>NW_026571152.1:11260917-11843253 GCF_026225935.1 Boleophthalmus pectinirostris | reverse complement strand
TTTATCTTACTTAAAGCCTAAAAAAATACTATTATTTTTTTTTTGATTCACCAACTTTTTTTTTCCGTGAAGTTATAACACGATTCCGGCCATTAAAGCCACTTATTTTGACTTTCTTGACGTGAAGTCTAACACAATTCTTAATTATTTATCAATTGCTAATTTATTTATAGTTCCTTTAAAATTACCACTCAATTAGATATCGCAAGAGTCCCAGTAAAATAAGTACATCACATTTTTCGACATTAATTCAATAGACAGAAATTCTGACCTTTTTTTTTGTAGCGCGCTCTTTTGCAATGTCTTTTTTTTGGGATTCTTGCGGAGTGACGTCTTGGACCTGCCTCCTCCAGAAGTCTTCATCGCAATCACGTCGCAGGTCACCAAATTGTCAGCTTCTTCTGGAGGGGCCTGAAAAGAGCCTTAAAAGAGAGTCCAGAAGGATTAAAGGTGTTCAGAAACATGTCTCTTTTATTAGGCTCACACAGGTACAGATCTCTTGATTCAAGTTGATTCACACAGCATCTCTCCACGTCACCCCTCCTAGTACAAGAAGAGCTGACAGCTTTATACTGACCATCTCGTCACAATATTGACAAACTGTAACTGGTATTTACAGGAAATTCACAGAAATGTTGACCTAGACAGTGTAAACACAGATAGTCATATGTTAAAGAGTTCAGACACTCACAGCTCTTGTGTCGCTGATGCGGTCAATTTCTGTTGGACTAAAAGACATGACTCAGGTGAATACAGGTTAGTGTGACCAGATTTGTGTTTGTCAAAACCAGGACACCGTACGAGGGGAGGGGACTCGTCATCGACATTGAGCGACTCTCACCTGGAAAAACTTTCCCACTGGACACCGTAACATATGTGCCGCTTTGTACACTGTGCACAAGGCCTCACACTTGTATTTTTTCTTGGCTGAAGAACAAGGTAACATATTTGGACATATGAAACTAGACATTGTAGAAAAGAAGGCGGACAGTTAAGTTATTCACGGATTTTCGCGGGCTCTCTGAAATGCGTCAGCTCCAACTTGCTCAACAACGTTCAGGCTAAACACGTTAAATAAGTTATTTGGTCGCTCTGCGGGTATTTAAGAGACGAGAAACGCACCATGTTCACATTTGTTTTGTAAATACGTCATCGGCACTCACCATTTTGATAACTCTACACCGACGGTTAAGAGTCTCTGGTAAAGTCAGCTCTCTGTCGCGGATTTGGGCGTTGCCTTTTATTTATAAATTCGGAGCAGTGGGCGGGGCCAGAATTTGAAGCACTGAAATTTCAGTGTATAGTTTTCAATGTGTTTAAAATTTCAATTTTTTAAAAATTAAAAATCATCTATAAAATATTGGATGTATTTTTTTTCAAACCCTCAAATACGACTGTCTAAATTCGCATTGTAAAATACGATGAAGAAAAATGACCCAGCCAACATCCGGGATACTGAGGCATTTGCAATCGCTCTTGCAGAGTCGAATCACGCAACGGTATAGTAGTCACGGGAACAACCACAAGTCCACGGACGGAAATGGCAGCCGGTGGCCGCTCTTCGGTAATTATGTTCATATTTTCTAACCTTTTTCGAAGCTAATACTTATAAAATCTTACAAATAACAATTGCTTGACAACATTAATGTAAATGCTTGTACTCGCATAATTGGCGATTTGATAGAAACAACATTAATAGCGCTAGTTAATGCACTGTCATGCGCGCCCACCATAGACCACATGGCCCGCGCAAGTCAACCTGTTGTAAGGAAAACAACCACTAGGGGGCGATAGCCGCTACGGCTAATATGAAATACTGTCAACAAACATGGCAGCGCCCTTCTTCAACGATTTGATAGCATTTTATGTAGTGAAATAGAAAGAAAAATACAGTGTTCTATGTCACTTATAGTAGGCTAATAAATATATATTTGGTAATTTTACAGGATAGTCAGGCTGAAATAGTGCAGTCAGCAAGGCGTTTATTACATTTGCTGACTTCGTCTGAAAGACAGTCAAGTGCAGCAATTCAAGCCTCAAGTCAAGATAACAGGGATTTGCTTCACCATTCATTTGTTGTGAGGCAGCGTTCGATTTCAGCAGCAAAGACAGAGAATTTCTTGTTTCGTTTATGCATCAACAGTTTACAGTGTACTTAATTATTCATGGGTTTCAAGATATGGCAACCATCCTTCATGGTTATAGAAATAAAGCTATTTAAATTAAAATATTATATCTTTTCAATGGAGAAAGGTCCTCACAAAGTCCTTCAAATCTGGAAGGAATTGTTTGTCTGAAACACATGATTACATATTTACCTTCATTATGCCCAATGTAAAAAGCTACAAATGTTTAAATAAGTGGTTGTTTTATGTCTACCAGGATCTCCTGAACCAAGTTTTGAGACGACTTCAGTCTCGCCTGGAGCTTATTCTGGAACGTATTCCTTTGGATTTGGACTTTTTGGAGTTCACTTGCACCCAGGAGTTTGTTTTCTTGCATGCTCTGTCTAGTCAGGTACCCATATCTGCAGAAATATTAAATGCATTAATGGAATTGCACACTCTGGTGAATCATGAAAAGGAAAGAAACAGAGCACATGCTCGAGTAGTACAGTTTGAACAAGGACCAGCTGGGCGACAGAGAATGGTGGTGTCCTCAGACCACCTCCTACATCTACTTGAACTGAACTTGTCTGTGCCATCTATAGCCAAACTCATGGGAATCTCCAGGAGCACACTATACAGGCGTATGGGCGACTTTGGTTTCTCAGTGAGATCACAGTACTGCACCTTGACAGACGAAGAACTGGACCAATGTGTGAGAGAGGTAATATCCAGGCAGCCTCATTCTGGATATAGAATGGTGAAGGCTCTTCTGCAAGCCAGAGGACTGAGGGTGCAGTACGAGCGTGTGAGAGCCTCCATGCACCGTGTTGACACCAATGGAGTCATATCTCGAACACTTAACCTGGGCTGCATCAATCGCCGTACCTACTCTGTTCCAGGACCCCACTTCCTGATGCATATTGATACGAACCATAAGTTGATCCGGTATTCTTTTTACATTACAACATTATTAGTATACTGCTGCATTTGTTTTTTAACATTTTTTATTTTATATTATAGGTATAATATTGTCATATTTGGAGGGATTGATGGGTTTTCCCGTAAGGTAAGCTCATTAGTCCAGAATTGCAACTTGTTTGAGAATCATATGCAGTTGTTGTGCTGCTCTAAACATAATTTCATTGAGATTTAATATCACAATGACAATAAACCAATTAAATGATTGATAATAGTCATTTCAGCGTGGTGGTCAAATGCAGAGGACAAATTTCCCTATGGGGACAATAAAGTACCTTTTTTGTATTCTACAGATTATGTATCTGGGTGCATCCTCCAACAACCTTGCATCCACAGCTCTGGCTTTCTTCAACAGATCAGTTGACAAGTATGGTTTTCCTCAAAGGTACATGCTCCCATTCATTATACTGTTTCTAATTTTGACTTAATTGTTTAATTCAAAACTACTTGATCTGCTCTTTCAACATTTATGTGAATATTTGTCTATATTTTTTAGAGTTCGTGGTGATCAGGGGGTGGAAAACGTGGATATTGCCCGTCTCATGTTCACAGCCCGTGGAACAGGAAGGAGCAGCTTTATTTCTGGGAAAAGTGTACACAACCAACGGTAAAATTGGAAAAATAGAAGAGTAGGTGTAAACCTAGATCTTAATTAGAATTTATTATCTGTTCAGGCTTTAATGGTTCAGAAAAATAGTCATCTGCAAGTTTCTTTGCAAATGTATTCCAGTAAAGTATTCTAATTTAACTATATCATTATTTGTCATTTATCACTGATTAATATCGGGGCAATTTATTGTTCAAGTAGCAAAAAATAATGGCATTTCTTATTATTGCAATATGAAGTACACAAAATAAGTTATATGTAATTATGTATGTATAATTCTACTTAAACAATTTATATACATTTTAAATTGACCATATATTTTAAGTGTATGGTTTATTTTTCAGCATAGAAAGGCTGTGGAGAGACCTATGGGTGGCTGTAACAAGCATCTATTACGATGTTCTCCACTACCTTGAAGAGGGCGGTTTTCTCAGCATTGGGAGTCTTGTACATCTCTTCTGTTGCCACTACGTGTTTCTGCCACGCCTACAGGAAGACCTGGACACCTTTCGATGTGGTTGGGATAACCACGCACTGAGAACTGAAGGCAACATGACTCCAAACCAGCTGTGGGTTCTGGGTCAAACACACCACTCTAATCCTGGACCATATCATACAGAGGTTCGTCATGCTCTTTACATTTAAATTATTCAAATTTGAATGTCTATAAAGCTCATGTAGTATGTTCTATCTTTTGCTAGGATATGGACCTGCCCCATATTGAATGGGAAAACAGTGGGCTTCCTCATGATGAGCATGCAGGCATTGTGGTACCAGATATGTCCTCTCCTCTAACTGATGAACAACTGACAGCTTTAAAGGAGGCTGTTAACCCAATGGCAGCATCACAATCCTTTGGCTGTGATATTTATATGGCCGCTGTTCTTTACTGTGAGCATTTGCTCTCTTTGTGAATGAATCATAAATAGCCTTTAATTTTTTGTCAAAAATGAGTGGACATGTTAAATGTTAAGTGTATTGTGTGTAAGTAAGTTTATTATTAAAAGTTGTCCACAACAATCATAAAAGGATCCAAACGAACTGTTCTTCTGAATTTTTGTTAGCACAAAACCAGTTCATAATGAACCTGTGACAGAACCAGAAACACAATTTGAGAGACTAAACCCTTGACTCAGCTTGTAATAAAATCTTGCCTGAGCAACTCAAACCAGTTGCTTCCATGTGAACAGATGACAAAATATCTTTTCAACATTAACATTAGGAGAACATAACAATTCACACCAAACCAAATCCTGTATGGCAAGTGGAGATAGAAACAAGCATGTCGCTCTGGAACGCAGCATAATCTTTGTAGTGACATGGGATGCGCAGGGTCTCGTAGCAGGTTGAAGCAGTAATATATCTTCCTGCTCCCACTTCTACAGACAGACTCGATGGCAAGACCTCCCAGCCAGTCCAGAATTTGACTAGGCTTTGCAGTTCAGCTGGTGTTACTACAGAAAAGAGGAAGTACATGACCTTTAAATATTTAATTAAAAATGATGAGATACTATATCCTGTATACCATTGTAGCTTTTTCTTATAAATAAGACCACATGAGCAGCCTACCTGTAGTGATAAACTCCCGGAGATAGCCAGACACACGACATTTGGTGTCAACTGGGCAGTCATCGTCATCATCATCTGCCTGTGGCCATTTGATTCGCTGCAGAAGAACCTGTGTTAAAAATGGCACATGAAAAAAATATGCAGCATTTCTACAAGACTAACATGATACTTTGACAATATATTATAAAAATATATGCAACAAACTCACCTGAGGGCAGATAATCCCTGCTTCCTCTGTGGGGAGGATCAAATCTACTGTGTCTGGTCTCTGGGTGAGCATGGTCCATATTGGTGTTTCTTTTAGTCCCCGGCGGAGTTGCTTAATCTGTCTTATTACTCGCCCAATCACCTTCAAGAGAGAATGAGGGGAATGTACATGTGTTCATAGAATTTTTCAATAAATCCAAAAGTACTACTTGACCAGAAATACTTACAGCATGAATTAAAAGTTTTTCAAAAAAGCCATTTTCGATTGCCCTCAGTCAGGGGAGGAAGATCCCAAGCAAAAGCCAAATCCTGTATCTCTACTTTATCCTTCTCAGACAGGTTTGACTCACCTTCCAACTGATTGAAGAGATGGTACCAGATCAGAACATAAACTTTTAACTAAGCTGTATTCTTTAATCCACAACTTGGTTTCAGATTAAAACATTATCGAGTTCATCAAAAATAAACAATGGGTATGGTGAATAGTGAAAAGATGGAGTAACATACAAGCCTGATGGTGTCACGGATGTCCAAGTCAGGACAGTCCTCCAGGGTGACTGTACACGTTTCAGGAGTGCCTCCAAGGAGAACATGAACAATAGCAGGGCTGAGGCCAGACAGACAAGGTCCTCCGTGGAGGAAGGAGTGACCCATCATCCTCCCCGCCATGAGGAAGAGGTCGCTTTCAACCAGAAAGTGTGAAGCTGATGGGACAAGATGACTTGGCTCCCCTTCAAAAAGTCGAGTAACACTGCAGTTTGCTATGGAAAACAACGATGGGACACAACAAATCAAAAGCTTTTATCTCTCTCTCTCTGTCTCTGTTTCCATATCCATATTTCATATTCTATATCCATATGGGAATATGTGTGCATGGTGCCAAATGGATAAACTGGAACATACCAAAATGTATGTGAAAACCTGACTTCAGTTTTTCCATGCACGTGGAAAAGAAAAAGCGCGCAACACCATGTCCTACAGCTGTGTCCCCTATAACAAAAAAATAAATAAATACTCAAACTCATTTCTAAGAACCTTTAACTTTTTAGGTTTTACCTTCAAGTCTGCATTTCAGTGGACGGGCCCATTCCACATTTTTTTGCTTATAAAAGGAGATGAGGGCCATGTCCTGCTCTGTAAGACTTTTTCTAATGTCCATGCTGAGAATTAATGGGCTGTCCATTGCATGGTTTTGGAGAAAATGTTTTGCATATTGAGATATGGCCTCCCTTGGATCACTCAAAGATAACCAGTCTAGAAGGAAAGCATAAAACAATGCAATACCTGATTTCGATATAGTGTACATTTGATTTGATGATAAATGTACAACAATTACCAAATAAGACATTAAACACTCAAATGAAAACGTATTCACAGCATGACAAAATTTGTGGTACTACCTACCCCCAGTAACAGTAGCAGATGATGTGGAGGTTCCAGCAATGGCTGCATGGTCCTCCTCATAGGTCACTTTGGCAGATGTCACTGTGGCAGATGTGACTGCAGGTGTCACTGGACTGAAAATAAGGCTACTAAACATCATCACATTCAATACAATAATGGATCAATTTACTAAAAAGATCATCAATACCTTTCTCCACATGTGGATGCATGTTCCTGTATCCAGTCAGTAGGAAACATTTTTAAGCAAACTGGACATGACACAGCTATTAACAGTGGAAAGACAAAAGATAGGAGTTGCACTTAAATCAAAATTATAATAGGCAAAAGTGTCGTTCATCATCAAATTCTTTATGCTTTAAGACTTGTTCCAGTTGTAAAGACAAAACCTACATTTTTCCCCAACAAGATGACTTGTATCCTCAACAGGCTGTTCACCATCAATTTCAATGACTGAGCATGAGTTGACGTGATCCTTAAGAAGCTGCAGAGGAACATCTACTCCACACTTCTGGCACATGGCCTTTGCCATGCCCTTGAATGCTTCATCAGTTAGTTCCAGTGGACTTGTATCAAGGTCCTCCTGAAGTGGGACTATGAACAGTTTTTTACCCCCTTGTGCAGCAGATTTCAACAATCTGCCTGTATACCCAGCATCATCGGGTGACACAAGGGCGAGCTTACGGCTACCCCATCCACCTGTAGAAACACACAATACTTTTATACTTATATTGCATACATTTTAGATTATTATATATGAAGTAAATAGTGTATATACTTAATGACTGGGCAGTATACTTTTAGTAACATTCAGACCTTGTCAAGCAATTCAATTAAACTTGTACCTGTAGATTTATAAAGTAGCCATCCACCAGACAGTGTGCGCAACTTTGGATATAAAGCTTTGAGGGCATCACATAGCTGTAAACAGAAAGAGCAAGTACATTAATTAATCAATATTTAATATTCAAAATTCATCATTCAGAACAAAAATAAGAAGTGAGTGCACATGAGTCTTTTCATAGTTAACCTCCTCATGGGTGATGCTCTCATCTAGATGAGCAGTCCTGGGGCCCAATCCTGCTTGCATATGTGTGACTTTTTCAAGTTCACTGGGTGTCCTGTCACAATGTTTTGGAAGGAGGTAAAAAGACACTTCCAGCAGCTTGCACTTTTTGGCCGGAATAAGTACTGGGGCAGGAAATCGTCGTTTCCCTTTTCCTTTTGTAAAAAGGCCTGGAAAAGTTCTACAAAAACAGAACGCAAGAACATTCAATAAACAATTAATAGAGAAAGAAAAAGAAAAAAAGAAACAAAACATACATTTAGTTAAGACCAAAATAAATTAAAAGATTATAAAAGCCTTGTTTACACCTGCGGTCTTATGACATTAATCATTAGTAATTAATGGGTTCTATAAACCTTTAAATATTACAAAATAATAATACATGAAATAAATTCTCAACACCCCAAGGTCCATGGACTGGGCTCAGATGCTGAGTGATAAGCAGATTTCAATAGTAAACATCATAATAATAATTATTATTATAATAACCAAAGATAAAGATAAGACATATTTAGCATTTCACACCTTGTCATTTCTGTTTGAAGAGTAGGTCGAGTAGCTGGTACAAAGTGACGGTCATGGTCCCGTATCCCTCCTTGTTGATCAACTCTGCGTCATATTTTTAGTGAATATTTGAACATTTCAGAAAGATATCATTTCTAAGAACAACTACCCGTTATCTTGACTTGAGGCTTGAATTGCTGCACTTGACTGTCTTTCAGACGAAGTCAGCAAATGTAATAAACGCCTTGCTGACTGCACTATTTCAGCCTGACTATCCTGTAAAATTACCAAATATATTTATTAGCCTACTATAAGTGACATAGAACACTGTATTTTCTTTCTATTTCACTACATAAAATGCTATCAAATCGTTGAAGAAGGGCGCTGCCATGTTTGTTGACAGTATTTCATATTAGCCGTAGCGGCTATCGCCCCCTAGTGGTGTTTTTCCTTACAACAGGTTGACTTGCGCGGGCCATGTGGTCTATGGTGGGCGCGCATGACAGTGCATTAACTAGCGCTATTAATGTTGTTTCTATCAAATCGCCAATTATGCGAGTACAAGCATTTACATTAATGTTGTCAAGCAATTGTTATTTGTAAGATTTTATAAGTATTAGCTTCGAAAAAGGTTAGAAAATATGAACATAATTACCGAAGAGCGGCCACCGGCTGCCATTTCCGTCCGTGGACTTGTGGTTGTTCCCGTGACTACTATACCGTTGCGTGATTGGCTAGAAGTTAGATCGACTCTGCAAGAGCGATTGCAAATGCCTCAGTATCCCGGATGTTGGCTGGGTCATTTTTCTTCATCGTATTTTACAATGCGAATTTAGACAGTCGTATTTGAGGGTTTGAAAAAAAATACATCCAGTATTTTATAGATGATTTTTAATTTTAAAAAAATTGAAATTTTAAACACATTGAAAACTATACACTGAAATTTCAGTGCTTCAAATTCAGAAGAAAAAAAATTCAGATGCTCTTTTTCAGAGTAAAATAATTCACAAAGACAAATTCAGAGCCGTTTAAAATTCAAATTCTGATGGAACAACTTATCTTCCATACTAGTAGGGAAAATAAACTATCTCGTAATTACGAGATACTATGTCGTAATAACGAGATAGTATCTCGTAATTACGAGATAATCCCCCCTCCCCTCCCCCCTCCAGATTTTTTTTTTTCACTGACTACAATGCTCTTTCGTAGAGGAGTACTAGCCTTCAAAATTTCAGGTCTCTATTTGTGATACTTACGGAGATATTGACCTGTGAAAACGGCTGAGAAAAAAAATATGCGATTTTGGGCCCGTAAATTGACACATACTCCCCTCACTAAATGAGCTGTAACTTGAAAGATAATGATCGAAAATCACTAAAATTTCACAGGGTGGGTACATGATAGTAAGGGACTATTTGGTATTTTTTTCAAATTTTTTTTGAAGAGCGTGGGCCATTTGGTGAAATGGCGTGGAATGACCCAAAAGTAAATTACTACTACCCTTTATCTTTAAAAGTTTGAAAGTTGACCCCGCGAGTGCCTGTGTGTTCCTCTGACGTCACCACGCACGCAGTTCCATGAGGAGGACAAGATGGCGGCGGCTCTGGAGCGGAGCTTTATCGAGATCTGCGGCTTTGAGAGAGAAACGCAGTACCGCTACAGAGAAGTGACAGTGAACCTGGGTACGAGACAAAACTACCGCTTTCAAACTGTCCACCCGCGGGGTTAGATCCGACACAGACGGAAAAATAAGTAGTATATAGGCTAAAGCAGGTTTTGGCGGCTAACCGGGAGCTAACACGCTTTTAGCCACGAGCTGTAAACTCTAATGTTACTGCATCAGATGTCAGTCAAAGCAGGTTATAAACGAAATCAAAATACTGTCTAACAAATCCTTAAAATGCAAATGTTATTTTCTAATGTGTTGTTTCTTCAGTAATTGTGTGGGAGTGTAAATACTCACGTTTAGACTTCATTTTGTATTCATTTCAGTATCTTCACCTCAAAGTAGTACTCATCCTCTTTTACAGTGTTGTTCAGAACTTGCTGAGTGGCACTACTCCTTTATTGTTGTTCCAAGGCAAGACAAGGATATAACATTACTAGTTACTTGGGTGTTTAGAAAGTCGGTGTCTCCTACACAGGCATTTAGACATTATGGTAGCATGGTATGGTAGTAATTTTTTTATGTTATTGAAAACATTTCATCAGGATGTTTTATATATATATATATATATATATATATATATATATATATATATATTTTTTTTTTTTTTTTTTTTTTTTTTTGACAATACAACCTTCAATAAGTGTCATTTTTAATTTTTGCTCAGCTTGTTGGAGTACGTGGGCAAATATTAGGGGTAGGGCTAGCTCATTTATCAAAGGATCGCGAGATCAATCATGACTTATCGTCAATGATCGATGAATCAAGAAGTCTATGGCCAATCCTCTGTCAGTCAAAGCATGTGGCTTTGAAGCACACTTTGTAGAAAGAATTTATATTGTGTTAAATGGCAAATATTAGAAGTCTGTATTATTTATCATTGTTTTCCATCAATTGAGTTAAGATCATGTCAGCACAAGTTGTTTTGATTTGATAAATCTCATTCAAATTGTGGAGTACCAATGCCACTAAATGCCTATACTTCATTTTTAAGGTAATTCTTTGATCAGTGTAATCTCTTTTTATAAGTTTGTTATATTTCTTGTTTTTGAAAGGGCTAGATAAAATGGAAGTAAAAATCAAGGTCTATCCATATGAGGAAAAAAAGTCATGATACATTTTTTCCCCATACCCATCACCGAGCCCCATAGTCTTTCGTCTTTTAATGGGGAACACTGATGGGTATATGTTTCTGGGAAAAGGTCTTTGGTATAATTTTAAGTGAAAAAATTTAAATTAAGTTTTACTTCCCAGTGTGATTCTTCTGTCAGTTTATAAGTTCATATGTCTTTTTGTCATTTCTTGTGGACATGTTTAAAATGTCAGATTTGAACAGAATTGTATTTGCAAATCGCACATTTATTCGCAATTGCAATGTTTATCAGAGAAATAGCAGTTGGATATTTTTCCAAAATCAATCCTATGTTATGAGAGGAAGAGTATGTTTTCTTTTTTAGCCTGTTCTACTGCTGTGATTGAGCCTCTGACCCTTGGAAGCACAGACCAACGCTCTGATCCTTGTGTCCTGCCTATTTTCAGGTCTGAACCCTCTTCCCGGTGGTAAATTCCCTGACAGCGCTGGTGCGTTTTACTACGAAGAGAGCGGAAAACTCCTGTCAGTCACAAGCAACAGGTTCATTCACTGGTGAGTCGCTTTTAAATACATTTACATATAACCAGAGCAAAGATGCAGAATGGTGGTCATATCTCTGTCAGGTTGTCTCAGGGTGATTGTGGTGTGGTTGACATCACACTTCCTTAATTAACTTCTTTATACAGTTTATGGTAAGGACGCACGTTTGTCAGTGCAATAAACACACAAAAACACATTGTTTATTTTGTTGTTAAAAACTTACACTGTGGGGCTTTAATTCTGATATAAGGGTTGGAATTATTTTCCACAGTAAGAGAATTATAATTTGAATTAGAGCCCGACCGATATGGATTTTGCTGTGGCCGACATGAAACCAATATAATGGAAGTTGGAGCTGCCGATAGCCGATATAATCACCGATATATTTAGTGATGTAAAAATTCACTGTAAATATTGAATTGTTTAAAAAACTTAGGTTTGGCTCTGGTGGATTTTAAATTGGGTTTATTTAGGCAACATTTATTGTTATTCTGCCTCTTTACATGATATTTACAGACAGTAGGTTGACTTAATGGCATTTTTGCATCACATTCTAGACACTAGTGATGGGTATTCCAGTTCTTTTTAGAGAACCGGCTCTTTTGGCTCAGCTCACTAAAAGCTGCTGGTTCTTTTGGCTCCCAAGTGGCTCTTCAGATTGTTTTGTTGCAAGCAGGACTAAAGCACGTCTAAAGCAGGACTGAATCAGGACTGAACCAGGTCTAAACCAGGACTGAAAAAGGACTAAACCGGGACTTATTTATTTTATGCTAAACTACAGTCAAATATGCTCGTTTTTTTTTATTTTAATTTTTTTTAATCCTACGTACACGCAAATTTCTCAAAGTTTCGTTTTTAGCCGCTGCCGCTGTCAAACCACGAATCTGCACGCGGTGTGAAGAGGAAAAAAAGTGAGAGAAAGAGAAAACACGGCTCCCAATAAGGATCAGGCTCCCGTCGTTCCCTTTAAAGAGCCGGTTCTAAGAGTCATTTCGTTCGCGACGGACCCATAACTTGTAAAGAAAGTAGCGCTATTAGCCTTTAGCCGTAAATACGTGCACGCCGCGGTAATTAATTATATGCGCAAATGTCATAATTCACACCTCTATTCACATCTTATTTACATATCAGTGCAGGTCCAGTAGCAAATATACGGCCAATATAGTCACTTTAGAACAGACCAATAGAAAACAGTCTGTTTATGTGCGGGAGCTACAGCAGCTAACCCATAACGAATGACTAAAACTAGCTTCAGAGTCGACATATTTCCAACACTCACCGCTCATACAGGCTCCTCTCACATCACAAGTCTGCACTAATAAATGTCCTTTTAATCCAGACACAAACCGATTGTCCGTAAAAAGAATATAATCTCAGTGTTTGGATCTGTGTCTGCAGGTGTAAACAAACACACGTGAGTGACGCGACTTTGTGGTGTGTTCAAGGACAGTACGGACACACACAGACAAATGACTCCGTAGATAAATACTGATGTGGAGCCACATATTAGGACATTTATCTGTCTGTAAATTGGATTAAATGAACAGAATGTAGAGAGTCTAAGCTTTATAACGAGGTATAACATGCCCACATGAAATATCGGCCCCTATCAGCAAGCATATCGGCCGATAGCTGATATGCCTAAAGTTGCCCATATCAGCCGATAATATCGGCCAACCGATATATCAGTCGGGCTCTAATTTGAATGGTTGCTCTTTGTTTAGTTGTTTACTTGAGATGCTCTTAAATCAATGACCAACACAAAAGCAGAAATATGATTGTGCCAGGTTATAGCAAAATTGTTAGTTTTATCCTGCAATTGCATGGGGTCTTCTTTTGTGTAAAGGCTGCTAACCCTGTTATTTAGACCACTACAAACATGTTCTGAAAATGTCCTTGTATGTCATATGCCCTCCCTATGTGCCCATGGGTTCTTCATCTGTAAAAGTTTGGATTTCAACCTCTCAGATATGGATGTTCCTGGAGATCAGTTGGAGAAAAACAAAAAAAGTGGCCTTTGCATGTCTAGCGAGCATTTTGATTGTGACTGCTCTTGCAGTGTTTTTATTTGTGACATGTCTTCTGTTTTATAGTTTGCATGTTTAAAATAAGTTCATTCATTCATTCATTCAAATATTTTCAGAAATAAAATTGTGCCTCTGTGTTTTCAGGTCGACATGTGGGGACACCGTGCAGTTAGTGGAGATGTCTCTGGACATGAACCTCCTGAACAACGCCATCAAGCTCAAGTTCAGTCACTGCTCCGTGCTGCCAGGAGGGGTCGCTGTCCAGGAAACGCTCAACAACGTCATCATCCTCGTCTGTACCAATCAGAGCGTCCATAGACTGGTCCTTCCCCACCCCACACGCATGTACCGCAGTGTGAGTCCACATGCACCAATACAGCTTCTCTGTGTTCATAAAAACATAGACAAACAATATTATCAAAAAGTAAACAATGAATGAAGTAAGGGACCAAAAAAATCTTGTGTCAATTGATACTTAATAATTATTATTTTATTTGACAATTTCAGTGGTGTTTAAATGTTTTGATTATAGTATTTGTAATGGCACCACACGCCACAGACGGTGTTTTCCCCCTAAATGTAACTGCAGCTTGCATTGCCTATGTGCACACATGCACATTAGTTCATAACCCGCTCATCCATATGCGCTGTAAGGATGAAATGGAAGGGACAGAACAAAAAGCAGTCTTGCAAATGAATTATTTTATCCTAAAAACATGTTTTGCATTTATTCAGTTACTTCTTTTTTTTGCTCAAAAATGCCTTGAAAAACATGCCTTTGCTTTGTGGGGTCACCTCCTTATCTCCATGGTGATACATTGAGTGCAATGCCATACTGTGGAACATTCATGGCAAATCTAGTTTAGCTCATAGTCTTACAAATTTTAAAATGCAATTTATTGAAAAATGTTTAACCAACTTTATTACTGGAGCATTTAACATACAAGGATATATGAGGGTAGGAGGGCATCTGACATAGGGGCATAGGATATGGGAGGGCATGTTGCTTAAATCTGGTCTCTTTCAGGAGCTGGTGACAGAGCTCCACATGCAGTCCATATTCACAGATGTTGGTAAACTCAGCCTCCAGGAGGAACCCCACAGTGCTCCCATTCCCAATGCAGTGAACTACACCTCCAGCCCCAACAGCGCCACCTGTTGGATCAGCCACACAGGAGAGGCTCACTATGCCCTAGCTTCTCCTACAGGGGGCATCACAGTGGTTACTCTACCCCCACATGACGTGCAAGGTAAACGCTAGAGACTAGAGATGCGCGGATTGCGGTTACATCCGCGGTTAATCCGCGGGTCGGGCGGATGACGTGACGAAAAATTATATTTTAATTAAATTCGGGCGGGTGGCGGTTTAACTACTACTAAAAAAAAAAAAGTTATTGTTAGTATTGCTACCTACATCTGAAAAGACGAGTCTCATTGTCTATGCTTGTAGTATGAAGTGTACGTCATATCCTTAATTAGCCCATTTGACCTCGTTTTTATGTTCTGAAGGTTAAGGTTGTGTCGGGTTATTGATAGCCTAAGGTTTACGAGGCACATATTATATGCAGTTTATTTTATTATTTCTAATTTATTTCAGCTGTTTGCCAACACGTAAGTGGCTATAGGACCATATTTATTTAGTTATGCATATTTTTTCTTGCCTACTTCAATTGGAATATAAAGAGGGCATTGCCTGATTTCAATAAAGGTTCATCTGGATGAGATGATCTGTCTATTTTGTTTCGATATCAGTTATATTTTAAAACACGCAGACATTATAGTGTAGACTGCCACTCGGGGTTTTTAAAACTTAAAGAAAGGCCGATGGAGTGAGGCTATGACTTTGAAATAACATCGGGCAGTGGCAGAATGTTCAGAATGTAACAACATCCAACACGAAGGCAAGAAGGTTAAAAAATAGTCTAGTTGGAAAACGTCACTTAATTAGGTGCGCAAGAAAACCAGGTAAGTTTGGGGTTGTTACGGACAATTGAGCGAATTTTGGAATGAATGAGCTACAGAGTTTGCATTTTTATCGAGGCTCCTCAGTTTGTTTGCTGTATGATTGTTCTAAAATCTAAAATCAATCGGGGGATTGCGGGCGGGTGCGGTTTTGAAAACTATCGGTGCAAAATGGACAGCGGGCGGATGATGAGTTTTGTGTCGCGGTTGCGAATGAAAAAATAGCCCATCCGCGCATCTCTACTAGAGACACATCCAATCTCCCTAGTGATATTCAATTATTATTTAAAATGGACTTTTCAGAGCCTTTCACCATGTTATAATAGTTTTTCCTTTGAACAAGACCCACAAAGAGATATTTATATTCATCCATAGCTTAATTTAAAGTGAGAAAGAAGGAGAGAGAAGCACTTCTCCTCAATCGATGTCCCTCTGCACCATGCACGTATAGAGCAGCAGCAGTGGGGGAGAAGGGGGAGGAGCTGGAGTGACAGAGAACAGAGGAGCAGATCCAGGTTTAGTCTAATCATTTACATAATAAAAAGTGTAATAGAGATATTGTATATTGCAATCAGTAGTGGTGCATGTGGGGGTTTTTACACTGCAGAACTGGTGTTTAATGCATTTAGGCAATTGAAAGCATACCATAACCTCCGTAACCGTGACCCTAACCTCTTATTCCTGGTTCCTAGTAGGCTCCTTATCTGTGGTGAATCTTAAACTTTCCTCCATGATGTGGCGTACCTCTGTTCTCTCCTGTGTATATCCTGTAGTCTACCTCTCTTATATGTCCTTGGTAGACCTTAAATGTTAGTCCATGATTTCTGTGTTGTGTCTCTGGTCTCGTCTCTAGACCACCTCACCCCTCTCTCTTGTTTCTGTAGGTTCTCTTTCTGTGGTTGACCTTAAACGTTCATCCATGATGCGTCGTATCTCTGGCTGGATGCCCTCTGCCATCAGAGGAGAGCAGCCTTCAGACCTGGTGCTGAGTCTGGCTGTGCGAGAGCTGGAGGATGACTGCTTCATCTACGCTCTGTGCCAAGACCATAAGTTGCGCATGTGGTCATTCAGGGTCAGGAGATGTTTTTATTGTCTTTTTAATGTTCTCTCTCTCTCTCTCTTCCTCTGACTTCTGTCCCTTTCTGCCTGTTGTCTCCAGGACCAGTTGTGTTTGCTGGAGGCAGACATGTTGGAGTACGTCCCTGCACGCAGAGGAGTGAAGCGCCTGTCAGGACAGGGCCACAGGATCCGGCAGGTGTTCTGTCCTAGCACAGGGCTGTGTCTCTGTGTTTACCTGGCCTTCCCTCAGAGCGGACAGTTCACAGTGGTACAGCTTGTTGCCACCGACAACCAACGTTACAGCCTTGACCACATCTCCACTGTGTTCTCCACTCAGGTGAGGACTAGACCAGGACTTAACCAGGAACTAACCCTGACTGATGGGACCAGTTAAAACATATCAGTCTGTTGTGAACTGTGTCACCCTGGTAACCTCTGAACACCCCCAGCACAAGGTCACTGCAAACCTAAAAAAATTGCAAAATTGGGGGAAAAGTAAAATTTTTAGCTAAATCTTGAATATAATGAATTTAACTGTATTTCAGTCTAATGAGTGGTCCCACTGGTCATTTTAACTGGTTCTGTACATTTCAGGAGACTCTGGTCGACTTCACTTTCACCCCCACGGAGGTTTGGGGTCTATGGGTCGACGACACAAACTCCACTATCGTCAAATACATTAACTTTGAACAGTAAGTGCAATCACATCTTATGTCACAGTATCATTATACACATTATAAACATGTAAACTCTCTCTCCCCTGAGCAGTAACTCAGCCGGACAGTGGAACCAGGTGTTCACTCAGCCTCCTCCTGAAGATGAAGTCCACATTGGCATCGACCAAGAACCTCGAGTAATGAAATTATCGAAATATTTACACAACACCTGACACAAGTACATGCACAAGTACAAGAGGTTCGAGTAAACTGTAAAAGCAACGATTCTATACTAAATCAGGCTTGCTCTTCTTTGCTCATGTGTTTGTGGCTGTCTGAAACTTTAGGATGAGTGAATAAAGTAAAGAGAGTTTAAGATCACTGTTGTTAAATTAGTCTTGTATGTTCCACAGGAGACGTACCTGGACGTGCTGTTCTCTCCTCTTTGCTTCACTGCAGCAGCCATCGTCAAAGCTCTGCAGGTCAGACTGTGCTGAGCTCAAAACCCCAGGCTTAAACCATAAGTGTTGCTCTGTGTCATCTATGTAAAATTTTTAACTTTGAACCTGGAATTTTTTGTTTTGTTTTCCAGATTTTCAGACGAGGTTCTGAGAGGATAACAGACCTGAGCTGGGAGTCTCTGAAGAAAGAGGTGACCGTCGCTGTGGAGACAGAGGTGATTATTAAAAATAATAGGGCATGTTCATCACATTTTGGAACAGGGTTTCTCACCCTTGCAACTCCTCTTATGTAATAGTCCCCCAGCTCAGTTTTAAAGTGTGGGCTTCTAAAATGTCATGTCTATATAGTAGTAATGACAAAGCAACAGACATTCTGTTTTACACACTTGAATATGATTTAAGAGGGTTAAAAATATTATGGTAAAATTATTATTATTATAGTTATAATTTTGTTCCCTCATAAAAATCTCTCACAGGCATTATTTGGACCCTCCTTACTATTAGCTGTAAGATTTGTCCAGTGTTCTACAAGCCTCATCATCCATGCTCCTATGACAGTTCTCCATAAATATGCAAAAGCCTGATGCAAAACATTATACTACAGGTTTACAAACCTAATGCGATGTGCAGTCGTTTCATTAGCCCAATGCACACCAGTTGTAATGTAACAGCGCTGTGAATTCAGAGTTACTTTTGACTCAGAGCGTCAAAAAGGTATAAAACATACCAACCAACCAAACGTTGCAAATTTTACATTTTCGAAACAATATAAGGTAACATGGTCACCTAAATATGTTATATGTTAGCAGTTAATACCTCATAGTAGTAAAATACCCCCTCTTTAAAGTGTTCTATACCGAAATGAAATATGATTGTACTTTGCTGAAGTTTTATTTGAACATACATTCTTATACATTTGAACCCTTTTGTCTCAGCTCCAGAGCAGTGTGACTGAGCTGGAGTTCTCTCAGGAGGAGTACCGTCAGCTCCAGGTGGAGTTCTGGTCTCGGTTTTACGCCTGTGTTCTGCAGTACCAGGAGGCTCTCTCCATGCCTCTGGCACTGAGCGTGGACCCTCACACTGGGATGAGCTGTCTGCTCAAGAAGGTGCCTGCTTCACCCTCTGCCAATCTGCAGCCACATATTATTGCCATTGTGGATGATGTACAAAAGCATATGCACTTTCCAAATGCCAATCTTTTTTTTTTTTTTATATATTTCAGGGTTTTGTCTCATTCCTGCTGCCCTGTTTTGCTGTGGACCATCTGTATCTGTCGTATGACAAATACATGTCCATAGAGGAGGAGACGCCCATTGCAGAGGGTCAGTGAATCTACATTAGACAAACTGGTTTACTCATTTACCTTCAGAGGATTTATTGACTTACTATAATGGAGCCTTGCATTTTTTTGTGTAAACAGCAGACATAGTCTGGTAGAATCTTTTAAAATATATTCATTCATAAGCACATGTAGCTCTCCTCTGCCTTCTCAGATTAAAAAAAAAAAAAATCTTCATTTAAAGTATCCCTCTCCATAGTCCGTTTTAAAAATATTTCATTACTAAACACATGTACTTGTCTCTCTTCAGACCCTGATGTGGCCCGGGATGTTCTCACCATCGCTCAGTGTCTGCGTTTGGTCAGTGACATTGTTTCAGGAGAGATGTCGTATGAGATGGAGAAGGCTCTGGACCAACTCAAGTCTCCAGAAAGAGCTGCAGAGCTATTGCTGGACAACATGCTCTCCAACGACAGGTGAGAACAAGAACGAGGGTTAGACCTGGTTCAGTCCCTGGTGTAATCATTTAAACATGTAAAGTTCTATGTACCATCAAACCAATGGACATAAGACGACATAATCGACTGGCCCTTGTCCCTCAGAGTAATTCAGTTTGGAACTAAATAAAATCTAAACCGGAATCTGCTGTTGCTAACACATGCTAGCTTGGGTTTGCTAAGGATATCAGACAAGCCATATCTTTATGCACACAAGACTATAACTTCAGTCTTGAATCTCCTTTTTTCTGTCTTGTGTTGCCAGTCTGTGTTCTCTTGTGTGCATTATTATGCTTGGCTCTTCCTTGGTTAAGGGTCTCTTCAAACAGGCCAAAATGTTTCACTTAAGACAATTGACACTCTTTTTGGACCATACTAATTGCAGCCATGGAAAAGGATTATAACATAAATTAAAACGTAAATTTACCACAGCTTGTTTATTTTCAGTGACAACGTGATCGAGGACATTCAGAACAAGCTGCAGGACGTGAGGAGCCCTGTGTCGGCCATGAATGTGTTGCTGAGAGAAATGGACCTGGAGACAGACACAGAGACGCCAGAGAATCCACTCAGCTCAGGTACAAAACGGTTGCAGCGGTCCAAATTTATTCCTCACTTATCTTATTCATTCAGAGCATCCTAATTATTCACTGCAGTGACTTTAGAAGCACTTTTCACAACCCTGAAACCAAAGTAGAGAATTTGGCTAATGACCCCCCTCCCGCTCCATTCTGTACTTTTTCTCCTCTTCCTCTCTCCTTCCTCTCCTCTTTCTCATCCCCCTTCCTCACCCTCGTTTTTGTTTTACCCTCTCCTTTTTCTCTCCTCTCTCGCTCCCCCTCTACCTTTCTTCTGTCTTTACCCTTTCCCATCCTTCCTCCCCTTCTTACTCATTCATCCTCTGTCTTCCCTCCTGTCTCTTTTCCCTTTCTCTCGCTCTCTACTCCTCTTACTTCTCTCTCTTCCTCTCTCCCTGTCTTCTCTTCTGTCTTTCAATCTTTTCTTCCCTCCCTCATTTCTCTTGTTCTCTCCCTTTCCTCTATCTCCTATCCCCCCCTTTCCATCTTTCTCCTTCTCTCTCCTTCTCTTTTCTCCCCACCTCTTTCTCTCCCTCTCTTCTAGCCCAATCCCTTCAGACGCGCCTGAGCCTCTCTCAGCTCTACGGCAGCTCCACGGCCGTTGCCATGGTTTCTCAAGCCCTGACAACTGTTGCCATGACAAGGGCTCAGTTCTGTCGAGACCTGCTCATCCTTCAGAAGCTCTACCTGCGCTTCGGCGACAACGTGAGTTCCCCTGTCACAATAACACAGTTACAAGTGCAATATTGCTACTTTGCAGTGACATCATCCTGGGGGTGTACTGCATGTTTTGTATATGGTGGAATGTTCAGCAGTTACCACAGTGCACAGGTAACACATTTTTGACAGTGTTTGCTGAAGATTACCTGAAAACTTTAAAAAAACAAACAAAATGGATTTAAACAACCCACCCAAGAGCCTGTGATCGATACAGGTGTATGTAATGTTACAAGTATATTCTAGGCCAAACCACTCAAAGCAAGCAAAATATCCAGAAATCAACAGATTTGTTTATATCCAAAATCGTGAGATCTTCAATTCCCCCATTAGGGGAAGAGGTTTTCTTATCTCATTCGGGTTTAATTAATTGTATATCTCTCTCTGGTGTCGTTGTCTCTCCCTGCCCCTCTCTGTGCCTGTCTCTCCTTGTTCACTCTTCGCTCCATCTCCTCTTTCTCCCCCTCTCTCCTTCTTTCTATGCCTCTTCTCTCTCCCCCTCTCCCTTTTCTCTCTCAGGTGTTTCTTGGGGCGGGGCTTGGTTGTTGCAGTTGCAGCAGGACTTGATTCCACGCAGTTCTCACCTGTTGTCGTCGTATCACCTTTTGAAGAACATCTCCCAAACTCTGGCCTCCACCGTCCCTGTGGACACTATGTATGTGTACTATTAATACTACTCTACTACTTCCACTATCCCTACTACTTCCACTATCCGTACTACGACTACTACGACGACGACGACGACTACGACTACTATTATTACTACTATTGCTGTTGTTACTACTAACTACTATTACCACTGCTGCTACTGCTGAAATTCTCACTCCTACAATGCATACTATGTCTTGTGCTCTGATAGTATAACTCTTAACTAATACTTTATAATATACAATTACTATTACTTTTACTGCAACTGCTGCTACTGCAAATACTTTTAGTATTAGCTCTATCGTTACTACCACTGCTAATGTAAATGTGTGAATAGGTCAGCCATAGTTATAGCGTGTGCACTTATCGTAAAGTGGATTTTTAGAAGTATAAGAGTAACACAAATGAGTTTTATAGATTGCTATAAGTGTTCTTCTCCTCAGAAAACATTTTTTTTTTTATCTTAAGATGTCTTTGTTTATTGCATTTAAATTAAATTTTTGTTCCCAGAGATGCAAACCTGCAGCACCTCACAGTTCTGGAGCTGTCGGACTCTCCAGCGCTCTCCTCCAACAGAACAGGTCAGAATGCAACACAGGAAATCTGTGTTGTAAATCTCTAGACAAAGAATATTTTCCCATTCCTATTTGTTAGTATTGTTAAGTGATTAGCATTTAAAGCCGCTATAGATATTCTACATTAAATATGTTTTTGTGCAACGTTGAGCCCATTGACTGTCTGTAGCTTACACATATTTAGATAAAAGAGTATCTTTTTTTTCTCTCTCTCTCTCTCTCTGTCTCTGTCTCTGTCCAGTCCTGAGTCCACAGACTGTGGTGGAGCTCTTCTATCAGACCATGGGTCGCAAAAACATAATTTCTCAGATTTATTCTCAGAGAAACAGTGAAGCGGAGTTGCTGCAGTGGAGCCACATGGTGTCCAGTGTGGTGCACCTGCTGGGACAGACGCTGTATCCTTGACAATAAAATCATTTATCATAAACATTTAACCTTAAAAACAATCATACAAATGGCAACATGCAAAACTATCAAACATTTAATCGTTAAAATAAGGTTCTTAATATCTGCTGTGACAGTCTGCATCCTTGAAAATAAGGCTTTATTATGAATACCTGAGCTACAGGATCCTGGATCCTTCACAATAAAACTAATACTTCATCATAAACGTATTCTGTATCTTTCACCTATCCACTACCTATCATAAACATTTAATATATACAATATACAATACACAGTAAAAGTCATGAGCTGTAGGCTCTGAATGCTTCAGAATAAAACACCCAAAACATTATCTTAAACATTTAACCTTCAAAATAAGACTTTATAACTATCGCACAGTAGTGTTTTTCCTGAACTGGTTTCCCAGTTGGCCCAGTAACCCTGGATTTCAGTTCCCAGAATGTCTGATGGCAAACTGTCAGTACACACAGTTACAGGTGGGTTTCACTTTAAAGCTTCAGTATGTAATCTTCTGTAGTTGTGCAAAATTGACTCTTGTGAACTTTTAGCCGGAATGCTGCTACCCCCTCAAAAACATACCTGGAATTGTTATGTTTTATTCACACATGTTTGAGTAACACTTTATTAGCCTGCCTGTCTCCAAAGCTCAAAATGCTCTGTTCATGTAGCTACCTTTTATTGTTAATTCAATACAGATTAGCAATTTTAGGGCTGAAATTGGAATTGGAATATTGTATGATGAATGAGATGAAATTTCCACCAGCTTGGCTCTAGTCTTTCCCAGGCTCCATCTTCCTCTCAATCTATTTATCTTTCTTTGTCTTTGAGGTTCTCTTCTTCAATTACTCTCTCTATCTCCCTCCCCCTCTCTCCTATCCTCCTCAACTCATCTCTGGTCCTCAGATCTGTCCCCAACCTCTGTGCCTCTCTGGACCCTTTGTTCTTATTCTGAACCTCCTCTTTTTCTCCTCTCTTTTTGCTTCGCCTTTTTTACTCGCTCTCAATCTGAGCTCTTTATGGCTTTTCTATCAATCTTTCCACTTGTCTCCATGTCTCACCCCTCTCTTTTCTCTCTCTCAGGAGTACGTGCGTCTGGTGGGTCCCTGGTGCCAGGTGAACATCGGCTCATGTAGGTTCATGCTGGGACAGTGCTACCTCGCCACTGGAGAAGGACAAAAGGTGCGACCAAGGGAGGGCATTAAACATACACATCTGACACACAGGGATACAGGAGGATGGGAAGGCACCTGATTCATTGATACTAAAAGATGGGAGGGCATCTGACTCTTTTCTCTTGTAGGCGTTGCAGTGCTTTCAGGAGGCAGCCAATGAGGTGGAGAAAGAGGAGTTCCTGATGAAGCTCACAGGCACAGAGGATGAAGAGGCAGCTCCAACGGCAAGACTGCAGTACTACAACAAGGTACTACTACTGCAGTACTATAGCAAGGTTTTAATATTACTGCTGCAATACTAGAGTGAGATAGTACTACTACTACAAGGAATAACATGGGACCACTGCACTGTTTTCCCTTTTTTTTTTTTTATTAGATAAAGTACCTTTACAGAATGATTTCTTAATATTGTATCCATTTCCTGCAGGTTTTGCGTTTACTGGAGGACATGTGTCTCCCTGAACTTGTGATTCAGCTCGCCACTTTGGCCATCACTGAAGCCGCCAACGACACCACCTCTCAGGTCAGGAACATTAAAATAAATGTTTAAATTATTTATGAAACAACGCTTATGTACACTGATGGTTTATCTGAATATATGAGCAGATCTAACTGTAGTTGTGCCTCTCTTCCTGCAGGCGGCGCTGTGGACTCGTATCTTCAAACATCACCTGGACCTGGGCCACAACAGTGAGGCATACGAGGCTCTGACACAGAACCCTGACGCAAGCATGTATGACCAAAATATATATCCTGTACAAACAATTGATAATTTGCTGCTGATATCATTGGTAGTTTCATGCTAGCTGCAGGCACTGCAGTCTTATAAACTTTATTACACAAGGTATAATCTAAGATTTATTCTAACACAATCTGACCAGAAAGAACTGACTACAATGACTGACTTATGCTTTATGATTTATAAAATTATAGTCACCATCTAGCCAACATTAGCTGGGAGTTCTTCAGTTAGTCGCTTTTACATTTTTGTTGAACTAGAACGCTCATATTGCTCACAGGCTCCTGAAAATGTGTTGTTTAAATACATTAAGTATTTATTTATTTTTTTATATTTTGTTTTCTAATGTGTGCATTGTCTCCATGGTGACTGCCGAACAATCCACCCACCCCCAGCATGCAAAGTATCAATTAAGTTACTTTGAGTTGAGTTTTAACACAGGAAAATTAAACTGGTTGTTTTCTCTTCTTTCTCCCCCTTCTCTTTCCTCTCTTTCTCACCCTCCCCTCTCGTCTCTCTCCCTCTCCTGGCTCTCTGTCTTCCCCTGTAGGCAGCTGGATTGTCTGCGTCAGCTCGTGGTGGTACTGTGTGAGCGTTCTCAGCTTCAAGACCTGGTGCAGTTTTCCTACGTGAACCTTCATGATGAGGTTTGGGCTTCACACTTTACTATTAAATATTCATCCTCTTTGCCTTTATTTATTTGTTTGGGGTTTTTTTTTTCCCCAGGTGGTGAACATCATTGAGTCTCGCGCTCGTAGTCTGGACCTTCTGTCTCATAATTATTACGAGCTGCTATACGCCTTTCACATCCAAAGACACAACTACAGGAAAGGTACATGAACAAACAAAGACACACACATACCACACAAACTCTTAGCTCAGAACCTCCAGGATTCCCTTGCTGAGCTGCAGAGGCTGCACTAGCACTGTTTCATGAAAGCAACTGGATTGCAGCATTGGTGTTTTGGTTTACCTTGAGAACCAAAACACCAGATTATAACAAACAACTTTACCTCTGTTTTTCAGTTTTCAAATTAAGAAGAAATCAGTATTACAAAAGTGTTATATTTGATTTGAACATGTTTTTGGAATTCAAAGTCAAACATTTACACACAGTATTTTTATGTTGTCATCATATAGACTTACCTCAGCTTGTGAACTTTCTTGACAAGCTTTTCAAGGATTAAGTGAGAAATGTACTTAATACAAAAAATTGTTTATGAATATAACGTATTTTATTCTTTCTTTACAGCGGGCACAGTGATGTTTGAGCTGGGAATGCGTTTAGGGCGGGAAGTGCGGTCAAGGGCGGGGCTCCAGCGACAGGTGAACTGTTATCTGTCGGCTCTGAACTGCCTGCATCTGATCCGTCCTGAGTATGCCTGGATCGTCCAGCCCGCCGTTGGAGCCACGGTATGAACTGGGAGAGGTTCAGTTCTGGTTAAGTCCTGGTTCATACTGGGTTTAGTCCTAGTTTAGTCCGGGATTAAGACTTCAGTACTGATAGAGGTTTGCCTTACTCTTGATTTTATTCCTGGCTAAAATAACTTTATACATCTGAAATGTCCCCCCTCTTCATAGAGACATTTCCCTCTAACAAGCAGTTGATTTTATTCATGTTTTATTAAAGGCTGTGCCAGAATTTTTAACCTTTACACGTGTGACCCTTTAGACTCAGATTTCAATTAAATACATTTTTGTGGAGCTAATAAAATAGTAGATTTAACCAACAGAAAGTTACAAAATCATCTGTTTTGTTTCAGTATGAGCGTCCAGGAGCATCTCCAAAGAGGAACTCAGACGGAGAGTTCACCCCTGAACCAGGTACAGACACAGGAACACACCTCTTAAACTACAGTAGCACATGTTTAAAATATTGAATGCAACTGTTAGAATAATAATTTATAACATCATCATAATAGAATCTATAGAATAACGGGCCTTAAAGTTTTTAATTGAACATAAATTAACAGTTTTTCCTACTCCTCTACTTTTAACTCTATTCCTTGTCCTGTCTTTCCTTTTTTTTTCCCCTCCCTCTGCTTTTTCTCCTCTTTCTCTCTCCCCCTATTCTCTCTTCTTCCATTCTCCTCATTTTTCTTTCTCTCTCTTCCTCCCTCTTTTTTTTTGCTCCCTCTCTCTCCTCCCAGTGCGTCGTCAGGTGGATATCTTGGAGCTGCGTGACCTAGAGAGAGAGTACATTTTGTCTCGTAGTCGTCTCACTTTGGCTCAGCACCATCCTCCGTCTGCTGCCATAGCCGGTACAGTCCTCCACCTTGTAACCACGAGCTGTGCAGATACGATCCTGATCTGTCTCACTTACTGTTTCATGCTTCCCTTTTCCTGTAGGGAGTGCGGCTGCTGTGGAGATGGTGGCCTTGTTGGTTCAAACTGGACTTTTTGACACTGCTATTTGTGTGTGTCAGACTTTTAACCTCCCGCTCACCCCAGTGTTCGAGGGTTTGGCCTTTAAGTGAGTCAAGTCTATCATCTCTATCGTTTCAGTATTATTGGATAAGTCATTTTTGTATTTAATTATTTTGTCACTGCTGTAAAAGTAAACAAGAGCAGTTTGGATTTTGAAAAACCTCTAAAACCCACTAAAAAGCAGGAAATGACACCACTTGTAATTTTCTTGGAGTACCCCTGCACTCCCAATACCTTTTATACATTTCTTGCTTTAGCATGCATGATCTTGATGGTGAATAGTGTATAGTATGGGTAACATGCCTGTGCTCCTTAGATATAAAGAATGTTTTATTCTGTTCTTTCTCAGGTGTATAAAGCTGCAGTTTGGAGGAGAGGACGTTCAGAATGAAGCCTGGAGCTGGTTAGCTGCGAATCAATTGTCAACGGTTGTCAACACTAAAGAATCCAGGTGAGGGTAAATGTTGAACCTTCTCATTATGTGTGTGGGATTGGCTCCTCAAGCTGGTCATATTAATCTTCATTTGACAATTTTCACGTCTTTGGGACTTTCTGAAGCTATTGTGAAAAAATAATTTCACTTTATTATATTTTTTTTTATACTCACAGAGAAGATGTTGAACTTTGTGCCAATTTTTGTTTCATGTGAATAGACCCAGTAATTAGAGATATCAACCATAAACCAGGTTAAATAAATCTGCAGTTTGACAGTTAAACTAATTCTTCCATAGACTTCTGACCTGTCCTCCGGGTCAGTTTAAACTAGAGTAATTCTAAAGTGTTAATGCGATTAACCCTTTGTTTACCCATCTCTCTCTCTCAGTGCCACAGATGAGGCGTGGCGCCTTTTGGCTTCATACCTCGACAGGTTTTCGGGTAACGGGCAGCACCACAAACACGTCATCACTAAACTACTGTCTCATGGAGTGCCTCTACCAGACTGGATCATCGCGACATACAAGGTACCAGGGCTAACAAAAGTACCAAAACCCATACCACAAGGTACTCGGGTTAAATATAGTACGCTCCAAGTAGGAAGTGAGCGTGGGTGAGGAGTGGATTTTGAAATATGATTGCAGATTAGCCACTCTTTCTGCTAGCCTCGATGAGCTTCAGTTAGTTGCAGCCGAACATCTCCTTTCACTTCTATTATATAAAGTACTAGGGCTAAACTAAAGCACTAAACCCACTTAGTACCAGTTCTGATAAGAGAATAATCAAAACACAAGACAGTAGTATGTTGAACACTTAAGTTGGCCCTAACTTTCTTTCTCTTTAGTCCGTAGATGCAGCCTCTCTGCTCCGGCTGTATTTGAACTTTGACCTCCTGGAGTCTGCAGCCGAGCTGGTTCTGGAGTACGTGGATGCAGTACTGGGGAAAGGACATCAATACTTTGGCATCGAGGTAAAAAATACTATGCTACTACTACTGCTGCTTCTTTGGACACCTTAAGCGTTGAAGTTCAATTTGTAGTAGTTGAAGTTCAAATTGTACTGTGGCTTATTTTAAGTAACATTAAGTACAAACTAGTGGTCCAGAAAATTATGGTAGTCAAGTACTTGGGGTAATTACTATTCAACTAAGAGTAACTTAAAGAGTAACTGTCTGGGCATAATATTTGAATTATAATTTGAAGTTAATGTAACTAGAAGGACAATATATTAATAGTGCACTTTGCTTTTTTTCGAAGGTCACAAAAATGAGACAAACTAAATCATATCTTAAGGAGCTGTGCAAAAAACACAAATGTTCAGATCATTTCATATTGCCAACATAAAGCTTTTGTCACTTGTAGACTTACTCACAATGGGAAAAGGAACCACAACTTTTACTTGAGTAATATATCGTACAGCAAGGTTTGAAAAGTACTTTACCCACCTCTGCAGTAGACTGACTGATAAACACATGTATAATATTTAACCAGTTTTTTCCTTTGTAATTGTTTCTTGCAGAAGCCCCTCTCTGCGACCGGGCATCTGGTGTGGCTGCCGTACACCGCCATCGACCAACTTCTGCAGGCTCTGAGCTCCACGCAGGCCAATACTAATGTGAGTGAACCAACACCAGAGGGTGTTAGAGGCTTACAACTACTACCTCTAACTAATGACTAACAACTTTAAACGTATATGGCTGAGATTACTAGGGTCACATTTAAATACATTATCTCAAGTTATTTTATCATACCAGAAGTCTAAGGTAAGGCAAACTGAATTCCCACAACCTAATTTTTATTGTTGATCCACAAACCATATTTTTTGCTGTCTTTTAAACATGAAAAACAGAACTAGTTCATTTTAAATGGTTTGCAGTAGTCCAAAGTTATTCCACACTTACTTTATGCATTCTGAGCATCCTAGTTATTCAACAAAATGAGTTTATAAGCACTTTTCACAGATTTCAGAGACCAGAGTGGAGCTTTTGCCGTCACAAAAAAGCAAACTAACATGCTAACAGTGCTGTTGCTGAAGAGAATAGCTTTATAATTAGATAGACAGTACACAGCAGACTTTTGCTGACCTCAAGAGCTGCCTATACATTATGTCAGTACTGGACCAGATATGGTAGTTTCCTGAAATTCATGTTTGAAATTTGTGGAAATTTAAAGGGTCCTGTACCAGATTTTCTTGTTAATCCACAATCCTGTTTAAAATAGTAAACAAAGCATTAAAGTAAGATTATCTTACTTTAATGCTTTGTTTACTATTTCCATTACTTATTTGAGCAGGAATAAAATGTATGTGATAAGAGTGATATTAGAAGAAAAGGCAGAGAAGAGATTTTTGTGAAGAGGAGAGTCAAAGGATGCAGCAGATGGAGTCTTAACTTTTTTTTTTTCAGATTTATACCAAACTTCGGGACAAATTGGATGATTATCAAAAGCTGGTGGAGCAGGCGACGAAACGAAGACTTTTGACGAGAACGAACGCTTTTCCAAACTTCGGCTCAAGCTAACGATCTTCACCTGATTTAAATGGACTCTTAAAGAAACGGGCACTATTCTGAGCTGTACATAGAGTAATGACTGATCTGTGTGAATGGGAGTAAATGTAATGATGCATTTTGTACTTTTTATGTTTTTCTATAAGATATGTAAATTTAATAAAGCTTTTCCTCAGACCAGTTTGAATTCATGAACATTAATCTGCCCAAATTGCACTCGCCCTGCATGGGTTTTCATGCAAACACTATATGCAGGAAAAGTACTAGGAAACAATTATATAAGGACAGACTCATTTTTACACTCTCCTGTTCAATATAACCTTATTAAAATTATACATTGACTAATACAACATTGACAGTATTTGACTACACAACTAAAGGCCTATAGCCTGCAACGGCGCTTCTAGAGATGCAAAGAGGGCAAAGAGGGGAGAGCTTTCACCATTTGAGTTACAGAAACAAAGTTTTTGATGACCTCACCCATGTAGCACCAGTGCACTGCAATCACAATTGGCTGCAGGTGCTGGGGTTAATGACGATTCAGATCAGAGAGCATCCTTTTCGGGTTAAACCAATTGGATTTCAGCATTGAAAATGGCAACCTAAATGAGAGCTTGGAAAATGAATTGCACAAAATCTTACAGCTAACCATAAGGAGGGTATGAACAGAGCCTGAGAAAGATCGCTAAAATACTGAACATGCATGGATGAAATCTAAAACCTCTTCTGGCATGTTTTTGATGAGGGATCAATGTTATATAGGGTAGAAAACAAAACAAAAATATTTTGCCTAATACTCCTCTTGAAGATCAAGTACAAAACCGACTCAGGATTTCCTGTCACTTCATCACACAAATAAAAGACAAAAGTAGTGAATTTTTTTTTTTTTCTTTTTTGTCCGAAGTACAAATAAAAATGAGCATTTATTGTGGCGAGTTTTACAGTTGTACCGTGACACAGCAGCGTGAGTATAAAAGATATAACTGGAATGATCATTATTATTAATACTGTCGAGTACCTTTCACCTTTGACCCCAAAACAAGAACCTAAAATCAGAGAAACGTTTGAGGAGGCGGAGTCCAATGCTCCGACAGTCCGAGAAGCGAGCAGCACCCGAAGGCGATTGGACACTTCACCGATAGGGGAGGGGGAGCACCCAAAGGAGGAGGGCAGTTTGGACCCTTCACCCAAAGAATAAGAGGAGAGAGAAGGGAGAGAAACAGGAGAAAAGAGGAGTGAGTGCAGAAAAGGGATAGAGAGAGAAAGAGAGTGATGGAGAGAGAGAAGAGAGAGAAGAAGGGAGAGGAAGCAGAGGAGAGAGAGGAGGCAGAAGCGGAAAAGGCACATTTCATAAGAGTCCTGTCTTTTGGAGCGTCGTCATTTTTGTACCAAACTCATGATTTACGCCGCTGCCCCCTGGAGGTGACGTTGTGCTTCCTTTTACATCATTTGCCCCCTGCAGGTGAAGTGTCCAAACTGCAGTGCTGCCACAGTGCTCTTGGTCCCACCCCAAGTCTTTAGACCACGCCCCCTGGAGAGACAGAGACCCGAGCTAAACCAGACCCAGGTTTCAGGCCGTGACCTTGGTGAGCAGCCTGGTCTAACTCTAAACCTGGTCTAGACCTAGTCTAAACCCAGTCTAAACCAGATCTGCCCTCAGGCTGTGGCCTTGGTGGGCAGCTCGGTGCTGTTGTGGCGAGTCTTCCTGGCGGTGCCGTCGTCTTTGGGGCGGGCCTTTTGCAGAGACGACATTGCAGCGGTGCGCTCAATGTCGATGAGGGCATACAACTCGGTTCTGCGGGTGGGTGTGCCAGGAGCGGGGGAGGTGGGCGTGCGAGGCGTGGGCGGGCTGTGGTTCGTGTCCGTCTCCACCTCCACGTAGTTGAGGGTCTGTCCCTCCAGGGGGCGTCTGATGTCAAAGTTAAAGACTGTGGGAGCATCGGCCGCGCGGCGCGAGCTTCGAGCCACGTGAGCGCTCAGAGGAGCTGTCACGTTCTCAGTGTTCACGTAACAATGCGCGCTGTTCGACACCGCGCTGAGCGGTGGTGGGCTGTAGAGGGCACTGTGCGGCGCGCAGCTGAAGCCGTTTAGGGCGGAGGTGGGCTCCTCTGGTCGAGCCCGCGCCTCCCAAACCGGAGGCAGAGGAGGCAAGTTCTCATAGTCCAACAGCGCCGTGCGGCGCAGAGCAGAGTTATTCACGTTGGGGTCAGGGGTTAGGGGCGGAGGCCTGTGGCGGCGAGGGGCGGGGCCGCATGAAGCAGAGCCGTTGGGTTGAGGTCCCGCCTCCTCCGACTTACCGGCCTCTGATTGGTCCTTGTCCTGTTTGGCCGTCTCCGATTGGTCCTTTTGTCTCTGCTGCTCCATCTGCTGCCGCTGCACTGGTGTGGGACCCAGGACGAAGCGCACAGCCGCACCCTCCATCTGCACCACAGGCTCCGGAGCAGGCACAGCCATGGGTACAGCGGTGGGTACAGTGGGCACAGAGGTGGGTAAAGAGACTGGTACAGAGGCGGGTACAGCGGCAGGCACAGAGGCAGGTACAGCGATGGGCACAGCAATAGGTACAGGCGAGGGCGTGGCGGGCACGGGAGGCATAGGAGGTGCCCGGGGAGGAGGGGGAGGTGTGGGGGGACAGAGGGGAGACGTGGGACTCTCCAGATGAGTGCTAACGGTCAGAGGACTGGACGCCTCCTCCAGACCTGCCGTGTTCACGTACGTGTGCACCTGCAGTGAGAGAGGGAAGACTTACTATACACGGATTATTTGTTTATCAACACAGCGGATGTGCATGCAGCCTGAGTGCAGAAAGCACCGCTGTCTGTGCAGTTAACATAAAATCAGAGAAAATATCAGCTAGTGCCAGAATTAAAACCGTGTGTTAAAATAAGTTATGATGCAGAATGAACATTAGTGAGTGGGATACGTCTTGATGACCCGTATGTGTTAAATGCATAAATGACGAGAAGAAACATTTCAAACTTCAGTAGCCAGACCCATACAACTAGCCCCGCCCCCGAGGAGCCCGAAATCTGCTGAAATCCTACAAGACACTGACATGATACTACACAGGACAGCGGCTCTTTCTGCAGGACATTTATCAATGATAAATGTGTGTGTAGTCTGCAGTGTCCCTGTTGTTTAACTGTCAACAGTTTTTCTACTGTTGACTCGAGTTTCTTGTTATAGATGCCAGGTACTAAATATTTAGCAAAGTTGTAGACTTTTCTATTTCTTATTAAGCTGCAGCAGCTCTTTCACATTTTGAGGATGTTTTGAGCTCTTAAAGAAGAAAAGGTCATTACTGCCATTGGCACTCATATACCTTTGCTGCTCATTTACATAGACATGGAATGTTGTGATGTCATGTGTATGTATAACCTCTGGAAATACAATTATAAATACTATTACAGATACGATTATAGATACTATTACTACTAATAATAAAAGATTGCACCTAGAGCAGGAGGGTTAGTGACCAACCAGTACAACAATAGTACACAAAAGTACACAAAAGTTATGTGTGGACAGTACGACGTACCTGGTCGTCAGACACGAGCAGAGGGTGTGTGGACTCCTCACCCACAGAGGGCAAACGGGTGCTAGCCACAGATGGGTGCCGCGTCGATGGGTGAGACGTGTCACCCACTGATGGGAGACGGGTGACACCATTAGGCACAGTGGGCACAGAGTATCCTGGAGCTGAGAGAGCCACATGGGGAGGGGAAGGAGCGGGAGAAAGAGGGTAGGAGAAGAGTTAGACAATAATGTGTTTTCCCTGATCATTTCTATCAGTGACAAGATCCATTCTCCTGCCACAGCATCTGGGAGGGCATCTGACACACCACAACATCTGCAGATGAAGAGACATTTGACCTGCCCCCATCTCAGCCTAACACTACATGGACACAGGAGAATGGGAAGGCATCTGACACACGGGGATACAGTGGTGCTGTACCTGCTGAAGTGTTGGTGTGCAGCGCTCCCTGGTGGCTGGGCTCCAGTACTGCCTCCTCCACCACACTGATGCTGTGGCTGTGCATCACCTCCTGAAGCAGGTTAAAGATCTCCTCGGCTCGGGCACATTTGAACGCAAAGATCCCTGAAAACAAAACAGACAGAGCTCAGTGAGAAGGGCCAGAGGAGAAAGATCGGCACTCAGATTTATCAACATTTAAGAAGATATATTATGCTTCAGTCAGTTATATAATTTGGACATTTTATGATAGCTGCACATCACACTTAGCCAGGCTAGCGCCACCTAGTGCCTCTGCTCAATTTTATTTCTCTCCAGCAACTAGGTCAAGAATCAAAATACACTTGACGGTTTGCAAAAACCCCGGAAGTGCAAGTGTCAGGCACCAGCCAATCAGTGATGAGCCATATATTCTAGGTTGTCAAAGATTCCTGAGATCAAGGATTTAACTCCAGAACAAAGAGAATATTTGGTGAATTTTATCAAGGGGCAAGACGTTATTGCCCTTTTTCCTACGGGATTTGGGAAAAGCTTAATATACCAGTTAGTCCCGTTAGCGGCGCATTACATACGTGACTACCAAATAGTAGCGATTGGTTATATGATAAAAAGTACCCGCCTACAGTCAAGCGAATGAATTGTAACACTGCGAGGTCACACGGTTTCTACGAAGTGAAACCAGCTGATGAATCAGGTTACATCACACTAGCGAGCAACAAATTTTTTCATTTATCCCAAAATGACTACTCAACGCTGTCAAATCATACACATATTACTGATTAAGAAAATAAAATTCGAGAACAAAGTCAGTACAGAGCAGTGGGTAGGTGAAAAGAAGGGTTGATCGGCAAAAATGAGTGAATGTGTAATTTAAGATTGTATAATGATTCGTTCACATTTGAGCAGCTTTGAGAGGGTAAATAACTATAACAAGGTTAAAGCTCTGACTGGATTTTGTAAAATGTGTTTGCAAAATCGACCTTTGTTATGTTTTACTTATTTACCCTCTCAAAAATCGCAAAATTGAGATACAGGTTTATAGAAAAGTGCAAAGACATCTAATTTCTTTGTGCAAACTCTTGGAGCCTAACAGTCTCACCCATTTCTAAGCCTGCTGTATAAAGAAGTACATTTACCATTTGTGTTTTCTATAGACTTTTCAAAGATTCAAATGCTAAAAAAGGTCCTATATCACACAAAATGAATTCTAATACTACTACTTTGTGACATAAGGTGGAACAGAGCATTATAGCCTGAGAAGTAGACGGACTAATAATGTAGGATTACTCAAACATGCGAGAATGAAATAAAAAAACAAAAAAAAAAACAGCTTGTTTCTGAGGAGATAACACTAACAAAGCTCAGAAAAATCGATTTTTTGTCATAAAGGATTGTTAAAGTTCACTCCCTGTTCAGCTCTAAGCTTGTCTTGTCACTGTGTACATCACAGAGGGTCAAAGGGAAGAACACAAGACACAGGACAGACCAGAGGACCACATCTGGACTAGAAAAGACAGGGACTAAAACGGGGACTAAACCAAGACTAAGCCAGGACTTGGACAGATCCAGTTACTTTGGCGTCACATCACACTGGTCACTTACCGTCCTGAGTCATCGTCAGAAGCACAAACAGAGACACGTTTAAAACACAAATAAAACAGAAACATCAACAGCGTTCGTTAATTCCATGGTTGCCATGGTCACGGTAGGCTGCTTTTCTGGCTGACACACTGCGCAGTATTTTAACTTTTTACATTTTTATCTTAAATTTGTAACATTTTGGGTTTGTTTTTCTTGTATCCATGGTGACCCTGCATTGAGCTAGCATTGCAAACCAGATAGCTCTGAAATGTTACAGGCTTTCTATACCAAATATAGCAGAAGACATTCCAGAAGGAATGTCCCATCTCATCACTGACCGAAACAAGAGAGCAGAGAGAGAGGCTTAGGAAAGCCTTTCCTGTTGTGTCTCCAGAGTTCACCTGGCTCCCTCTGGAGGCTGCTGTGATACCAGGGCTTCAAGACACAGAGGGACACTTTTGTCCGGAGTGCAGTTACCCTCCTCAAACTGCCATGACAATGGATCTGATTATTCTGAGGCTTTTATTTGGGCTTTTCTATTATTATTATGTGTGGTATTTTACTGCACTCAAATTGCCTTTTGGGGACAAATAAAGTGATATTAATTGATTAAAAACCTGCACTGCTCCACTGTGGTTCGTTGTGCAAAATCATTAAAGAGACCAGGGCCTGTTTATAAATGTATCAGATTTTCTAAACTTTTGTTATCCCTTCAACACTCTATGAGACAACTAATGCTGTCCAATGCTTCCGAGAGACCACACTTTGATCATCACAGGGCAGTGGTTGAGTAAAGAATTCTTAGTTGACTGAAGTCCTGCTGATTGACTGAAAAGGGGGTGTGACCACAGACTGTATATTAATGGACATAGTTAGCCCACTAGCCACTGCGTTCCAAATAGGAAGTGAGCATGTGCACAAAATGAGTCCTTCGAGCTCTGGTTCCAGTTCATTTTCTATTATCAAAATCTGTGTGTCTCTGTGACTTCTGTTGTCAGACTCATCATTCTTACTAGGGTTATTTCAATATCAGTATCAGCAAAAGCCCTGATGCTGATACCTGAAAAATTTGCAGTAAGTACTCAGACTAAATCACCGATCTGATACCTCTGTTTTTTTCCAGAATGAAGACCCATAGATGCAAGCAGCTGCTGTTTACCTCGGTGGGTAATGCTATCGCAAATGCTCAGAGCAGGGTAAACACAGATTGTGGAGGCTCTGCAGACTCTTAAAACATGTTCATACTAACAAAAAAGACATTTGTTATTACCTTCATTTAACCTTTGGTGTGGACGCTGAACTTGGTAAAATAACTGGGAGACTGCAGCCTGATAACAGCAGCAACAGCGATAGCTAACTTGGATTTTGTGTACACTGCTTAATTAGCCATGTGCTCTTTTTATCAGCACTGTGATAGTAAGTGAAAGTGCTTAAATTGGCTTAAATCAGCAGTACTTTTTGTCAAGATAATATTTTATTATCAATATTTTAGTCCTCTAAATCTTATTTATTCTTGTATTTCTTTAAAATTGCCTTTTAGAAGATTTATTTTTTGAAAATTAAGCAACCAGAAGTGCCCTCTAGCAGTATTGGTGTCGGCAAGGTATTGGAATAGCACTAATTCTGACAAAAGAAAAATGAAATTCTGTCAACTGAACTAAAGTTTTTTTGAATGAAGACGTTTCACAGCTCACCCAAAGAGCTTCTTCAGTCAAGGTTGAACTGAACTGAAGTAGTAGCTTGGATGAGTGGCGAGGGAACAATGTAGAAATAGGCAGATTAATCTCGTGATTCAAAAGTTTTATCTGTTTTAATATAAATACATCATTTCCTAGTTCTTTTTTCTGCATAAATAATATTCTTTGCATAAATTCCCAAGGAGTTGCAGTCTTGTGAGTACAGTTTGGGTCACATACATAGAGATCCTCAAAAGTTTTGAGAGCTTTTGTCATACCCCCTTTTTAGCTGACTAATCCATTGGTAGGACATGTATTTAGCCCACCAAGAATTTCTGTAGGTTGACTACAGCACTAATACAAATACCAAAAAATACAAAATCTTCAGCTAACCCACCCACTCACTTCTCCTTTCTGTTGCTGTTATCCCATATAAATCCTTATAATCAAAATAAAACGATTAGTTGACTAAGAAAACCAGCCCTAGATCATTGTATTGTATTCTATTTTATTAAGAATTAGCTAAATATTTGTACAGTTTTTACCTTGCCCGGTCTGGCATCGTCGTCCTGACTCGAAACTGAATAGGTTGGAGTCGTATCCATAGCGTCGCAGACACAGATATGGCCACCGCACATCATCACGCCGATGAGTGTGCAGTACAAGCTCCGCCTCCGTCAGCTCCATCACACCACACCCGAGCTCGTTCCCATCGTCGTCCACATTTATCACCTGAAACATAATATGCATGTAAACAAATAAAAACTTAAAGAGATTGTATTTTACTTTTATCTGGTCTTAACTGCTAACACACAACATATTTAGAACATGTTATCTCTTACTGTTTTGAAAGTGTTAAAAAACACACTCTGAGTCCCCTCTCCCTTCAGTCCCTCTTAAGAGTGGCATCACAACATGTATCCCACTAATGAAACTACTGCACATCGCATCAGGTTAGTTGCTGTTTGCAATTGTGTATCATGTTTTTTTTATATTTATGAAGAATTGTTGTGTGTGAACTTGGGTGATGTAAGTTTGTGGGATGAGCCTTGTACATGTTGCACTGCTAACAGTAAGGATGGTTTGAAATGGGCCAAAATATTGGTTAGGTCAGAGTTTCTCCAACTGTGAGCATCACCAGTGGCAAAGCAAGCTTTGTCTGATGGTACTAGGCATGTCAATTTGATCAAATTAAAGGGCCAATTTTATGCTCTTTTCTGATCTATGTTATTTAATGTTATTTCTTCATCAAAAACATAGCGTTAGTTATGTTTTGTTTCATTCACACAAGTGTAACACGCAAATTCTGCATATTTAGGCTGAGTTCTTTTTTCAAACAGAAAACAGTGTTTTTTCTCACAATAATCATAACTGGAAAATTCCATATCATAATTCCTAGATGGTACACCAGATTCCCTACACTTCTAGGGAATTATATCCACAGTGTTGTCCTCCATTGGGACTATAGTTAGAGAAGCACTGCATTAAGTTGGGTTTGATAGTCCATGGACTGAACTGACCTTGAATTTGCTCTGATGATTATCTGGGATGGACTCTTTCTCTGGACAGCTTAAACAGCCACCCATGGTTCTTCACAGCACCATCTGATGTCTGCAAACAACAACAAAACATGTTTAGGCAAAAAAAAAAAAAAATATATATATATATATATATATATAATATATATATATGAACAAGATGCTGAATGAAATGGTTAGGTTGTTTGTATTCTGACCTCTTGATAAAATAACTGAATCCTTTTTTCTAGCATGAGGATTACGGTCTTTGTAACAAATATTACATTTTGTCATCACTTACATTACTACAATCATTGCCTTTATTTTGATTTTGATAATAATAAATAACAGGATCTCTATAGCGCCTTTCAAGACCCCCAAAGAACTTAATAGTGCATTATTCATTCACCACCACAGTGGTGGCAAACAACTAAGCCAAAGCTTCAATAGTTAATAGGGCAGACTGGTGGAAATTAGGCTGCTAATCTGTGCCATCTCCCACCACCGTCAACACTAATATCCCACGTTCATACTAGGCAAGTGGGTGAAGTGTCCTGCCTAAGGACAAAATGGCAGTTTACGCCTCACTTTGGCATCTGATAATAAAATAATAAAAGATGCCACCAGTGGTATCCAAGCACTAACCAGGCCCAGTCCTGTTTAGCAAAAGAGATCAGAAAAAAATCATTTTTTGATGAGCAGTTGTGGCCATTAATGTAAATATGTAAAGATTTACGTCTGTATAACACACAAAATCAAATAATTTATGAGGTGAAATGACAGTTGTGGTTCAAACCTAAATCGAGCCTCCAGTTGCTCCGGTTCCATCTTCAGAGTCGCACAGAACGACATTATTTTGGTCCAAACTCATCAATAGCTCTTCGGTCTGAGGAGACACACATGAGACAGAGGAGTTTAGAAAAGATTCAAACATAAATCATGGCACACAATTAAAGCAAACCAGATACTTGTAATTTTTAATGATCAACTATAAGGTTGTGTTTAATGGAGAGGTCTACAGCCAATCCTCTGTCAGATGCAAAACTTTTGAGGAACACAGGACTATTTTCTGTGTTAAATGGTTATTATTTCAAAGGTCATGTTTAAGTTTAAAACATCAACAATGAAAACCATTTTTGTTTAAAAAAAAAAAAAAAAAGTACAGAAACTTGAGATTAATAATCATGATTCATTTTTTTGCCATTCATTGCAGCCCAACTTCTACAACCCTTTAACATTACACTCAAAAAATAGAGAAGGGACTATGACGTCTGTGGTCCTTTGCCGTTTCAGTACTGTTCATTTCAAATACAAAGGTAATGATATCATGAAAGACAAGGGACATTTTTTAAGTTAATTTTATTAGGTCCTGCACTATTCCATTTAATTAACCTCCAATTTGTAAAAAGCTAAATTCACATGTTGCTGAGAATTGAAGGTTTGATGAATACTTTTTATGAATTGATTATTATAACATGTAGAAATCAAAACTTTTAGAATACTGACAACATCATGAAGAACAGCTATTTTTTTTATTTTCTATTTATCTATTATTTTTTTCATAATTCATTTAAGCAATACAGGCAAATTGGAAATCAGCAAATATGTGTGTAAATATTAAAGATCCTATATTACGCAAAATCGCCTCGTGAGATTTAAGCCATGTTATAATGTTGTTACCTCATCAAAAACATACCTGGAGTTGTGTTTTGTTTCATTCACATCTCCAGTGCTCAAAATGCTCTGTTCCACCTTATGATGTCATGTCGTGGTAGTTTTTAAGTTAACAGCTAATGTTTACTTTTAATTCAGAGGAGATTGTCAATTCCAGGGAGTACAGAGTTTAGAAACACAGTGAAGCACGTGCTGTATTACCACAAAGTATCAAGGTGGAACAGTGTTTTTCAATTTGAGAGAAGAACTCAGCCTTAATATGCAGGGTTTGAGTGTTAAACATCTGTGAATGAAATAAACACAACTACAGGTATAATTTTTGATGAGGAAATTATAACATAGATAAGAAATTAGCGTAATATAGGCCCCTTATAGTAACAAAATGACTGATTCATCAAAAATATTACTCCGATAACTCTATAATTATAATCACAATTCAACTAAATCAGGAAAACTGACTGAAATTTACAAACAAAATCGCAAATACTACTCTTTATTAACATTTCCCACGCTTATAAGTTGAGTAAACATGGTTAAAATACCCCCCAAAAATGTTAAGGCTATTGTATGATCCTAGTTTTAGATAATTTGAGTCATAGAAAATGTTTTGATCCAACCCAAGGCGAAACCAGGAATTGTGAGCCAAGTTTTGACTCAGACCTAAACCAGGATTGAACTATAGGATGAACTCAACTTTAACACGGACGTAAACTTGCACAATATTTGATTTAAAGCAGAATCTGTCCGTTTGTATCGTGTTAAAGCGGTGAAAAGTGTTGGATCCGTGATGATTGGCTGAGTTTGGGGCAGAGAGTGTAATGGCAGCTGACCTCTCGCTAACTTGAATAAGCTAACTGTGATTTGGCTCTCTAATTAGCTTTCACCACATTCCCATAGGACTCCCGGGTCCCACCAAGTGTTAAATACCTCCACAACTGTCCTCACACGTCTGCGCTGGTGTCCCCGATCCAAATGTCCAAGTCTCCACGCATTCACACACTTTTTCAGCTCCTGGTGGGTGAAAGTAAACCCAAAGCGATCCACAGCTAGCCGCAGTTAGCTACAGCAGCCGAGGCTCCACCATCTTTCCGCGGCGCCAAAAAAACAATTCTTTCAAAGGTGTTCACGGCTCATTTTCGCACAAATAAAGCCACAAATCGCGGTTAAAAGCCATGAATTGTCATTTCTGCTTCTGTGCGTGTTAAAACGTGGCGTCCGTGTGTGTTTCTGAGACAGAAAATCAAAGTTTGAAGCGCTTTTCTGCCGCTAGTCTCCGAGAGTTACGACCAGCGTTTTACCACTACCCGATTTGCGTCAAAAGTTGTGTGCGCATGCGTAGTTTCGGCTGCCATCTTGACTACGGCAACTGTACACTGACAAAAATTGTTGAAATTGTATTTGACATTTTAATTTTATTAATAATATAGCAGTTTACTTGTAAATATTTACTATATTTGTTTATTATAAACCAAATTTATTATTGAGACAACACTATTAACACTAAACAAATGAAAATTTAAAGAAAAACTCATTTGAAAGCCGTGTGTGTCGGAATCTATGGGAATTTGCGCATAGCTTCGCATCCGCATTGGACAAACTTGGGAAAAATTGCTTCATTTGTGATTACACAGAAAAAGTCTGGTCCGCGACATGAAATAAGTGTTGATATGAAGATCTGACAGTATTTGACGGTTTATTTTATGTTGTTTTGCTAAAAAAGAACAGTGAAACGCATCAGGCAGCAACTTTTTTCTCCAATGTGGTGAAAGCCAGCAGGGAGGGAGGGCGCATGCGCAGGACGTGTGGTTTGGGAGGGACATGAGTAACAAAAGTAATGGTATGTCAGTCATCCTAAAAGCTTAAAATTAAACCTTTTATTGAGACATCCACAGAAATGAGTCATCTTCTAAAGGCTTTAAGGGGCAAAACTATTGAAAGACTAAACAAAACCTGGATACAACCATGCTTAATAATGTTACATTACATTACACTAACTACTAAACTTATAATATTAATACTGCTATTCCCTACTAATAGCATACTGCTAAAAAACATATGCCTATTGACTATTACTAAATGCACTACAAACTTTCAGCTACTGCTACTGCTACTACTACTACTACTACTACTACTACTACTACTACTACTACTACTACTACTACTACTACGCCTGTTACTATTTTTCTTACCTCACGGCTTACTACTTTTCATTCTTCTACTAACCTATTACTACAAATACTAGTACAGCTGGTACTACTACTGCTGCTGCTTCCTACCAGAACTACTACAGAAAGTACAATTACTTCCCTGTAATCATAAATTAAGTTATAATTATTCCGATTCTAATACTATTCCATTTGATCTTTAATTGTTTTAAGTGTAATTTATCAGGCAGTAATCAAGTAATTAGTCCTGGTTCAGTCCTGGCTTAGTCTTGGTTCAGTCAAGATTTAGTTTGGGCTCTAATCAGTTTTTTTCTTCTTCTTTTTGATTATTAATATTCTGTTGTTGTTGCATAGATTTTTTAAAATTGTACTTTTTATGCAGTGTTTAAGTAATAAATAAAGTGAGTACTGTCAGTAACTTGTTGTATAAACCTGTATTAAATCTGTAGTAAACCTGTAGTAAACGCGCTGACTCAGCCCTGCTTCTTGTGAAATAACAGTCAAACATGCTTTTGTTGAGACTCCCACACAAATGACTCAGGCTCAGACAGAAGGGAGAGTCCACAATCTGAGCTGTTTACCAATACTCCTGTAGAAATGTTTCAAATGTGCTGTACGCTTTACTAAACTATTTTAACCTTTAGGATCTACTAATGTAGTTTCTTCATCAAAAACAATACCTGGAATTGTGTTTTGTTTAGTAATCCTGTAAGATCTTTCTATATCCCTATTCCCCTGTGTATCAGATGCCTTTGCATTTTATTTGGCTTGTCATAGTGCTCAAAACACTCCACTGTGTGACATTATTTAGTGGTAATCAAGTGCTTTTATGTATTTTTAATCAGACTATTAATTTCTCATTAATTTCATACCTCCAGTCACTCACTGGAGGCATGCATCTGAACTTTGAAACTATGGCAGCTATCGTTTTAATCTAATTTAAACTATTGATGGTCTAAATTGGTGCCTGGTTTGAAGGTCTAGTACAACTTTTGTCCTGGTTTAGTCCATCCACTGTGATTAAAGTTGTGAGACAGCTCTCTCTGGTGGTGATCAGAGGTGGTTGCAGACATTTAAGCCAAGTTTAGTTCTGGTTTACTCCTGGTTTAGTTCTGGTTTGGTTCTAGTTTGGTCCTTTTTTAGTTCTGGTTTATTTTTAGTTTAGTCCTGGTTCACATGTTGCTTTGGTCACTGATAGATTTACACAGGAGCAGTTTTGTATCAATACTGTATTTGTGCAACATACAAAATTATAATATAAATACAATTACATAAATATATATTTATAGGGCAAATTATTTACAAAATACGTATATACTTTGACCATTTGTACAATTCTGTAAAAATATTTGTAACATAAATATTATAATATAATTTGTATTTAGATAAAAATGAAATGTAAAAAGATCCCATATGTTTCCATGCGGTGGCAGCAGCAAGTCTTTAGCGTCTAGTACAAAGCGCATCTGTGGAGAAAAAGACCATCTTTAGACCTGGTTTCTGGTTTAGTCCTGGTCTAGTCCTGGCTGAGTCTTGGTTTATTCCTGGTTCAGTTCTGGTTTAGTCCTGGTTTCGTTCTAGTTTAATCCTGATGTTGTCTGGCTTCAGTCCTGGTTAAGTATTATTATGGTCATGCTTCAGTCCTGGTTTAGTTCTGATTTAATACCTCTGTGTTGGCTGTAGTGCACGTTCTCGTAGATAGGACACAGAACATTCTCTTGCTCTCTGAGTTTTCGCGCTCGGAGAACGTCTCTAACACACTGGTGTAGGTACGAGTACTGGACCTGTGACAGGAAACTGGGTTAGACTTAACAAAGGCACAAAGGTGGTACACTCCTGTAGCCACAACTGCCCTGGGACAGTCTGACAGATGTGAGCCAGTCTGTTCCATCAAACCTTCCCAGCAACACACACTCCCTCACACACACACACACACACACACACACACACACGCACACGCACATGCACACACACACCACATTCATACTAGGCAATGCAGGTGAAGTGTCTTGCCTAAGGAATAAGGCCACAATGACAGTTTACACTAGCGCTACTGCTGGCTGACTGACACTTGGTATTCCCAGTGGTCTTTTATCCAAGTACTACAAAAGAGGGCCCGGTCAAGCAGAAGCATACAGCAAGGTCAAAAATTCAAGTTAATGCATCTGATATAAAAATGTATTGAACAGATAGCATATGTACTCTAGTTTATGAAACTGTTTACCTTTTTTCTGTACCATTTTTGGTTCTAAAGTTACATATGTTTTAAACATACCATGTATGAAACATGGAACAAAAATTATTTCCCAAATTTCAAAGAGCTGCAAATCATGTAAATAAACTGATGTATTTCATCATATCTTGTGTTATTCCATCTTTGAACTGTTGATGAAGGTACATGATTTTTCAAATAAATGTATTTAAAATTATAAAAATTTGCTTGGAAGGACTGACATATTTTATAGAAATAGTTACCTTTGATTTTGAAGTAATATTAAAGTATTTGGAAGAAAAAAGTTGACAAATTATGCAAAATCATGCACCTTCTACTTGTTTGCACAATTTTCCCTCCATTACTTTTCCCTCCGTTACCATAACCTTTCTTAATAAAAAATCTCATTACTCAAAAAGTAAGAGGTTTTTCAACCTAATCTTGTACCATATGGTAGAAAACTATATGAAGCAAATATTCAAACCAGTTTGTTAAGGATATGTAAGTGAGAACCGCTAGTTATCACTGTTTGTATTTATTGCCCAAAAAGTGCTGCATATTTCATTCCCTCCGTTACCGACATGAGTTTTAAAATTTTTTGTCAATAACTTGAAAGAATTTCACAGGGTCAACTTTACCCTGTTTAAGTGTTAACTCTTTGCTACATTCTAGTACCTTAGTTATTTCAATAGTCCCTCTAGTTTCTGAATAAGAGCTATTTGAATGTAAAAAATCTGCCCCGTTTCCCTCCGTTACCGCTTGACCGGACCCAAGAGTATCTGCAAAGCAAAAGAGATCTGACCATCTGGCCATATATGAAAATGGTATAATGAAACAAGTGAAGGTTTATCTTGACTGACTAATAATTCAGAATTCAATTACTTCAGTATATAAGATAATGGTGCATTATGTTACTTTTATGTTGGAGAGGTCTGCCATCTTCTTGGAAATGTTATTGCTTTGCATTTTTAGCATAGCACTAGGACCAATAGCAACAGTAGCACTGGCTGAAGTAGTAATAATAGTATGAGTTGTAATAGTAGTACCTCAGTCTGGACCATGTACCCTCTGTGTAGTCTCAGGTCAAACACACAGCCGTAGATGTCCACACAGTCTGTGGTGTCGAGCTGCTGCAAAATTCTGTCCAGAACGATGAAGGTCCCAGTGCGACCCACTCCAGCACTTAAGGGAGAGAGAGAGAATTAAGTACTACTGCTACAACTACTCAGTGCAATCCTACACTGATTGGTGCCATGGGCAAGACCCCCTCCTGGTGGTGGGGGGTGGGATGGGGAAGGGGGGGTGCCTCATGCCACCCCCAACACAAGATGCTGCGTTGGCACCTCCTCCTACTGCTGCTGCTACTACTGCTACTACTGTCCACTACTACACTGTCCAGAACCATTAAATGTTGAAGGGAAGTGGGCCCACTGTACAAGAGAGAAGAAAAAAGAGAGAAAACTGCTACTACTACCACTCCAGAACTAGAGAGAGAAGGTTATCTACTGCTACTACTACTGCTGCTGCTACAGCTACCACCAGCAGTACTACTACTTACAGCTACTACTACTCTACTTATACTTAATATTATAATACAGTTACTTTTTCTCACCTGCAGTGCACCACAGTGGGTCCAGACCCTGGGCTACGGTTCACATAGTCCCTGACAGTCCGGACAAATTGAACCAGGCTCTGGGTGGTCTCTGGGACTCCATGATCTGGCCACACAGTGTAATGGAACTGTCTCAAGACTCGAGAAGATCCAAGCTGGTCCTCCTGAAAACCAAACGAGAACCAGGACTGAGCCAGGAGTGAACCAGAACTAAACCAGGTCTGAACTAGGACTAAAGCAGGACTAAACCATCTCTAAACCAATTTGAACCAGGACTGAACTAACCTGGCCAGCAGGATGAATTCTCTGATATTTGTGAGTTCACAAACTTATGAGAATCCATCTCACTCTTATGGTTGTGATTGGCCCACTCTGGTTTAGCAGGAACCGGGAAGGGGCATAACCAAAACAGCCTCGCTCCAGATTGGCTCTTTGGTTGTTATGATACAGTCAGAATTCCTAATATGGAACTTGGCTCAAAATTCTCCCCTGTAAACACTAGCCTCAATGAGCTTCTTTTGGCTGGAACCGAACACTATGGGTGACGTCACACTCACTTAGTCCATTTCTTTATTCAGTCTATGATCCTGCCATTCTAAGTTTTCTCAATCACTTTCAGTGAGAGCCATTCCAGATAGATGTGTAGAACTCATCAGTCTGGAGTTAGCCAGGTTAGAGGTTAGTATTGATGAGGGTGAGATCTTACGCTGCTGATCCTAAACTCTCGGATGGTCCACTCAGGCAGCACAGACTCTGAACACATCTGGACAATTAGGTCTCCATAGTACAGAGGTTCCTGGTCCCGCGGCCAGTAGAGGTCGCACTTCACCTAAATGCACACATAATACATGAAGTCCTTTTTAGAACACAGTGCTATAACTGATAAATTAACTTTTTTTTTTTTTGCTTCACAAACTGCTACTTAAAACTATGATTTAATAAAAAGTAATATTCTGCCAGAAATAACATTCACATCAACATAAACCAAAAAATCAAATACTGACCCGCCCCTTCTCCACACACTGCGTCACCATGACGATGTTGTGCACATTCTGCTCCCAGACCATCCTCCAGAAGTCATCTTTGGTCCCAGGCAGGGGCCCCTGAGTCGCAATGTACTCACGACGGAAGTTATAACCCTAAAACATACGCTTAATTATCAAAAAAAATTATATGACCTTAATAATTACAGGCTTTGTGATTTGCTCACTGCAACCATTTAGATTGCTACTTTATTTGGATTCAGTTGTGATTTATCTTGCTCTGTTGAGATGTTTTGCAGCATTGGTTTTCTACTTTTCTTCACAAACAGATGTAAAACTATGATAAATATTTACAAGAGGTACTGTCCCACCATACCAGGTTAGAATTAGAAAAATATATAAATCTGTCAAATGCACTTTAAGGTGCCAATAGTCAAGAATAATATTTTTTTCTCACAATAACCACTGCGAGTATCTGTTATTTCAGATTTTATAATCATTGTTTTGTCTTTTTAACAGTGTTTTAAACACTATAGCCCAATATTCTAATTTTGCAAGCTCAAAAACTATTTGAATATAGTTTTCTGAATGAATAGAGACTCACTGGGATGTAGCTGGCGTTGATGTAGTCGGAGCTCGGGTCATCATCTGTCTGCGACAGTTTCACACGTGTCGAGTCGTCTGGAAAAAGGACGAATAAATAAATAAGTATAAATTAAAGAGGGGGTAGTACACTTCTATGGAGTATTAAATGCTAACACATAACATATTTAGATCACCATGTTAGCTTTTAATGTTTTGAAAAAGTTATGTTTGTAGAAAACAACGCATTAACATTTTATAAGTTTAACTTTAGTTTTTTATACTCTTAGGCTTCCCTCCCTTTGCTCCCTGTGTTAAGTCACTCCCCCTTCAGAGCGCTATCACTACACAGTTGGAATGCATCCCCCAATAGTGAATTAGTACTTAAATATGCATGGATGACATATAAAACCTCTTCAGCCATGTTTTTGATGAGTGTTATAACATGGTTGAAAGCTCCAAAAAAAAAAAAAGGAAAGAAAGAAAAAACTATTTTGCATTTTGCATAATGCTCTCTCTTTAAAAAGGCAGAGGCAAGTGCTATGGCTGAGAAATATATCAAAATTTGAACAGAGAAAATCATCTAATTCCAAAGTCTGCAGTTTTTTAGGTAATATCAGGTTCTTTACAGTAGACTAAATGTCTCTGTGTCTCTGTGGTACAGCTCAACTTTAATATAATCAGGATCTGTGGTTTAAAATGGTCAATGATCTGCTTGGGTGTTTTTAATGGAGAGGTCTACAGCCAATCCTCTGTCAGGAAAACATGTGGTGTGGAGCAGACGCAAGACTGTTTAAAAGCTGCTAACCCTGTAGTCTACTAGAAACATGTTCTGAAATGTCCCTGTGTGCCTGATGCCCTTCCTGTGTGTCAGATGCCCTCCCTGTGTCTTCATGGGGTCTTGTTCTATGTAAAAGCTGCTAAGCCTGTAGTTTAGACCTCTACAAACATGCTCTGAAATGCATGGGATTCTTGGATTAATTTAAAGTTTAAATTTCAGTTTCTCTCAGATGTGAATGCTCTTGGATGCATTTAAAGTGTGCCAGTTAACTAAATATTAATAGTACATTTCATATACTTTTTGTTAAGTCATATACTCACAGGGCAGGATGTTATTGTAACGATTCTTCCCTCTGTTCTCTGGCAGCAGAGCAGTGTCCAGAGGCTGATTCCTCCCCACATCCTTCAGGTCCTGCACTCACCACAAGGGGGCAGAGTGGTCACATAACAACAACAACAATACTCAAGAGCTGATATAATTTTTTATATATGCTGGGTCACATGACATCACAACGTGGTAGAATCCCTCTAGTTTAAAGGGACTCCCAAAAAAACTCATAATTTGACCCGAGTGCAGGACTGAACATTCTATTGCAATCATGGCAACTAAATTTTAAACAGTGTTTTCCTGAGGTGCCAGATCTACAAACTGACATTTTGATAAGACAAAGCTTAATTTAGACTTAAAATTATAAGAAAAACACATCTTGGTTTTCTTTGACTTTCCATTGATGCATCAGTGACAATATTTTCCTCTCAACACAGTTATACCAAACAACAGCCAATTTGTGGACACACCTGGACAAAATGCAGAGGATGGCGCCATTTTGAGGACTTTTTCCCCATTCAGAAGATGCAATGCAATGTTTTAAATGGCTGATTTCTATGTTAACCATCTTAATTACAGTTACATAACAGTATTACCTCATATTCCTCAGACAGCATGTAGTGGGAGTCAGCCTGGAGCTTCACCAGGTGAGCCTCGAAGTTCATGATCTTTATCGGACTGAAGAACAAAACAAAAAACATCAGAATAATATCAGATAAAACTGCATAAATAGTAGAAGTAGTAGTAGTCGTTGCTGTAGTAGTGATAACACTAGTAAAAGGACAAGTTGAGTTAGTATTAGGAGTAGAAGTTGTTTTAACTAAACTAAATAACATTCAAATGAAAATATAATTAATACAGAAACAATGTAAACAACAAAATGTAAGATAAAATGATAGTAGTAACGGTAGTAGTGGAAGCAGCAGCAGTATTACCTCAACTATATGACATTTAAATAAATGAAAATATAATTAATACACAAAACAAAGGCATGTAAAACATTAGATAAAACTGTAGTAGTAGTAGTAGTAGTAGTAGTAGTAGTACTTGTAGAAGTAACTATAACAAGCAGTATTAGTAGAAGCAGTAATACAATTAGGAGTAGTAGTAGCAGCAGTAGTAGTAGTAGGATTCACCAGCTGTGGCACCAGTAGAAGTAATAATAATAGTAGTAGTAGTCGTAGTAGCAGTAGTAGCACTAATATTTGTAGCACTCGTGGTAGTAGTAGAAGTAGATGAAACAACAGTAGTAACAGAGCAGCAGTAGCAATGTGTGCTTGTTATTTCTTATAATTAAAACTTGAAAAGTAAAAATAAGACAAGGCGTTACCTGGAGATCCGTCTGTGTCTGTGGAGAGAAAGTGACACCTGTCAGACTGACTCAGCTTATATGAGGCTCACTAACCAATCAGAATGTGTTTGGTCACATGACCCAGGTGAAGGTGAGGGACAGGTGAGTTATTACCAGGACCGAAGAGAACAGAACACAAAGAGGAGGAGAAGGAGAAGGAGGAGGAGGAGAGAGAGGGAGAGAGGGAAGTCCAGTGAGAAAAAGATAGAACATTTGGTCTTTGGCTGTGGTCCAGGGACATGTTTTTGGAATCAGCTGATCACAGTACACACAGTGACACTCTTTGAGAACAAATGCCAATGAGAAAATACAGAGTGTGTTTAATTAAGAGTTCAAAGAACACTAAGCTGCATTTATATTCTGTATTTAACCAAGAAACTCCCACACCGCAAAAAATACAATCTTACATGAGATAATGAGTTAATAAGTGCTTGAATCAAATAGGCATTATCTTGATGTGAGTACATTTTGAGTGTCTTAAAATAAAATCTGGCAATAGATCAGGGATGAAATGTTTTGTTTTACTTAAAATAAGAAAAAGACAACCTCTAACTTGAAATGTTTATATTTATATTTAATGTTTATGTATTTATATTTAATGATTATGTATGTATGTATGTATTAATGAACATGTGTTAATGCCAGAGTTAGCTGCGCAGGCTAAATTTCATTTATAAATGAGGAGACACATGCTCCTGCACTTGAGAAAGAGTACAGCCAAATATTCACATCAAGATAACTACTACTTGATTTAAGCACTTAATATCTTATTAACTTATTTAGATTGTATTTTGTTCCAGTGCACTGAGATTTGACCTTCTTATACATGTTCTGCAGGGAAAGCGTCACAGACATAGGTAGAGCATGTAAACCCCACAGGAAAGCCCTACTTTCCATTTTGTGGACATTTGTACATTTAAAGCATAGGTTTGAGCACAGAGACCTCTTACTGGTAAAAAAAAATATTCTAACGACCCACCTTGGAGATAGGAGTGGTTCTTTGCCAGGGAAAACAGTTTGTCTTTTGGGAATAATGTGTAGCATGAGGAAGGCTATGCTGGGCCAACACATGCTGGTGTGTGTATTTTATGTCAATAGCCATGCTGTGATAAAGACTTTTGAATTTTTCTTAAACAAGAGTGCCTTTTTGTCTTTGGGAATATTTAACACAAAACATTTTTCTCAAAACACAGAGATGGTTTCCACTGATTTCTCATAGACCTTATTTTGTTAGTGTTTCTTTGGGGTTGTATTTCATGAGTAACTATAGTTTTAAATAATATTCAGTTTTATCATACTTCACAAAGACAAGCCCCCAACAGTTGTAAAGATACTAAAATTTCAAACTCAAAATACTCTTTCTTTGAACAACAGAATGTGATTTTCAACATTAAATCATAATACTTTCTTTTATATTACCATGTGATGTTATATCTGTGTAATCCTTCAGTCATCCAACTAGTTTCCTTAGTGGTCCATGTAGTGTATACTGTGGTCTCACACCAACATCATTCTAAAGCTATTCAGGAAAGGTTCATCTGTCCTGTGAAAGTAACTTTTTTAGCATCAGTACCTGCTCAAATGAGTATCTAGTTTTGATACTAGTTTTAGTAGGCCTATCGATTACTATCTGATTTTCGATACTTTTGACAACTCTAACTGCAGTGCATGTTTTTCAAAGAGTTTTTATAACACTAAAAATGTGTCTGTAATGAAGTAAATGCCATTATTTCAGTTCAAATGTTAGTAGAAATATGACATAGACCAGACATCCTTCAAGCATTCTGGTATACTGAGTGTCCCCACGGTTTGTTTACTGTTTATGTCCTGTTTCCAATGAACCAGTCAGAGCACCCAGATCATTCTCATGTTTTACTAATTCAATATAAATGTCCTCTTCTGTGTGCTCACGTCAGTCGCGATGCAGAAGGGGGTGTGGCTATGTGTTCTTTGTGCAGATGGAGGAGTGGCTATAATTATTAACAGCATTAGCATCACTAAAGCATTACTACACCTACGCCTGCTTCACAGACTGACCTAAGCACATACTTTAAATGCCTCCAGTGGATTGAATAGAATAGTGGCAGGAGGAAGTTTACGTAGGACCAAAACAGGTTTAGAAAAGTAAACAGACGTCCAAATATGGATCTGTCTGGGTTTAATGTGACGTCTCAACCTTCAGTAGGTCTACATGTAAAAGGTGAAGACTAATTATTATTGTTCAAGACATCACAACATTCAGCAAGTCTATAAATAAAGAGTAAAGTCAAATTATTATAGTATTGTTCAAAGTTTAATATGGAAATCTTACTTTCTGGAGATGACATTTGCATGATTCCAAAAAATATACTTACAACTACTCTGAAATTACTGATATTCTGAAATATTATAGCTAAAGGGACACCAATTTCCATAGAGGTTTTTAAGGTTTTCAGTGCTAGACACAATCAAAATGAAAAAAAAAAAGTTACAAGGTTCAACATTTGTGAATCAGTTGGAGATTTATTTCAAAAACATAAAGTTATATAAACCCCTGCTCTCCATTTGAAATTATGACATAATCTAATTCTCAAACATCATGAATTTAATGTTTTGCTATTATGACTCGGCGTTCAGACGTTTTTTGTTCCCTCAAATGAAACAAAAGCATGCGTCATTTATGCACCAAAACAGCTTTGTATAGAATTTTCCAGAGTATGGCATTAAAGGGCCTGTACCTGATTTAATTTAATCTAATATCTAAATAAATAAATAAATAATAAATAAATAAATAGATAAATATATAAATTTGAAACAAAAGCATGCATCATTTATGCATCAAAACAGCTTTGTATAGTATTTTCCAGAGTATGGCATTAAAGGGCCTGTACCTGATTTTATTTAATCTAATATCTAAATAAATAAATAAATAAATATCTATATATCTATTTCTATCTATCTATCTATCTATCTATATCTATATATATATATATATATATATATATATATATATATATATATATATATATAGATATAGATATAGATATAGATATAGATAGATAGAGCAATAGCATCTCCATGGAGACAAGCAAGTGTCAGAAAAGTTAAACAGTCCAACTTTCAAAAAATGAACTATTTTGTCTTACCCTCTGACCCCGAGGTGCACCGCAGATGTGGGCCTCTCTCTCCTTGAGTTTCTACGGACGATCGGAGTCTCCTCCATCCTGGATAGAGGGGGGATAGAGGCCAAAATTATACATTAATTGACACAAAATTTTATCTTGTGATGTTTAACCCATGTTATAATATTCTTACTTCATCAAAAACATACCCAGAGTTGTGTTTTCTTTCATGCACAATTGTTTGAGTAATCCTTTATTATTAATCTATCTATTATACATCTCCAGCTCCAGATGCTCTGTTCCACCTTGTGATGTCATGAAGCAGTAGTTTACAGTTAACAGCTACATTTTTCCTTTTGTTCTGTAGAGATTCAATTCTAGGGCTGAAATTATATTGATTATATTATTAATGAAACTAGTAAAGAGTTTGAAAACACAGTGAAGAAGATTGTTTTCTCCTTCAGAGAAGAACTAAAAATACAGGGTTTGTGTATTAAACATGTGAGAATGAAATAAAACACACTCCAGGTATGTTTTTGATGTGGAAACATTAGATCAGAACATAGATTAGAAAATAAGAAAAATGCCCCCTTAAAGAAAGAGCTATGTTACACAATTAAATATATTAATCCACTAATCCCCTGTCTAGTCCAGAATTAAGTCCACGTTTAGTCCAGGTTCATCTCCGATTTTAATGTTGTGTGCATAATGTGTTTATGCACGCTTGTGCACATTTTTGATGCAAAAATATGATCTGATGATTGTTATCCTCCAAAATATTGACATTTTCATTTTTGTCAATAAGACCCATGTTCACAAGACACAAAAAATTCAGTAAGGGCTCCATTTTCATCACAAAGTAACTTCTGCATGATGATGATGATGATGATGGAAATGTTAAATGCTTTAAGTAGAATGTTCCAGTTGTGCTATACTGGCATTACAAACTTGAGGCAACCAGGGAACAAAGCATCCATCAGAAAAGTCTCACATGTCTTTAAGAATTGTCATTAGCCTGGAGTAAATATATGTCTCTTACACTTTAGTGGTTTTGAGTCGACACATAAGCAGAACCGTGACTCCTACCAGAAGGACCACCAGGAACAGAGCGGCTCCAATGCCCTCCACCACTCCACTGTACGGTTCTAAATACAGAAACATACAATAAATACAGTGTATAACTGCTCCACTATGCCAGACTATACACAGGTATACTATGTATGTAATGTTCTTCAGTATGGTGTGAGATGTATCTATCACCATGGAGACAAATAGGTGACAGATTGTCTGTGTACTAACAAAAATGTTATGTACACTAACAGTCAAAAGTTTGGACACACCCTCATTCAGTTTTTATGTTTACTACTTTCTACATTTTAGATACATATAGATGACATCAAATATATGAAGCATGATATATGGAATTATGTAGCAAAGAAAAAAAGTGCAATAACTAAATAAAATAATTTTAATATTTTATATTCAAATCCTCCTAGTAGCTACCCTTTGTTTTGTGGACAGAACTGCAAACCCTTGAACTTCTCTCAGTGAGTTCCAGTGAGTCTCCTGAATGGTTTTCATTCCACATCACATACACATAAGAAATACCAAAAGTGCAAAACAGCTTTTATTTTATTTATTTATTTATTTTTATGTAAAACAAGTTTTTTTGTTTATTTTTTGTTTACTATATTCCATCTGTCCATTCATAACTTTGTGGCCTTCGGTGAGAATGTACAGAGTAAATAAAGAAGAAGCTTATATTAATAAGTGTGTCCAAGCTTTTGACTGCCATATCTATTAAAAGATTTAACATGGAAAAAAAACCCAGTCCAAAAATTCTGCTTTCAGAAATGAGATAGAAGGAGATCTGAGCAAGGGAGATGAGTAATGAGCAGGTCTGACGAAGTTTGTGGAATGACACCCCAGATCTTTGGAGGGTAGCACTGCTCACAGTAAGAATTCATGTCAACATATTTTAGTAAAGAAACCATTATTAAATAGACAAAGCAACAACATCAGAAAAGTTATACAATGCACCTTTAAGGACCATGAATATGACAGTAACAGCATTATTTAGTTGTGCTTATTTGTGCCATTAGAACATTCTGTGTAGAACCTCACCAGCCTCAGTGAGAACAGGCAGAGACAGGAACGTGTCCGAGAACAGAGAGGAAGCACCTGAGTCCTCCTCCGACAGATGAGTGAAAGCGCGAATACTGATCCTATAAGACAACACAACCATAAGGCATCCTCTATGCCATCTGTTCCACTTCTGCTCCATCTACTCCTCCTCTGCTCCATCTGCTCCTCCTCTGCTCCATCTGCTCCTCCTCTGCTCCATCTACTCGTCTTCTGCTCCATCTACCCTTCTTCTGCTTCATCTACTCTTCTTCTGCTCTTCTGGCCCTCTCCTCTGATTCTCTGACCCTCTCCTCTCTACCCTCTGATCCTTTGACCCTCTTTTCTGTATTATAAGGTTGCTTGCTGTTACCTGTATGCAGTCTTTGCTTTGAGTGGTCCATCGCAGTAGATCTCTGTACTTTCTGAACAGGGCCCTCCGAGCAGTCCCATCCCAGTACCCAGGCTAATGTTGAACTCCCCTCCAGACCGGTCCAAAACCGGATCCAGACCCAAGTCTAGACCTTGGTCCAGTCCTGGGTTCAGACCTTGGGAGCATACACTGGGGAAGTAGCCAGTCTGGTAGGAGCGCACAGAGCTGTTTGAGATGTAATCCCTGTAGGAGGCCAAAGGGTGGCGCTGCTCTGGCTGCACACTGGACACATCTATGGACAGAGTGAATATATGATAAGTGGTTAACGTGCCTATGACAGGTTGGACTACTCATTTTGCTCTCTTAAGATCATTGTATTTAACATTTTGCTAAGATTTTTTCAATTTATTTTCCAGGTTTTTTTTTAGGTTTAAAATTTTACTTCACACTAGAGAATTCAATGATTGTAACCTAGTATATATATTGTAACTATATTGTACACTGGCCCAAAACTCCTCTAATTTACACAGAAATGATTAACTGACAAATATTATTTCAACATTATTAAAAAATATAATTTCTTATGTTAAAGTATCAGAAAAAACATGTTCCCTAAAATTAATCGTAAATTGCTTCTCTCTGCAAATTGCTTCTTGATTGATATAAAAGCATAATTTATATTTTGAACAGGTATTATCCACCAAATTAAAGTAAACAACAAAAGTAAAGTAGTAAAGTAAAATCCTCTCACCATCAGACTCTGAAACCACCACAGTGAAGAACCTGACGGCTCCATTTTCATCACTGAACCAGCTGCAGTTAAACCCAAACGAAATGTACGTCGTGGAGACCTGAGAGACGTCAGTGACCCGAGTGGAGAATGGAGGGACAGGAGGACCTGAGGAAAGAGAGGGGAGGTATATCTATAAAGAACCTAAGATACAGTTATCAGAAAGAGAGAGAGAGAAAGAGAGAGAGAGAGAGAGAGAGAGAGAGAGAGAGAGAGAGAGAGGAGTAGGGAGTCACATTTAAGAAAACAGGACCCAACAGGATTAAACCAGATCCCCACTAGGTCTAAACTTTTAACCAGTGAAATATAATTCTTTCACTTCATCCCTACTCTTTTTGCGCACAGGAATTCATTCCACTTGGAGTTATAGATTCATAGTAGATTTATAAACCTCTATGTAATACTTCACATTTAATTTTATTCTATCGTCTTGTGTTAGGCCATGCAGTTTGGGCAAAAGTCTCTCTCAAAATCAGGAGATATGGAGATATAAAGTTAAGCAACTGTGACACCGCCAAGAAGGAGCATATACAGGTTAAAAAGCACAACACCTAAGATTGAACACTGAGGCACGTTTGATTTTATGCTTCAATCCTGGTTTAGTCCATCTGTTGTCCACCTTCAGCCTTATACATGTTCTTTAGTCCAGGTTGCATATTGGTTAATTCCCACAGTAGTCCTGGTTCAGTCCTGGTTCAGTCCTCATTCTGTCCTAGTTTGGTCCCACTGGTTTACCTCTGCTTCAGTTCTGGTTTATGTCTGGTTTAGTCCTGGCTCTGTACTCACGATCTATCATGGTGACCACGCTGTCTCTGGCTGGTTCACTGGTCATTCTATCAGAGATGACCTTCACAGTGACAGTATAGCGTCTGTGAGGCTCCAGACCGGAGATCAGGTAGAAGCCAGATTCTGGATCAGTCCTTCGGGAGTAGACCAGGACTTGCGCCTCCCGCAGGACGCATTCAATGGTGTAGGAGTCAAAGTCGGCCTCTGGGGGTGCCCACGAGCAGGAGATGGATGTAGAGCTCTGAGGACGACAGTGGAGAGAGTGGACACGACCTGGCTCTAAAAGAGAGGGCGGGATGGAGAGAGAGAGATAGAAAGACATAAACAAGTCAAGAGAAATAGGGAATTATAATATTTATGACAAGTATTAAGGTTCAGGTACACTTGGAAATTTGTCCTCTGCATTTGACGTCTCCTTGAATACCCGGGGCACCATCCAAACCATTGCTGTATTTTTCTTTTTTAAACATATAAGTGTTTAAGGTTTCTCACTCACTAGTCCTGATGCTCCTGCTGATGCTCTGGCTGTATGTCCTCTGCCCCTCTCGGTCCAGGGCCCCACTAACAGTGCGCAGGCTGAAATGGTACAGCCTCCCTGGGTACATGCCCCGGAGGATCCTGCTGCCAGACGTCCTGGTGTGGTAAGGATTAATGACAGAGAGAGGGTCCTGTGGTGCCCACTGCAGGTCGAAGTCATCATAGTCACAATGAGTGGGTGCAGTCCAGGTCAGCTCCAAAGACGTGTTTGTGATGCCCCCAAAGAGGAGAGAGGAGGGGGGCAGGGGAGCTGGGGAGACAACATACAGATTTTAGCTAACTATATATTAAATCTTTAAGAAGGGGCATCACACTTCTATGGGGTATTAACTGCTAACACATTGCCCACATATTTAGATCACAATGCTATCTTATATTGTTCTGAAAATCCTATGTTCGTAGAAAATTAACATGTTTAATACGTTTCAGAAGTTTCATTTTTGACGAGTCTCTCAACTCCTGTTCTCTTACCAGTCCGGGCCTGTATGGTGGCGCTGTTCCGGAGCTCTCCACTCTTGCTGGTGACCACAGCTGTGTACTTCCTGCCTGGTGTGAGCTGAGAGAAGGTGACTTGCGTCTGGTCTGGTCCAGTCTCCTGCTCAGACCGCACAGTCCCGTTTGGCTCCTGCAGAACCAGACTGAACCCGGTCAGGTCTCCCTCAGGCCGAGTCCAGGACAGGTCCAGAGAGTCTGTGAGGTTTGAGCCATGAGCTGTGAGAGTGCCCACTACAGCCGGGACTGAGGATAGACAGGGGACAGAGATCAGATAAGACAATATAAGGATGATGTTTGGCTAACCTAATATAGCAGGGCTTCGTGCAACGCTCTTTTAAAACATTTGAGCATACAAAGACATTATATGATCTATTTTACAGTGATTATCATGGCCTGTGACTAAAAAATAATACTATATTTTGACTGGTAAACTCTTTATTGTATAGAATAGAATTGATATTACTTTGTAATGTTCCATAGTATGGCATTAAACTTAGCAATAATTTCTCTATATGGAAACAAGCAGTTGGTGAAACCTTCAAAAACTTCACTAAAAAAGTTACGCAGTGCACCTTTGGAGTATGTCCATACTCTAGAAACATTTATGCATCTGTACTTAACTATCTAAAGTTGTACTTTGTAGAATAAGTTGTATTTTTGTATTTGAACTGACAACCTATATACCCAGAAGAGTAGTGGCCTATCCCCACCCCTCACTTCTCCTCCCTCCTCCTCTCTCCTTTTCCTCCACTCTCCTCCTCTTTACCTGTCCTAGCCCAGATAGCAGTCCTGTTGCTCCTCTCTCCGCTCTGCGTCACTAGCACCAGTCTGTACAGAGCTCCAGGCCTCAGCCCAGAGAAGGTGACGAGGAAGACCGCACTGCCTCCGTTGCGCCTCTCCTGCACTGAGTCATCCTCTCTATACAACAGCATCTCAAAGCCCTCGAACACACCCTCTGGAGGTGACCAGGAGAAGGACAGGCTGGAGGATGAGGATGAGCGGAGGGCCAGGTCTGAGACTGAAGCTGGACCTGGAATACAGAGAATCACAATACCAGTGTCAACATTTACAGTATCAAATAATATGCTCCCCCTAACTCTAAAATGCAGTGTAATCTAATTTTATTTTCTATTATATCATCTATTATTTCAGAATTCAATGATTAGCTTTACCACACTGCCACACATATGAATACATTATCACCTGTGAAAAGTTGTCTACTGTCAAGCACTCTAACCTCAGAGCAAGAAGGTCCTCAGTTCTTGGGCTGGATGCATTTTTATGTAATTGTTGTAAATTAAAGTTGTCAGGTAATTCTGGTCTTGTGCAAATATGTCTCAAGTCTGTGAGTCAGCTAACTGTGGCCAGTGCTGCCCTGGGGTGTACTGACAGAAGTGACAAGGAGATATGGCTTAAGTTTTTAGTCATCATATTAAGTGTTTCTATATCTCTAGATGCTCCCTATGCTACATTCAGTCTGGGGCGTCACAGTGGCTTCAAACGCCTCTAGTTGGAGCTTTGGTGTTTGAGTGCAGACATTTGAAATACATCAACGCACTGTGTCAGATTTAATATAAAGTGTGTCTCTTACTTGACTACTGGCTTTCCTCTCTCCTCTGCTCTGTTCTGTATGTTATCTAATATATAGTGTCTCTATATCTGGATGTTATCTTATAAAAAGTGTCTCTACATCTTCTACATTATCTTATAGAAGTCTTTCTTACTTGTCCTCCCTTGGGCACTGGTGGCTTCACTCCTCTCTCCTCCGCTCCGTGTTTGAACCAGGACTCTGTAGCTCTTTCCTGGACTCAGATCTTCAAACCTGTGGTTCGTTTGGGAGCTGGGGACAGAGGCGTTCATCACTGCACTACCCCTGTCGTCCTGTAGGGTGAGGCTGTACCCATCAGCCACACCCAGTGCCCGCTCCCAGGACACCTCCAGACAACGCCATGACTGAAGTGGATACACCCGGAGCCCAGAGACACGGGAGGGGACTGAGAGAGACAAAACAGAACAGTGTACAGTAAAAACACTTTTGTATTTTATCTCTTATGTCACTGACAGCATGTGGAAATTTCTGTTGACAAAGTTGCATCTTTGTGTGTCAGTGCTAATGTTAACTTTTATTAAAATATTAAAGCTAACACAACAACAAAATTACATAATAAAGATGACCTAATTATTTGAAAACAGGTTGGGACAGAGCATTTTGAGCTTTGGAGATGCAGACAGACTTATAATAAAGGATTACTCAAACGCGTGAATAAAACAAAACACAAATCCAGATATGTTTTCGATGAGGTAACATTATAATATAATCAAAAGTTCACAGGAGTCAATATTATGTAACCCCTAAGATTTGATTACTCATTCATGAGTTGGTCCAGTTTCACCTGTCTCAGTTGTGTGTCTCACCTGTCCTCCCTGTGGCCGTGTAGTTGTTGTCTCTCTCTCCGCTCAAAGTTTGTACAACCAGGCTGTAGCTCTGACCGGGCTGCAGGGACTGAAACTGGACTTGGGTCTGGTCTTGGGCACTGGTCTAGAGTCCAAGAGCCTTGACTCTCTGAAGAGATAGACCCAGTAACTGTCCACATCCCCCAGAGCCGAGGACCAAGAGACACGAAGACTGCTGCTGTCTCCTCCATTGGACACATGGACGTTCCTCACCTGCCCAGGGACTGAAGAGAGCAGAGTCAGATGATCTCCCAGACTGATTAAACCTGTGTGTCAGATGCCCACTTGTTCTCCAATATCCCTGTGTGTCATGTGTGGCAGAGGCTCCACATCCTGTTATCCATGAGTGTCAGAATGATAAAAGATTAGGACAGTTGCCATAGCGATTAACAATTTAAAATGAAATATTACATCTTTTGAATGGGAAAAATGTTTAATGTAACAAGAGGCTGAAATCCATAAATATCCCTGTGTCAGATGCCCTTTCATCATCCAGTATCCCCTGAGTGTTGTTTAACTGAGATGGGGGCAGGCCGGAATAATATTTTATGGTGGAATTTGCTGTTTAACTGTCAAATTGCAGATTTGTTTATCTTGTTTATGGTTCATACTTCTGTAATTACTGGGCCTATCCACATGAAAAAACTGACCCAATGTTTTATTATCTTCTCTGTCAGTATAAATAAACAAAAGTCTTATGATTTTTTTTCACAATAGGTTCAGAAAGCGGTGCCCAAAGATTGAAGCCCAAAGATGTGCTTGTTGTTAGTTAAAAGTACTTTAAGACATAAGATTAATATGACAAGTTTGTAGAGCCAATTCCAAACACATAATGAGGCTCAACATTTGTGTTTTTCTTTGCGAAGTGTGAATCTCCTGTAGAGTTACCTGTGCGTGCTTCGATGTACACCGCTCTCTGGTTGGGGCCACTGAATGTGGACACCACAATCTTGTAGCGCCGCCCTGGTGTTAGTGAAGAGAGAGTGCAACGGTCGATGGCACCCCCCAGAGTCTGAGGAGGGAACACTTTTATGTCGTTATACACCAGCTGAACCTCATAGTGATCCACCTCTCCTGGAGCAGATAGCCAAGACACCGAGAGAGAGTCTGAGGAGGAGGAGGAGAGGGAGAGGGAGCGCACCGGAGCAGGGACTGTGGAGAGAGGGAGGAGATAATATTACTTTTATAGCAATACATAAATACATAATACATAAAAACAACATTAAATGTGCACTGTGTAACTTTTCTGGTGAGACAGTCTGCCACTTGTTTGTCTCATTGATGATGTTATTGAAAAAGTGTCTCAATCAAAGCCAGTGACAGGTCTGATCAGTGCAGAGGCAAGCTAAGACTGCATGTGTGCATCTTTTGATCACAATGTCAGAGTTTGTTTGCTCCTTTTTAGTTTTTTTTTAAAATATTTTTGGTTAGTGTGGAAGTCTGACTAGTGAGTCTTTCTAAACTCACGTGTGCGTCCATGTGTGGAGGTGCTGGTCTCGTACTCTCCACTCCTCGTGTTCACCAGGACAGTGTAGAGTCTTCCAGGCTCCAGTCTCTCAAACACACACTCACTCTGCTCTGGGGGCACAGACATATTAAGCACAGTCTGGGAGCTATGTTGGATGGACACCTCATAAGAATCACGGTCTCCGTGGGCGTGGCTCCAGTACACCTTCAAGTACATGTCCCGGGCAGCATGGGTCGCCGTGAGCAACTGCACCGGAGCCGGCTCTGTGGAGGGACAAATACAGTTTAAGGAGAGAGGTTTATTGAGAGGTTTATTACTTCACTGACTCAAGTTCATAGAAAAAGAAATAACAGAGAATATTTTCATTCATTTCATGGAAGGTAAACATGTCCAAATCAAAAAGTTTTTCCTAATAACAAATACAAATTTATTCTTAATTACAAAATATTGATCACGATGACCCATTTATAATTTTATGTTATGTTTCTCAAGACAATTATCCAATCTGAAAGCAGAATGAGCCTCAAATGAACCTCTCATTTGGGTTGTCAGTTTCAATACTGAACTCTAGTTGGTTTAAACTTATCTGATTGGTCACTATCTAAATCTCAACACCTGCAGCCAGTCAAGACTCAGTGCTAGTGCAGATTCTGCAGCTTAGAGAGGGAATTCTCTTATTACAGTATTTTATACTCACGTGTGCGCCCCTGAACACTGGTGCTGTTGTGGAAGGCTCCACTCCTGCTGCTGATGGAGATGTCATAGAGACGTCCTGGGACCAGAGACTTAAAGACACACTCAGGACTGGTCCTGGATTGGACCAGAGTGTGGACAGTCCTCTGCCGGTCTTTGAGCAACACCAGGTAACTGTCCACCTCCCCCACTGGAGGGCGCCATGACACGCTCAGGAAGTCCATACGGCCATTATTACTGACAGTGACCTCACCCACTGCAGCCGGGACTGTGGAAGGGAGAGAAAAAGAGGAAAGAGGAGAGGAAAAAATGGGGGGGGGGGGGGGGTGTAGGAGACAGGAGACAGGGAAAGAGAGAAAAAAAAAGGCAGAGAGGAAGGAGAGGAAAGACAGTCAGAAAGAGGGCAGGGAGTGAGAGGGGGGAGGAAAGGAGGGGAGAGAAAAAAGAGAGAGAAGATTAATGCACAGAATGTACTGTACAAAGGAATCTATCACAAAAGAGACTGAGGTGAGAGAAGTAGGCTCTTGTCCCTCTTTTGTCCTGCACAACCATTTGGTCTCTGTTCCACTGATTTATAATGTCCCACTTCACTGATGCCACAGGAGAAAAGTGAGATTTACACAGAAAACAGTATTACTGCTGCTACTGCTGCTGCTATACTACAACTGATGCTATTATACTACTACTACAACTGCTACTATCCCTGTGTATTTGAGCGAAATGTGTCTTGCCCCAGTACTGTGCTTTTCAGTTCCCAGGATCCTTCCTCCATTGACCAGTTTGTAGCACTCTTCCAGAGTCAGGTCCTCTGAAGCAGGGCCAAGTGCTCACAGCTTCAGGGAGTGCACCTGGAACAGGCTCCACAGGGAGCAACTGTGCCGTGTCACGTAACTAAATCAAACGCAATAAAACTCTGAGTTTTAATAAACATCAATGCTTCTACAAATATAAAGTGTTCAGCTGTGTTTTTATGTGTCAAGATGCATTAAAACATGTGAATAATAAAGGCTGAGTGAATCATCTGTTACTGAAATGTCTAGGTTAGCCTACATAAATAAATACAAAGGCTGAAACATTTTAGGCTAATTGTATTCCCACTCTCCTTCTTTAAAAGATTATTGCTGCATTCATTCTGATTTTAATTAATTCGATCTGTCAACAGTGTAATTTGCTGCAATGTGGCTAAAATATTATTATTATTATTATTATTGTTATTTAATTAAAATGCATATAACTGTTTAAATAAAGTTCATTAAAAATTGTTGCAGTGCATTGTGGGCACTTTCAAGCATTTGGCTAAGGATCCACCCATAAATCCTAAACTAATCCTAAAAGCTAAACGAGGAGTCGAATTGGAACACCACTTGGTGGAGTTCTGACGACATGGATCTATCTGAAGTGGCTAAGAAGCTGAAGATCTTGGCAAATGGGAAACACCCATTGCATATGCTATGCAGCTCTTGAGGCTGCTGTGTTCTGTCTGCATCTAATTATAAAGATTTTTATTGATCAATAATCAGGAAATGCAATGTTAGCATACCACTTGTTATTAATTTTACTTTGAAGGCAGCTCTGAGAGCTGTGAAAAGCATTGAGAAGCATAATTAGGATGCTCAGAATGCATAAGGTAAGTGAGGAATAACTGTGTACTACTTGCAAACCGTTAAACATGAACTTGCTTTCATGGTTTTAAGAAAAACTTCCTTGACTCTTCATGGCCCATTTCTTTAAACTTTCATTCCTCTTGGTGAGTATTTCCACTTCCTGTCCAAACAGGAAGTGTGTGGACGAGCTGTTGTAGTGCGTTCGAGTGCTTCCTGTACATTCCAGCGTCGTCCAATCAGATAAGAGCAGATACATCCTCCGTTTGTCTCAGGTCACAATGGTTTGTCCCTTTGTTTATCATCGCTTATATAACCAACAATAAAGGTTTCCAAGAACTGAAGCAGCTGTGGAACTCATCTCTACTAACAATATAAGATTTATTATTCACCCACTGCATGCCAGATTATTTAAAAAAAATGACTAGCTTCCTCAATTTACAAAGGGTATGCTACATGAGACACTGGCATCACCCAAATATAACTAATGTTTTCAAATGAATCAAATCTAATTTGTATCTGAATGATACTTCTAATCATTAGGCCGATCTGAGCATCTGATCTGGCTCCAAATTTGCTCCTATAATTGATACTCAATGAGCTTCATTTGACTAAGGTCAAACTCTGTGGGTGACATCACAATCCCTTAGTCCACTTTTTTGGTTTGAACCAGCAAAGAGCGCAAGACCTTAACGTGAGCCATCCGCACCTGCTTTAGCAGTACTCCATAGTGTTTTTAAGAGTATCCCCTCACCTCCACAGCTGTCAACACTGCTCTGTACCCTGCTCACCTCCTCCCACTTTTTCCCTCTGTCCTCCCTTTCCTCCCTTCAGGTGTGGTCACTCACCTGTCCGCCCCTCCCCCACGCTCTGCCTGCCCTCCCTCCCGTCCCTCACAGCCGTCAGCACAGCTCTGTACTCTGCTCCAGGCCTCAGTCCGGTGAACCTGAGCTTCGTGGTGTTAAAGGGGACGGTCTGATTTTTGATGATGGTGCTGTCCTGCACCAGAAGCACCTGGTACCAGTCCACACCCCCCAAAGGTGCCTCCCACTGGGCCAGCAGAGACTCAGTGCTGCCCTCATTTGACAGGAGGAGGGAGGACACCTGCGCTGGAGCTGGGGACAGAGAGAGAGGAAAAGTTATAATGACAACCTTGTAGAATATGATGGACAGAAGGGGTTTATATATCTCCATAGCAATTTTACTGTTTCTGAAAGAAACCTCCAAATTTATGATCCACAAATGTCGAACCTTCTCATTATTTGTTTGGGAGTGGCTCCACAAACTTGTCATATAAATCTTGTAATTAATTGTGAGTAATTTCAACTGACAACAATTACATCTTTGGGGTTGAATAATGGCACCACATTCTGAAGCTATTGTATAAACTATTCACTTTAGTTTATTTATATTCATAGAGAAGACACTGAACTTGTGCCAGTTTTTGTTTCATGTGGATAAGGCCAGTAATTACAGGGATATTAACCATAAACCAGGTCAACAGGCACTACTCTGTCAGAAGCTAGACTTTTAATGTGACCAAGAACTGAATTAGTTGGAACTACAACAGGTGAGCTGACTTGTGCTGTTAAACAAGTCCCTCTCAAATAATATCACAGTCACAAGCTTTATTATTTATTATTCAACAGGTTTTCCTTTAGCCATTTTCAAAGTCTTGTTGAAAATGTGTAAATTAATTTTGTACCTTTTCTTGAGCTTTCAGACTGTCATAAAAAATGTTTTGAACAATGCAAATGTTTTCTGAAACATCTGCATTGTGCTGAGCATTCCACCACAGACATTCATATAGAACACCCCCAGTGCAATGTCACAATGATCAGTTATCAAAGCATCAATTATAATTTTATGGACTTTAGTTAGCCTGACCTGTTGTAGCAGAGATGTAGGAGATGTAGCAGAGATAAGAGTCTGGTTGTGTATACTATTACAATGTTACAGTCTTTAGTAGCTGACAGACCTGTTCTAGCAGACACATTGACAGAGTGGCTCTGGTTTCCCCTGGTGGTGATCACAGAAACTACGTAGGCCTGTCCTGGGGTCAGAGAGCTGAAGAAGACAGAGGAGGTGTCTGGAGGGAGGGTCTTCTCTGAAACTACAACACCTCCCTAGAACAAAACATCACCGCCAATCAGCAACTCAACTGTATGGGACGGCATCAGGGTCAAATAATCATCATCGTCATATACTTTGTCATATACATTGTCATAATTCCAACAAACTATCATATTAGACTTTGCAACTCTATAAGTCACATCAATCCCCTCTAGCTGGAGCCTAGATGTGCAGCCTCATAGACTTTACATGTTAACCTGAATACACTATTAAAGGTGTGTAACTTTTCTGAAGGAGGGAGGGTACATTATTAGAGCAGGGAGATTAATCAAATTAATCAAGGTTTAGTTCTGACAGGGTTCTGTAAGACACTGCCTTATATCTGTCTGAAGGGAGGAGCTAACACACCCCAGTGGTTTGCTGTATCTGTTATCAATTCATTTAACTATTTTAAGGTGTAAACCAATAGTATTTCCTCTTTTCTCTCTATTAGTTTATTTGTTGTATTTTGTTGAGTATTCAAACCTGTGACAGTACAGCAGTGAGGAGGTCCCACTCTCCATCAGGACGACTCCATGAGGCGCTCAGAGACGTTTCTCCGCTGTGACGAATGGAGAGAGACTGGACCGGAGCAGGAACTGAGAGACAGAGGGGAAAAGATAAGTATGTATGGAAGTAGAGGGAGGTAAGAAAGAGACAGAGAGAGACGAGAGAGTGAAGAAGAAATTACTGTGGCAAACAGAGACTGAAGCGGAGCAGGGGGGTAGCAGAGAGAAGAAAAGATGAATATGGAAAAGGTGAGAGATAGAGGGGGGTAAGGAGAGATATGAATATACAGATATGGAGGAGAGAGAGAAGAGAGGGAGGAGTTTCAGAAAGACACTGGAATAGAGCAAAGGGAGGGGGGACTCGGAGCATCAAAACCGAAAGTGAAACTTATGAAATATATTAATACTTTGCTTTCAGCTAATATACCATTTTATTAGATCACGAGGGCATATTGCACCTGTTTGTCCGAAGCATTCTTGTGTGTTTCCCAGAATGCCGCTGTGCACTGTGACCTTTGCCCTGTAGGTTCTTCCTGGTCGTAGGCGGATCTTGGAGGTGGAGAAGAGGTGCTGAGTGGAGAGCTTCGTCACAGTCTCATTCACCAAAAGAGACGAAGCATTCCACAGAGACACGCTGTAGTGCTGCCAGTCTCCACCAGGAGGAGTCCAGCGCAGCAGCAGACCTCCATCCACAGGAGAGAGAGACAGGGAGGACACCGGCTCTGGGACTGAGACGAGAGAGAGAGAGAGAGAGAGAGAGAGAGAGAGAGAGAGAGAGAGAGAGAGAGAGAGAGAGAGAGAGAGAGGAGAGAGAAGAGAGAGAGAGAGAGAGAGAGAGAGAGAGAGAGAGAGAGAGAGAGAGACAGAGAGAGAGAGAGAGAGAGAGAGAGAGAGAGAGAGAGAGAAATCAGGGCAATTTGACCAATCATAGAGCAGCACTGTGGTTTGCGTGGAGCCAAAGGTGTCCGTGCAAACAAACCAAAACAAACTCGCTATGTCATGTCAAATTTGAGTCATTTACCAAATTTACATTAACCATGTTAGAAGACATATTGCACTTATGTCTGCTATATAGTTATAATCTTTGAGTCCAATGGATCATTATGTTAGAATTTAGACACAATATTCATCTAAAATAGTCTAAATGAAACAAAAGAAAGTGCAGCGTGCACTGGGTGTGCACTAGTGGTAGTGAAAACAGGGGTAGATCTGAGCACTGCTGTCTTGAATAAAGAAGAATAAAGATTACTCAAACATGCATGACTCACTCTAAATACAATTTCAGAGGTCAATGCGAAGGAAACTACTTTAACATGTTTAAAACCGTTGAAAGATTGATTTTGCAGAATGCTTTAAATAATGACTGCAAAAATCAAATAACACTTGCACAGATTGAGTAACACTTTTATAAACAAACAAATCAAATTACAATACTCCTGTCCCTCACCTGTCCCCTCACCTGTCTGTCTCCTCTCGTTCTCCTGTCCACTCACCTGTCTGTGCTCCTGTCTCTTACCTGTCTGTCCTGTGGTGCTGGTCTCGTTACTCTGGTCTCCCGCTCGCGTTCGGACTCTCAGCTTGTAAACTCGTCCTGGGACCAAACCGTTGAACTGCGCCCGAGTGATCCTGTCATCGGTGCCATCATTAGGGGGGACGAGCTTCTTCACCTGAGAGTGTGTGCCCAGTGCAGACAGTGTGAGCTCATAACTCTCTACTCCCCCTGCAGGATGCTCCCAGGACACGCGCAAAGAGTCACAGTTGCCATTTGAGTCGAGTCTGAGGTTTGACACTGCAACCGGGACTGGATCAGGGATACAATGGGTTTAAGAGGGTTACTGACCTTTCAGTAGAAAGCCCAAAAAATCATTAAATAACCCCACTTTAACTCACCAGTCTGCAGCTGTCCTCTGCTCCTCTCACCATCCTTCCCCGACACCACTGCCAGATTGTACAGCGTTCCAGGTTCCAGCCCAGCAAGGAGGCAGCGGTACAGGGCTCCAGAGGCTCCTCCAGAGAACCCAGAGGTTTTAGAGCCCAAAGGGAGGTGAGAGAGGTCTGGGTACAACTCACAACTATGCCCCCGGCTGTGGTTCTCCTCTGGTCCACCTTCTGGGCTGGTGAAAATGGTGAAGTTACAGAGACTGGACCCGGACTCAGACTGGATCTGGACCAGGCCTGACTCAGTCTCACTGTAGATCACAGTGAGGTTTGAGGAGCAGGGCACTGCTCTGGTGGTCAGGATCTGGAATCACAGGAGGTCAGGGTTTGTTCAGTTACTATAAAGAAAGAATATAACCCATATTTCAGTGTTAAACATGCATGTGACCCATCCCTCAGTGTCTCTGGGTTAAACCTGTATTTGACGCATCCTTGAGCTGTAACTAGATGAGCGAAACAAAACGGGAAAAATCCTAAAAAAAAAAATGTAAATAAAAAAATCTGTGAAACACCCATTCAGGGAGATGAATGTATCAGATAGGGCATCTGAGTATAGCTTCAATAGTAGTCTAACCCTACCTGGACGTATCATATGAGCCTAAAATAAACAAACTGTTGTGGCTTAGAAAACATCTTTGTGTTTTACCTGTTGCCAAATGGAGCCCCAGAACAGAGAGAAAAAGCAAAAGGAGCATTTCAGCATCTCTGAGGATCTGACAGTTTAAAATGTTCAAAACGTAACATCTCCAAAAACTGGACGTAATTTGAGTGAGAAAAAAAGGCTGGTGTCCATCTTGAATAATCCTTAAAATAAATTGTGAAATAAATGGCTCCATTAAAAAAAAAATCACATCTTCTTCTGTCCAATTGTAAAAACTCCAGTGAGATTTTTTTTCTAAAGCAAATTTTCAGTCAAATCCTGGAATCTCCAAAGCAGTCAGACATTTTGAGTCTTTCCATCCATGTCAAGTTTAAAGAATAGTCATCATAAATTGCCATTATACCATTAAAATAAGTTATAAATTGATTTCACTAAGGTTTTTATTGTCTTCTTGTAATCCAGCTTTAAATCTGCAAAAGATAATATTTTGCAAGCACGTCCTCTCTTGTAGCAGGTGAAAATCTAAAAATGAAAAATTGAATCTTTCCACCATGAGTTATTCCACAAATATTTACAAGATCCTTTGGCAATGAAGTTTTAAAATACCTTTGATGGTGTTAAAAATTAGTCCTTTGTGTTCAAAAATGGTCGGACATTTTGATTCTTTCCCAGTATTCTCCTCTTATATTCCTCTCAGTTGGACCGACCTGTTGTGCCCAGTCTCCAGACCGCCGGACCCTCGCTTCCTCCCCCCTCCCTCCCCTCTTCCCCCCCCCCCCCTCCCTTTCCTTCCTCTGACCTCCAAGTTAAAGTCCTCGCAATCAGACCAAGCCAAAATAAAGCATTGTTCAGTTTTCAGTGAGAGTGCCCCCGCAGGAGAGCAAGGGGTTACCTAAATATAGACTAATCTATCTAAGAACCTCAGTTTTACCATAGGTTGTGTTCACCTAGATCACACATTTGCACAGTTCCTATAGTTTAAACAGAGCTAGAGAACAAGTCTATTGTGGAATTTGCTGTGTAACTGTCAGATTGCAGATTTGTTGACCTGGTTTATGGTTCATATCTCTATAATTACTGGGCCTGTCCACATGAAACAAAATTGGCACAAAGTTCAACATCTTCTCTGTCAGTACACATAAACAAAAGTGAAATGATTTCACAATACCTTCAGAAAGTGGTGCCATTATTCACCCCCAAAGACATGACTGTTCTCAATTGAAAGGACTATAAGACATAAGATTAAATATGACAAGTTTGTGGAACCAGTTTACATGTTCTCCCTGTGTCTGGGTGGGTTACCTCCAAGCACATTTGTTTCCTCCATCAAAACAGGCACAATAGGTCAAATCTTCCAGCTAAGGTCCTGACCAAGAGTAGCTCAAGATCTAGAGATACATCCCACTGCTCATGAAGGATGGATCAAATGCAGGTTTAACACAGAGGCACTGAAGAATGGGCCAAATGCAGTTAATTACTAAAATTAATTACTATATACACAGAGAAATATGAGCAAACAGCATGAAAAGGCAGATTAAACTCTCAAGTAATAACTAATAATAATTAATCAAATAATCAACATTGTGGTCAAAGAATTCTTCAGTAGATTAGTTTATTTAAAGTGTTTATGACAAGTTAGATTCACTTCTCTAAAACATAGTTCACATAATTGTATTTAAGATTTTATTAAAAGTCTGACATATTTTTCTAGTTTTGTAATTTTTGTGATGTTTATAATTTTACATTCTGGTTGGACACTGGCAAATGTGACATACACAGAGGTAATGTTAAATAGCAACCATAATGTAAACAAGGACCAAAACCTGTCTAAATTACACCACAGATTTGATTAGACTAATGCAAGTAAATGACAACAGCTTTATTTTGTAAAGTCAGTGTTTAAACTGTCAGAAAAATGCCTTCCTTGTGTGTAAATAGTCTCTGCTTCTGTGTTGATGACAGAGACAAAGCACTACATCCTGTATATTTTGTAAGTTTTGTTTTCTAATTTTTATTTATTTTTTCCATAAACTGCCACTTAATTGATGTAAAACTATGGTATGTATTTATTAGATACTATTCCACCAAGCCAAGTCATAATTAGAAAAGTATTTTAATCTGTCAAATGCTCTCTAAGGCCCAGTCTAGAGGATCTCATTTGGCCAATGAGGTGATGATTTTGGAAATTTTAAGAATTTTGCAGGAAAGGACTGTCACAATCCAGTTTCGTTCCAAAAATGCAATGTTAATTTCATCCTAAACCTCTTTGGAAAAAAACATATGAAAACTGTCTATATGTTTGACCCTTGATTCGCTGATAAAGTTCCCATGAAGTAGCTAAATCTAAACTGAAGATACAGTCTGCAACTTTCAGTGTTTTTCAGTGCAATAAAAACAAGAAAATTATACTTTTTTTGCTGTGACTTTAAAAAAGCTTAATAAATACATAGATTTTCTTAGTTCTGTTGCAACATCCAAATACCAAGGACATTTTAGCCGGACCAGACCAAGCACAGCATTTCTTCTTCTTTTCAAAGAAGTTTATATTTATCTCAAAATAAAAATACTGGTTTGCAGAAAGTCAGTACCGAGAAATAAAGCAAAAAACTAAAAACAGAGAAACAGCATACACAGAAATATAAACAATGTGTGACAGAAATACACAATGCAGATAAGGGGGGGAAATTTGGCATTATATTACCTCAATTAGCAATTTGATAAAAAATAAAAATGTAACTAAAAATGGCTTTCAATATTAATTTCCTGAACATGACTTTCCTGAAGACTTAAAATAGTTCCTTCTCCAAAATCTTGCATCTGCTCCAAACCACATGCTTTTACTGTAAACAGGACTGGCAGTAAAGATGCAATATGTAACTTTTCTGTTGACAAGGCTGCCAATATCTTGTTTCCATGGATACAGTTTTAGTTTTATATTTTCCACATTATACTTGCTTGTATTCAATTACTGCTTTACCTTGAAAAACATGCATTCTCACTCGCCACAGATCTGGCCTGTAATTTTACCTGATGCCATCAGCTACCATCAGCTGTTTCCATGGAGATATACCATTTTAATGCCATACTGTGAAACAATCTAAGATTAGCTAGAACACCTACATAGAGACAAGTTACTTCTGTATCTTTAACAATTTAACCATTTATACTCACAGGGGGCGCTGTTGTCGTCACTGCTGTTGTCGTCACTGCTGTTGTAGTTGCCATTTTTGTAGTTTTTAGCTCTTCTCCCTTTGTCGTATTTTGAGCCACGCTGGTCCAAGCTTTTGTTGAGCTAAACGCAGGTGTAGTTATGGTATTTTCGAGTGTAGAAGGCATTGTGGGTTCTTTGGTGCTAGATTTAGTTGTTTCTGAAGATTTTAACGTTGTTACTATGTGAGTAGTTGATGCTGCAGGAGTTGAAAAATGAGAAATCGTAGACAGATTTGGAATCACAGCTGGTTTGTTTGTAATAGTTGGCATAATTGGATAAGATGTGGTAGTTGGATTATTTTTGGTAGTTGGAGTAGCTATTGTAGTTGGATTATCTGGTATAATTAGATTAGCTGTGGTATTTGGATTAGATGTGGTAGTTGGATTAGCAGTAGTAGTTGGATTAGCTAATGTAGTTGAATTATCTGACATAGTTGGATTATTTGTGGTAGTTGGATTAGCTAATGTAATAGAATTAACCGCTGTAGTTGGATTTGCTGTAGTAGTCGAATTATCTGTGGTAGTTGAATTAGCTAATGTAGTTGAATAAACTATCATAGTTGGATTAGCTGTTGTAGTTTTTTCCGTTGAATTTTTGGCACTATTTGCGACTTCGGTACCAACAGTGGAATCTTGAATCATTGGCCAATCTGTTTTAAAATTGGTTGTTTCAAAAGTAGAAATCATTTCATTTTCAGTAGAAGCTTTAAAATGATCTGTAGTTTGCGTTGTCCAGTCATTGCTCATGTTTTTATCATTTTCTTCATTTAAATAAGTGCTAATATTAGGTATGCTAGTGTCACTTGTGAATCTGGATAATTCAATTTTGTTTTCCAATGCTGAAGTTTGAAAATTATCTGTAGTAAGAATTTCTGTAGTTTCAAAATCATTTGTATCTGTTTCTTCATTCAAAAACTTTCTACTTTCTGTGCTGCTTACAATAGTTGTATCTGATTCAAAATTATTAGCTAAAGTTGCGCTAGTAAATATTGTACTGTTACTTGATACTGAGATGGCTTCTGAATCAAAACTGGTAGTATTCTCAGTTGTAAATTTTGTAGAATTGTGTGAAATGTCAGCATTTTCAACTAAATTTGCTGCAGATGTTGAATCATTTGGCTCTGTTGAAGTTTTATCCAAGTCCATTTTCCATTCAAACCTTGCTGGTTTCTCTCCTTTGGTTGAATGTTCGGAAAAATTAGGAAAGGAGGTGGAAACTGGCTGAGTGGCAGATCCAAAATGGCCGCTGTCAGTGAAAACAGGAAGTTCCGTGTTTCTAGATGTGTCTTCTCTGTTAGTTCCTGTTTGTTGTGGTGATTTTTTGAGATTTTCTGTGGTATTATGCGAGGTTTGGGTGAAGAATTGGTTTAAATTTGTTGCAGAAATGTCTTTGGTTGCGGAGGAAAGAAGAGGTCGTTGAGTAAAAGAGGAGTCTGTAAAAGAAGAAGAAATATATGTCAGAAAACTATACACTACGTCAGATGCCATCCTTTAATGTGTGTCCATGAGATCTTATTCTGTTTGAAAGCTGCTAACCCTGTTGCTTAGATCTCTATAAACATGTTCTAAAATGCATGGGATTCTTGATTAGTTTAAAGTTCAGATTTCAGTCTCTTTCAGTTGTGAATGCCCCTGGAGGGGTTTAAACAGTGACCTCCAAACTGATTTATATTTTTAAAATATAAAAGACAAATTTAATCACACTTGTATAGTTGTTAGAAAAAATTTAACTAAATATTTTCGCCAAATTTTTCAGACCTGTGTGGATATGTATAGGACCATAGCCCCAGTGCAATCCTACATAAAGTATAAGACCACTGCACTGGAATTTTGAGTGTCACAGTCCAGTCCTGGTTTAGACCAAAGTTCTGGTTTGGTCCAAAGTCCTGGTTTTAGACCCGGATCCTGGTTGGATCTTCAGTTCTGACAGGAAGTACACTGCTGACGTACTTCCTGTTTGGATTGATGATGTCGTTAACAGGTTTTTCCTGTGTCTCTGACTGAAGGACAGAATGTGGTTGTGGAAGACGCATCTTGGATAAAAATGAAAATTTATTATGATAAAAAGTCTTATCTGCTTTGTGTTCTATAGCCAATACTAACCAAGAATTACACTTAAACAGGAGAAAGGAAACCACATGGAAACTGAGGGTACTGCACCATTACTACTACTATTGCTGCTTCTGCCATACTACTACTACTTCTACTACTAATACTACTACTATGACTACTACTACTACCACTGCTACAACCATTAACTCCACTCATAATAATAAAATGCATTAGACTGGGCAGACTGACAGAAGTGAGGCTGTCTATCTGCACCATCGACGCCTCCGACCACCATCAACACTCACTAACACCACATTCATACTAGGCAATGTGGGTGAAGTGTCTTGCCAAAGGCCACGACAATAGTTTTTGTCACTGGTGCCCCAGTGTTATTTAGCCCAATCCAACTTTATCTGTATAGTATATATGTTGCAACAACAATACTAGACTATGAGATGTGTTGCCCAAGAACACGAAGACAGTGTGCACATCAGACCATATAAACTAAAATATAAATATATATATTTGAATATGTTATGTTCAAATGATATGCATCATGGCAGATTTAACTGTTTAAATCTAAATTATAATTAGTGAAAGTCTGCAAAATCCCTCATCACTGCAGTGTTTGTTTTGTCATTTGATTCAATAGATAATTTTGATATCCATATCCATGTTATGATTAAAACAACACAGTAATGCAATCCATAGATTAAAAAGAAGTATTTGTCTTTACTCTAATTTCAAATGTGACTCATTACTTTTTTCCTTGTAATTGAGTAATACTATTTTAAAATGCTCTTATTTCAAACTTTTAACTAAACACCTTATCCTTCTGATTATTTTAAATAAAAAGCACACATTAAAAAACTGAGAAACTGAACAATATGAAAATGAATCACTCACAGACAGAACAAGAGGTGAGAAGTAGAACCAAGGTCCTCCAGTGTATGTCCATGTTTAGAGAAAGCTGATGTGGACTCGACCAGGACTAGACCAGAACTAAACCAGGACTAAACCAGGACTAGAGCAGAACTAAACCAGAACCAGACCAGGTCTAGAGCAGGACTAACCCAGGACTGTCTCTAAGTGTGAGAGATGTCCGTTGCAAGAGATTAGCAGGAAGTGGGACTCACTCTTGTTTCCTGGTCCATTGTTTCGGTTCAGTCCAGATCTGAACCAGGAACTGAACCAGGAACTCTCCCAAATACCTCCAGTCCAGATGGTCTAGTTCTGGTTTAGTCCTAGTTTAATCCTGGTCTAGTCCTGGTCTGGTCCTGGTTTAGTCCTGGACTAGTCCTGGTTTAGTCCTGGTTTAGTGCTGGTTTAGTCCTGATTTAGTCCCGGTCTAGTCTTGATTTAATTCTGGTATAGTCCTGGTTTAGTCCTGGTCTAGACCTGGTCTAGTCCCAGTTTAGATCTGGTTTAGTCCTGTTTAAGTCCTGGTTTAGCCCTGGTTTAGTCCTTGTTTAGTCATGTTTTACTCCTGGTTCAGTCCTGGTCTGAACCAGGAACTGCTCCCAAATCCCTCCACACTCCACTTACTACTGTTCACAAATGACAGAAGAATATTAGATTTAGTCCAGGCTTTATCCTGGTCAGGTCTCTGTTTAGCCCCTGTTGAGACCTGCTTCCATCCACCTGTTTCCGTCATGGTTTAGTCCTGGGGCAGTCCCTGTTTAGATTTGGTTTAGTCCAAGTCTGGCCCTGTTTCAGTCCCTTTTTAATCCTGGTTGAGTGTAAACATTATGCATTCAAAAGCTTTCTAAAGAAGAAACAAGACTAGAAAATATGTTATTGTGTTAGCAGTTACCCTGTCTCCTCCTATTTGTAAGGAGGTTGTGGGTTAGACTCCTCTCTGTCATTGTATCTTCACTTTGTTGGATTCAGACCAGACTCTAAACCTTGATCTCTTCTTCCCGTTCACGGGTGCAGTTTCCTCTTGTCCAATCAGAGCGCAACGTGGTGTTAACGAGGGGTCAGAGGTAAAGGATGAGCTGCTGCCCACACCAAGATGTTCACAGTGTCCTGTCTGGTTTATGGTCTGGTTTATGATCAGGATGAGGAAGGGAGAGGCTCATCTTTGACTCTTCACACCACAGAACACACTGGACAATCAAAGAGAAATAAAGAAATATATGATAAATATGTTTTACCTCATCTAAAACATACCTGGATTTGTGTTTTGTTTCATTTGCACAAGTTTGAGTAATAATTTATTATTATTCTCTCTACATCTCCAAAAAGCTCTGTTCCACCTTGTGATGTCATGTAGTGGTAGTTTTCAAGTTATGAGCTACCTTTTACCTTTCATTTGGTAGAGATTGGCAATTCCAGATCTGAAATAATCCAAATTATTCTAGTGAAAGTGTATAGAGTTTCAAAACACACTGGCATGACGTCACAAGGTAGAACAGGATATTTTTTTGTTTGAGAGAAGAACTTTGCCTAAATATGCAGGGTTTGTGTGTTAAACATATGTGAATGAAACAAAACACAACACCGGATATGTTTTTAATGAGGAAACAATCTTATAATAGAGATCAAAAAGCAGTGTAATATGGGCCCTTTAAAACAAATGTGTAGGCAAAATGTGTCTTGCCCACAAATACAGATACTACAGATATATTGTATAAGCAGGTCAAAATAAAACTGCTGTGTACTGTCTGCATCTATTATGCATCTAGTTTATTGTCCAATAATCAGGAAGTGAGTGTTTGCATGCTAGTTGTTGTTAGCTTTACCATCATGGGAAAACTCCGCTCTAAGACCTGATTCAGTCTTGGTCTAGTCCTGGTTCAGTCTTGGTCTAGTTCTGGTTAAAGATGGAGTGGAGTCAGTAACTTCTTGAGGAAAAGATTCATTTAAGATGAACTGCTTCTGTGTCATTGTTTAATCTGATACCTCTGTGTTTATCTATTTGTCTAACTCCAGACCACAGCTACTAGACCAGGACTGAACCAGGACTGAACCAGGACTGAACCGGGACTGAACCGGGGGTAAACTAGAACTGTACCAGGACTGAACCAGGTCAAAACCAGGACTGAACCAAGGACTAAAGCAGGACTAAACCAGAAGTAGGAGTAACCAGAACTAAACCAGAACAGAACCAAGTTAAAACCAGAACTAAACCATGTCTAGAACAGGACTAAACCAGGACTGAACAAGTATTAAGACAGGACTAGTCTTGTATTAGTCCTGGTTCAGTCTTGGCTTGGTCCCGGAAGTGTTGTATTTACCACACTTTTGATCACAATTGTACTTCCACTCATTTTAACTACTATTACTACACTACTAGTGCTACGGTACCAGTTCCTGTACTTCATGTTGCATGTGAGTAGTTGATTACAGAATGCAGACAAAATACAGTATGTATCCTGAATAAACATGGATCATGTTTTGGTAAGGTTGGAAACTCAAAACTTAAACAAATAATTTAAACAAACTTCAGAATCATGATCATCAGAAACGTGTCGCCGGTAGACATCTTAAAACTGAGTAAACAAGGTTTCGAGGTTTCACTTTGTTGGGTTTAAAAGAAGAATCCACCCAAGAGCCATCACAGAGCTGCAAGAACAGGTGAGGGGAAGACCTGGTTAGGCTTGGTTTAAATCTGGATTAGACCTGGTTTGTTCCTGGTTTAGTCTGAGGTTAGACCTGCTGGTTAAATCCTGGATTTGTCCTGGGTTAATCCTGGTTTAGTTCTGGTTTAGTCCTGTCTTAGTTTAAATTAAACCTGCTGTAAATCAGATTTAGATCTGATCCTGGTTTCGTCTTTGGTTAGACCTGCTGTACATCAGGTTTAGATCTTATTTAGTACAGCTGTAATAAAGTACATAATGTAACAGTAAAAATAACATGATTATATATGTTTTGCAGTTGCCATGGCGCTGGTGAGATGCATGTTGGGAGTGGCAGTCCTGCTGTTTGCCTCAGTTTGGGCCAAGTGTGAGGTGAGTCCTGTTTTCCTGCTGCCCCGCGTATAAGTGTAGCCTGTTTGTATACAGTCTATGGTCTGCACATATGAGGTTCAGACTTAAATGTATGATGTTTTAAACACTTTTCGTCTCTGTGCGCAGGACTTTGGAGCTGATTTACGAGAAGAAAATATCCCAGAATCACTGGACCAGACCATCTTAGGTCTGTGTACTGCTGCTACTGCTAACTAACTAACTACTAACGTCTACAACTAACTACAACGAAAACAGAAATGATTGCTATTACTACTATTACTCCAACAACAACAACAGATATTATTACTAGGGGTGTCAAATTATCGCGTTAATTGCGATTAATTAATTACAGTCATATTTAGCGCGTTATGTTTTTTAATCGCGTTAATCTCATTTTTAATCTCTAACTTTAGTGTTTCTGTATGTGAGTTTCTTTATTATAAAACCTGTTTTTATGTGTTGTTGGGACAACAACACACACACACACAAAACACATTTATACATTTTTTTATTTCGGTAATTCCACTCATTGCCGGAAACCCACACAAAACGCGCGCAGTAACAGCGTAAGTAAACGTCATTTTAACGTTGGCGGCATCAGTCGCACAATGGACGAGGTCAAAGAGCCAGTAGAACAGAGGCAGCAGCGCACAGGTAAAAACACATTCCTGTCTTGGAAATTATTCTCCCGACGTGAAATATAAAAGAAAATAACAAATATAATATCGCCTGAAAACAACCTGCATAGGCTCATGATCTCTGCACTACTGTCCTATAGTGACCTGCCACATGAGGGGACACGCACACAAACAAACACACACAAACAAACCTTCATCATCGTCAGTAACCTGAGAACGCGCGGACCACGTTTCCTTCTGTAGTTACTGCGCGGACACCGACGTGCTCCCGTGAGCCGCGTGTGGATAGTGTTTTCTCGCGTACGCGGCGTAAACCGCGCTTCCTCCTGTGAGCCTCTAAACCAGAACTAACACCAAGACTTAAACCAGGTCTAAACCAGGACTAAACCAGGTCTAAACCAGGTCTAAACCAGGTCTAAACCAGAACTAAAACCAGGTCTAAACCAGGTCTAAACCAGGTCTAAACCAGGACTAAACCAGGACTAAAACCAGAACTAAAACCAGGTCTAAACCAGGACTAAACCAGGACTAAAACCAGGACTAAAACCAGAACTAAAACCAGGTCTAAACCAGGACTAACACTAGGACTAACACCAGGACTAAAACCAGGATTAATCCATTCCAGGACTAAACTAGGACTAAAGCAGGTCTAAACCAGGTCTAAACCAGGACAAAAACCAGTGATCTCATATATAAAGCATTTCTCTATCAATAATATTTTTAATATGGTTAAGGAAAGACTGGACTTATTATTGTCTTTAAGTAGACAAAAGTTATTATGTTCAGATTTCCTCGTCTTTGCTACTTTACAACAAACAGTTTCTTATTCATGGAGACTTGGGCTCAACAGCCATTTTGGAGAGATTTGTTAAACAATAAATGACTTGATAAAGTCACTTTTTTTTGTTCTGTATCAGTGTTTTGATCTGCCACAATAATGTAATAATGAATTTAAATGAAAATATCTCAAATTGAAGGATTTTCTCAGCAATTTTTAGGTGAGATTAAAATGAGATTAATTAGATTAATTAATTACAGATCATAATTAATTAATCTCTCAATTTTTTTAATCGCATGACAGCACTAATTATTACTGCTACCGGTAATCCTACAGATACTACTACTACTGCTGTTGCTGCTGCTGCTGCCTCTAGGTGATGCTGAAATAGAGACAGCGTAACTTAATCTGCTTTCAAAAGTAAATGTAATTCTGTCAACTGGACAAGAAATTTTTTTGCTTTCACTTTCAGACGTGGATCCGGACACAGCTCACCTGAAGGAAGACATCCAAGAGGAGGAGGTGGAGGGAGGAGGCATGAGACCTAAAGAGGAAGAGGATGGAGAGGAGGTGGGAGAGGAGGAAGAGGAGGAGAAGGGGAAGGGGAAGGAGGAAGAGAAGGAGCCAGAGGAGGAAGAGGAAGACATTCTGAGCGTGTCTGAGCAACTGGAGCGAGTCAACAAGGACCTGGGTCAGAACACTCAAACTAAGCACTAAATAATGTGAATGTTTAGGGGAAAACCAATGCAAATTAAAGCTGGTATTGGACATTATGTGGCATTGGAAGAGCTAATGTGCTTCATCGCCATGGCAACATCATGTAAAATACAACATGGGTCCCATAGATTTTTTTGATCAGTATGACACAAGCTCTGGTTTAGCTCTGGTTTAATCCTGGTTTAGTCCTGGTTTGATTCTGGTTTAGTCCGGGCTTAGTCCTTGTCTGGCCCTCGTTTAGTTCTGGTTTAGCTCTGGTTTATTCCTGGTTTAGCTGTGGTTTAGCTCTGGTTTAGTCCTGGTTTAGCCCTGGTTTAGCTCTGGTTTAACTCTGGTTTAATCCTGGTTTAGCTCTGGTTTAGTCCTGGTTTAGTCCTGGTTTAGCTGTGGTTTAGCTCTGGTTTAGTTTTGGTTTAGTCCTGTTTTAGTTCTGGTTTAGTTTGGTCCTGATTCAGTCCTGGTTTACTCTGTTGCTGTTGTGTTCAGATCATGATGGGGACCATCTCCTGGAGGACGGGGACATTGCAGTGCCCATGTCTCGGGTCCAGAAAAGGAATGCACATCTGTGTGTGAGGAAAGGTTGTAAGTGGCCACGACATCCAAACGGAAAGGTGTACGTGCCCTATGTAATCGCACGCCACTACTGTGAGTAATAATACTACTACTAATACCACTGTGAGTGCTATTGTTACTCTTACTGTAGATTATACTACTACTATATGACTATAATATGACTGCTACTACAACTAATACTTTTACTGCTCGTCCCTTTCATGTGTTTTGTGGCAGCTTCATCTCAACTGAAGAAGATAAGAAAGGTTTTCAGATATTTCTCTAAGGTCTCCTGTATCAAATTCATCCCCCGAAGAAACCAACACGACTTCTTGTATATACACAGCTCTAACGGGTATACTACAACTAAACTATACTACTACTGCTATACTACAACTGCTAATATTACTAATACTGCTACAGCTAACCATGCATCCACTCCTCTAGCGGGTATGTACTTCAACTACATATTAAGTTTTCAGTGACATGATGCTGGGGGTGTTCTGCATGCAGCCTATATGGTGGAATGTTCAGAAGTTTCCATGTGCATATTAGCAAATACAGCCCAAAAGGTTTTAAGATAGAAATGTTGGCTAATCCTACCTAACTTGTGACTGTAATGTTGTGTTAAAGGTGTTGAACAGCACAATTTAGATCACCTGGTGTAGCTCCAGCAATGTCAGTTCTTTATGGTCAGATTGTGTTAAATTAGACCCTCTCCTGACTCCGCCTCTCTGCTGCAGGTGCTGGTCCTCCATTGGGCGCAGTGGTGGACTTCAGAAGTTGTCTCTGAAGAGAAATGGGTGTATTTTTAAAGGGACCATTCAACATGAGCTCCTCCATGCACTCGGTTTCAACCACGAACACAAGAGATCCGACCGAGACAGATATGTCAGGGTGAACTGGAAGAACATCATCAAAGGTAACCAACACAGGGCTCCTCCTGACTAGGATTCTGGCCCAAATCTGTGTCATTCTGACCATAGATTCTAAATGGACATAGCCAGCTAGTCGCCTTGTTCCAAACAGGAAGTGAGCACAGGCGTGCTTCTGACTCCAATTCACTTTCTATTGAAAACCTGTCACTCGCTGTCCGTAGTTGCTGTGAGCCTCATAATTTTTGTCTTAAAATGTTCATATTAACCCTTTCTAAATTATCCTGGGGTTTTTAATTGTACTATTTTGTCCATAAATCAAGATATGGACATTAATAACAGACAAATCAGATGCCTAATTTCCTCAAGGTCACTACCACTAGTGTGAGCAGCAGCTTTGACTGACAGTATTGCTAACCTCCTGCTCACTCAACACCATCTTTCCTGATTGGCTCTTCTGCTATGAAACTAGTGGTCGGAATTCCAAATATGGAACTCTGCCCCAGATTTGACACTATAACTGTTGACCTTGATGAACTTCATTTGGCCTTGATGAGCCTCATTTGGCTGGAGCCGAACTCTATGGATGATGACGCACTCACTTAGTCCACTTTATACAGTCTATGTTCCTGACCAGGATCTTGGCTCAGATCTTTTTTTTTTCCAGGGAAGGAGCATAACTTCCGAAAGGTGCAGACTCTGAACCAGGGGACTCCCTATGACTACAACTCAATCATGCACTATAAAAAGTATGTATACTAGTACAACAAATACTATTAAAACCACTACTACTACACCTGCTACTAGCATGGGTATGTATGTATGTATGTATATGTGTATGTATGTGTGTGTGTATGCGTGCGCGTGTGTGCATGTATGTATGTATGTATGCATGCATGCTTGTATGTATGTATGTATAGAAGTCAACTCCAGCTGCAAACCAATCTTACCTGTGGGCATAAATGAGGGGACCTGAACCTACAAGATTTGTGTATGGTTTTGGGCTACACACAAATCTCAAAAACATGTATTTCTATTTTCCTTTAGAACGGCTTTCTCTAAAAATGGCCGTCCGACGCTGGAGGCATGCAATGGTTACTCCAAGTTTGGATTAGCCAAAAAGATGAGTATGTGGGATAAAAAACGGATCAACAAACTCTACTGCAGTTAAACTACTACTATTGCAACTTAAAGTACTACCACTAATGAAGTACTACAACTAAATTACAGCTTAAGTACTTCAACTGAAATACTGTAAGTTAGGTACTACTACTAATCAAATATTACTACCAAAGTACTGTATCTAGGTCCAATACTACAGTGTCAACGTATTGTTCAAATACTGACAATAAAATTATTACAAAATATGTGTTGTGTGAACACTTTCATTTCAGATTACAGTCTTTAGTTTCACTGAGGGATTTTGTATTATTATTTTTTATCATATTAAAAGTAAATATTTAATGGTAAATTAAATTTGCTTATTTTAAACCAAATTAGAGCTGTTAATGGGCTCATGTTATGCTACTTTCTAATGTATTTTATAATGTTGTTTACACATCAGAAACATTTTTTGTTTCATTCACACATGTTTAATGCACAAACCCTGCATATTTAGCATTTTTAGTTCTTCTCTCAAACAGAAAACACTCTGTTCCACCTTGTGATGTCATGTGTTAATACAGAATGTGCCACACTGTATTTTAAACTTAATACACCTTCACTAGGATCATTTGGATAATTTTTGCCCTGAGCAACAGAGCATTTTGAGGTTTGGAGGCTTAGGTTATAATGTTGTTACATTATAACATGGTTAAAAGCTCACAAGAATCCATTTTGTGTAATATAGGGCAATTAAACTAATATGAATAGACCCACAGAGGAGAGGCTGCTGATCTGCACCATCAGCCCTTCCCACCATCACTCACACACAGAAAACACAACAGAAAACACTGAGCAACTACTGCCCCCTACTGCTCTGTTTGATACACCAGGAGTTCCATCCCCATATTCACCTATGCAAATATGACTACTGCTTATGTTATCTTTACTTCTATTGCACTACTACTCATACACAGACCATTCATATCAAAACACAAATAATTTACAAATAACAAGCATAGTACTTTTTCAACATAGTAATTTTGTATTTATTATGTTAGTTCTTTTACATAAAGTACAGCTCTACCTGCTATTACAGCATCTGCTTTTAAGATAGTAGGAATCAGTACTTTTCTAAAATTAGGAGTAATAGTAGTAGTATCAGTAGCAGTAGAAGTAACAGCAGCAGCAGCAATAGTAATAGCAGTAGTAGAAGTAGCAGTAGTAGTAGTAGTAGTAGTAGTAGTAGTAGTAGTAGCAGCAGCAGCAGCAGCAGTAGTAGTAGTAGTAGTAGTAGTAGTAGTAGTAGTAGTAGTAGTAGTAGTAGCAGCAGCAGCAGCAGCAGCAGCAGCAGTAGTAGTAGCAGGAGTAGTAGTAGTAGGAGTAGTAGTAGTAGTAGAAGTAGTAGTAGTAGTAGCAGAAGTAGTAGTAGTAGTAGTAGTAGTAGTCTCACCTCAGCTTCCACCTTCATATCAAAAAAGTCACCCAATTCTGCACAAACCTCAGCACAATTAGCAAAATCAAACATTTCTTCTCTCACCCTGATCTGATCTCTCATCTAGACTATTGCACCTCCCTCCTCTCCGGCCTCGACTCCAAATCCTTCTCCCGCCTCAGACTGGTTCAGAAGCAGCAGCTCGGCTTCTCACTGGGTTTAACAGACACCAACACATGACCTGGTTTTACGTCCCTTCATTCTGCCTGTATGTTTTAAAATCGGTTTTTGATTTTCAGTGTTGTGCATGAACGCGTTCAAAAGAACGCGTTCAATGAACACGTTCATTTTTCAGTGAACTTTGAACTGAACGCAACACTTGTAAATCAAGAACTTGAACGTGAATTTGTTCAAATTATGTGTGATGAACGACGTACGTCACTGTTGGGGTTCAGTTAAACGTCGGAATTTGTTTTCACCTGACGAGTGACGATCTGCTCGAACTTCACCTCGCGAAACCACAGCCGCGTGTCAACGCGAAGGCGACTCCACCGGCAGCTTTAGCGGAACATACGGGCTCTTGTGTCTCTCAATGGGAAGTCAATCAAACTTGACTGGGCGCGTTTAGCTGCTTGTATTTACCTCTGTACAGGCTGACCACGGCAAACGCAAGGATTTCAAAAGTAAATTTCAAAGCACTAATTAACAGTCTATGTGGATCTGGGCTCTTTCACATGATACAGAACTGCCCAGGGAGCACAATGTGCTGATGGTAAATGCACAAATACAACAATAGATACATGCTCTCTGTGTATTTTGACGGGGATACGCGCCTACACTCGTGTAGAGCGTCAAAAAATAGGATGGCTCCTATTTTCTGAAATCTACACGCACAGGACGTGCTGCTCCACCCGCGTATTATTTTACGTGGTACATATGTCAGTAACGCGCGTCACAATGCTTTTTTAACCTGGATTGAAATGGTGGGTTTTTCGTTTTTCTTCATACAAATTTGCTATTTGCAAATTTGCTCACCGCGATATCAGCAGCGGTGAAACGCCGGAGGTGCGCCCGCGTAGACCGTGATCCTGAGCGAAAGGACCGACGCAGAAGTCCGCGCTCCACCGAGATAAACGCAGCTGACGCCCGATCGCACTCGGGGTTCTCTCAGGGGCGGTCCTAGATTCCAAGTTCTAGTCTAGGATTAGTCCTGGTTTGGTCCTGGTTTAGTCTTGGTTTAGTCCTGGTTTAGACCTGGTTCAATTCTGGTTCAGTCCTGGTTTAAACCTGGTTTAGTCCTGGTTTAGACCTGGTTTAGTCCTGGTTTGGACCTGGTTCAGTTCTGGTTCAGTTCTGGTTCAGTCCTGTTTTAGACCTGGTTTAGTCCTGGTTTAGTCCTGGTTCAGTCCTGGTTCAGTCCATATACGGCGCAAAAGTTCAGCATCTTAACAGTTCTTTTGGTGAGAGTAAATTAAAGTTTACAGTTTTACATTTTAAATACAGTAATATTGTAATGTAACAAATTACTTTGAAATGACAGTAACAAGTCATAAATAACACATTACAGTTTTAAAGTCACTTGTCCAACAGTGGATCTTGTAAAGTTGTGGTAAACTAGAAGTCAGTTTGAAAAATAAATGCAGCCTTTCATTTACAGATCTCATCTAAATATAAAATGAACTGAACTTTGAACTAGTTCAAAATAAAAATTGTGAACTATGAACGTGAACTATTCACTTTGAACAAGTGTGAACTGAACTTTGAACTAGTTCATGAAAAGTGTGAACTTGCACAACACTGTTGATTTTACTGATCACTTTTAAAGCTCGTTTAGGTCTTGCACCAAGTTATATTCCGGAACTTTTAACCTTGTACGAGTCCTCCCGCAGCCGCAGATCCTCAGGCAGGTCCGTGTGGCTGTTCCAAAGTTCAGGCACTGGACGAAGACGATGGAGCCTTTTCAGTCTAGGCGCCTCGGCTTTGAACGACCTACCTGAGGAGATAAGGCTCGCACCATCAGTATCATCTTTTAAATCACTTCTTAAGACTCATTTTTATCGATTAGCCTTCCTGTAACTGGTTTTAGCTTGATTTTATTCCTTGTTTCTTTTTATTCTGTTTCTTTTTATTTATTTATTATAATTAATTGGATTGTTTGCATCATTGTTTTTGTATGCTTTGTGTATGCTACTTTTACTTACTTACTCCAAACCTCATTGTAGGCGTACAGTCCACAGTATGCTCTGTAAAACAGGGCCAAACAGCGCCCTCTAGTGTTAAAACACGCCAGTTAACCTGACTACAGTGTTAAACGCCGCTAAATGTTTTAATAGTTACAGTAGTTCATCTTATCTTAAATAGTAGAACTGATTTTATAGTAAGCACTTGTTTCATGGATTTAAGTTTTTGTTTTATGTGAATAGGCCCAGTAATTACAAAAATATTAACAATAAACCAGGTCCAAATCTGCAATCTGACAGTTCAACTGCAAATTCCACCTGAAAATTCTGATTTGTCCCCCAGCTCAGTCAGGGCCAGTAGAGTACCCAAAAATTTTACTCAGATAAGTGTAACGTTAATTGAAAATGATATTACACAAGTAGAAGTACAAAGTAGTAACAGTAAAAATTTGTAGTAGAAATTAGCAAAATAAATACCTAAATAAATAAATAAATAAGTAATAGTAACTTAAAGAGTCAGGATGTCACTTGTAGACTTACTCACAGTGGGAAAAGTAGGCACAACTTTTACTCAAGTAAGAATACTGTTACACTGTACAATATATTACTCAAGTAAGAGTACTGTTGACTATGATTTCTTTAAAAAGATACTCAAGTAAATGTAACTGAGTATTGTTTAAGTATTGATGTACAAGTAGGCCCTCTTGCAGTAGTCTCATTTCCTGTGTGTACTTTGATAAATGTACTGCAGTATTTCTCTGACCTGAGGGTTCAACTCCCCCCATTAACTACACACTCCCACACTTCACAGGAAGGGGAGGGGTCAGGAGTCTAACCCACAACCTCCTGACTGAGAGGAGGAGACAGGATAACCACTCTGCAAAATAGTTCATTTTTATTTCAGCTCCAACAGTACACAATCTCCTCAGTAGCCACTTTAAACATGATTTCATTCTTTATTTTCAGTAAACCTTTACATGATTTGAGAGGCACCTAGTTTGTCCCACTAGGCCACCATACACACCATATACAATCTATGGTGCACACACAGGACCTTTAACTGATACTTTGTAGCTAATGTCATCAACATTCCCCTGGGGTGTGAGGCTAACCAGAGGCACTGCTCTGTCTGAAGCTCTGTTACTCAAGTTAGACCTTTTATCTGAGTTTTGTTTTTACACAATCTGACCAGAAAGAATTTAGTGGAACTACAACAGTTGAGATGATTTGTGCAAGTCCCTTTCAAATAACATTACAGTCACAAAGTAGCTCGCTTTAGCTGACAGTCTCTCCTGAAAATGTGCTGTTTAAATCCATTTGGTATTTTAAACTGTTATTAAATGGTACAGTTAATAGCTAATGTGTGCATTGTGTCACTATGGTAGCTGCTGAACATTCTACCATAAACACTTCCAGCATGACGTCACTGCAAAGTATCAAATTTGTAAACAACAAAAATATAGCAATATGAAAAGCATTTGATTGTCTGTCATTAACATAACTATCTTAAGATTATTTTATTAAAATGAACTAATAAAAATATCAAATTTTCCTGGTGAAGAGTCCAGAAGACACCTTCTTGTCTCCATGGAGATGCTACTGCTTTTCCAAAAATGTTCCACAGTATGACATTAAACTTATCTATGTCCATGGAGACAAGCAGGTAACACAACAAGGCAAAGGTACAAGTTGGATCTGTGGAGAGGCAACACCGCTCACAGCAATAATGCATGTTTTTCAAAGTATTCTTTAGCAGTAAAACATCTGTAATTAATAAAGCAAGATAGGTAGGTTTAATGCCATACTGTAGAATATTCCAGGAAAAAGAATTAAATGTCCATGGAGACACAGAACTGAGGGACCTTCACCAAAAAGGTTTCATAGTGCAGCTTTAACACCACTCGTTTTGTGCACTTGACTTTCTATGTACATTGACTTTACTCTAAAACGTACCGAAATATAGATTTGTGGAAGTAATCTTGAAAAAGTCACAAATGTGCAAAAGATGAAACAAAAAAACAGTTTGAAAAATATTTTTTTTAAATGTAGTTTTTGTTGTAAAACTAAAAAACAAATTAGATTATTTTAGGTAGAATCTGTAAACATTTCATTTTAAAGGCACCTTCAGGAACATTTTTTGCTGTTCATACGGAAAGGTTTGTGACCATGAAAATATTACAACCGCTCAGTCTCTCTCTGCTCTCTCCTGGTTAAGTCCTGCTTGAGACCTGGTTGAGTCCTGGTTCAGTCTTAGGTTAGACCTGGCTCAGTCCTGAGTTCTGCTTAAGTGCAGCTTTTGTGGCCAGTATACCAGAGGCGATAGTCCTGTTTTAGACTTTGTTGAGTCCTGGTTAAGTCTTGGTCTATCAGATCGTTTCAAACCTGGTCTAGTCCAGGGGTAGGCCTGGTTTACTTCAGTCATGTTTAGTCCTGGTTAAGTCTTGGTCTAGACCTGGTTTTTCCCTGATTTAACCTTACTCTACTAGTAGATCTGGTTTAGTCCTGGTTTAATCCTAGTTCTTGGTCTAGTCATGATTTAGTGAGTTAGTCCTCGTTTAGTTCTCGGTCTTGGTCTAAGAGGAGGTGGTTCAGAGTTTCTTTTGTAAATCTCATCTTCTTATTATAATAGTTTCAGTCTTTATTTCCTGATCACATGGTCCAGGAGATGTTTGCTGCGTGCTCTTTGGCTTTCATTCTCAGAACAGCAATACTCGAAGATCTCCTCTCCAACTCGGGCTTGGTCTCAAACACGTGGGTCCCGTGGGTGCTGTGGGTGCTGTGGGTGACGTGGGTGCCGTGTGGAGGGTGGGGGGGCTGGGTGGAGGTGAGCAGGGCATCCGGGTTAAAGACGTTGAACTGGTTTTGCTGGGTGAAGTGGAGGTAGCCGTGGTCCGAGGAGGAGACACAGGGAGGAGAGGCGCGCGGCAGTACACAGGAGGAGACAGAGGGGGGCGCCACTGAGGGGGATGACCACAGGCTGTTGGGGATCTGCAGCAGAGACACAGAGGTCAGAGGTCAAAGGTCATGTAACATCACAACATCTGAAATCCATGGTTTAAAGGTCCTATACTACACAAAATTAACTCCTGTGATCTTTAAGCCATGTTATAATGTTTACTTAAAAACAGACCTGGAGTTGAGTTTGTTTCATTCACAAATTTGAGTAACACTTTATTACTCTGTCTACATCTCCAAAGGTCAAAATGCTCTGTTCCACCTTGTGATGTCATGTAGTAATAGTTTTCAAGTTAAAAGTTAACAGCCGCTTTTTACTCTACTTTTTAGTTCAGTATAGACTGGCAATTCCAGGGTTGAAATCATCCAAATGATTCTAATGAAGGTGTGTGGACACAGCGGAGCACTTCCTGTATCATCACAAAGTGGAGCAGAGTGTTTTCCGTTTGAGGGGAAAACTCAACCTAAATATGCAGCGTTTGTGTGTTAAACATGTGCAAATGACACAAAACACAACTCCAGGTCTGATGAGGAAACGTTATAATACAGTTCAGAGAATAGTGTAATATGAGCCTTTTAAACTGAGGTGAAGGCCTAGTCAGAATTCTGTGGTGGAATTTGCTGGTTAACTGTCAGATTGCAGAGTTATTGACCATGTTTATGGCTCATATTTCTGTAATTACTGGGCCTATCCACATGAAACAAAAACTGGCACAATGTCTCCCCTGTCAGTGTAAATAAACAGAAATTAAAATATTTGTTTCCACTGAACAAAAAAGTGCTGGCATTACTCAATCACAAAAGGTTCATTCAGACTTATAGCCCAAGAGAAACATGGAAAACCAAACCCAAGTCAAGTTAAAAAAAAGAGATATATATTATTATTTAGATTTAGAATTGAATTTTAGTGTATGGACAATAGATTGAGACAAGCACCGTTTACTACAAAGGTTCATTAATCTCATTTGCACTAATATATTATAATGAATTAAATTCATATGTATTTTGGTTGTTTACTTGTGTATTTGTTATTGTTTACCTGTGCGTAAGTGTTGTTTACAAGATGATTCATTGTTGTTTACCTGTGAGTAGGTGTCGGCTCGGGGCAGCAGGTCATACGAGGGCGGATAGTGTGGTTTGTTGTGCAGTTGTCCGTATCTCTCTCTCTTCCTCCATTTGGCTCTGCGGTTCTGAAACCAAACCTGAACACACACACAGGTAGAGGGGTTCTGTTTTAGAATCCAGCGCAACTTCAGCACATTGCATTCTGGTACTTTTTGGTACAAACTGCCACTTAACTGATGTATAATTAATACACTGAGAAATATTTCAGTGAAAAAGTTACAGTATTTATTCATTTCAAACAGCTCATTTTGTTGAGTGAATGAAGAAAACTGCATTTAATAATAAGCCTGATGAGGAAAAAAAATCTTATATAATCATCTTAATATTAATTTAGCTCTGTAATAAAAGCAATTGAAACAGCTGGAGAAGTCAGTTTGAGTGATAATACTTAGTTTATACTGTACCTTTCAAGACACACACACTATTTATTCATTCTGATGGTTACCTACTATTGTAGCCACAGCTGCCCTGGGACAAACTGACATAAGTGAGGCTACTAATCTGCACCATCTGCACTTCAGAAAATGTCTGTGAAGTGTCTTGCCCAATGACACAACGGCAGTAGGTACTTGAGCCAATAGAGCCCCATATGGCACACTGGTGTTGACTTCTGTCTGTCTGTTTTGGCTCATCAGTTATAACACTGGACAGGGGAAGCACACATACAGTCTATGGGCTTAGTACTGATGAATCATGGGAAAAACACTTCTCCTGTGACCCGTACCTGTACTCGGGCCTCCGTGAGCTCGGTGCGCGTGGCCAGCTGCTCGCGCACGTACACGTCAGGATAGTGCGTCTTCTGGAAAACCTTCTCGAGCTCGTCCAGCTGCGCGCTACTAAACGTGGTGCGGTGACGTCGCTTTTTACTGCTTGTCACGTGACTGTCGCACTTCTCCGTGTCCGCGTGCTCCGTGTCCGCGCGCGTTCGGTGGTGCTCACTGGACACCGGGGAGCACGCGCCCAGGTCCGCGTGCACCGAATCCGCCTCCGGTTTGGCCACGACGTACGACGCTGCAGAGGAGAGAGGGAGAGAGAGGGGGGGAGAGAGAGAGGAGGTCAGAACATCTGAGAGATGTGTTAGAGTTGGAGATGAGGAGATGGGGATGAGGAGGTGGAGAAGTTTGGCGCGGTTGAAACTTAATTTAACAAAATTAAATAGGGACCTCGACATTATCACTACTAGTCATTTACCCGAGAGAAACTCCTGTCAATTTGAAGCAACTGTATAAATATGGTTCTACTCTAATGCAGTGTTGATCATTTATATTTTAAACTATATTTTTGTCTAATATTTGTATTAATAATAATTTTTAAACAGACTTTTTATTCCATGTTGATTCTGAGTGCATTCACATTTTTTCACGCGATGTATCAAGAGCTGCCATAACCTGTACATTAATTATGCTCTCTCTTACATAGGCTTATTATAATACATATTATACAAGCCCATATCTGAGACTGAAAGGGAAATCTCACGTCAGGTTTGAAAAACTACCAATAGGCCGGAAGAATTTATCTTCAATAGGCAATACAATATATATTTTAAAATACCTATTCTATGTTTATACTATATTTTACATACGTCAGGGACATTTAAAAAAAATAGTTTGAGTTGAGCTGAATGTAATCTCCAACAGCTCATTGCCTGTAATTGTTTTTAATTAGACCTATAGCACGTAGGCGCTTAACACTATTTTCATAATGAATTTAACGAAGAAGAATTAGTCTAGACTTTATTTTTGTTAATTTTTAGACTACAAAATATAAATAGGTCTTAAGTATAAGTAATAAAAATATATGAATTAATAACAACAATGAATAACAATTTTTACGCGTAATTCCCAAGCGGATCCGCACAGGCCTATTTCCACAAATCACGCAGTAAATGTCTTTTTTAATGTTGCTATTTGATGTTAAGGCGTGAAAAGTGTGTGTCTCTGTGTCAAGAAGACGAAATGTCCCAAAGGAGGAGAGCTCGTGCGTAAAACACGTCCAGCGGAGACCTGTGCCAAAACAAACCGACCGTTGCGCATAAATCATTACGCGCGCTCCGAATATTACAGCGCGAGGGTCGGGCCATTTTTCTCTAAAACTCAGCAACCATGACTCACAAGACACATCGTAAGGCCGTGCGAAAAGGGCAGAATATTTGTAAAAAATCAACTGAACGACTGAATTACTGTCGTTAAAAATTACATTATAAATACATTGGTACCACAAACAGTCAAAGTGTGGGTGTCAAAAGTAGAACGCGTTTTAAAATCTTCAGTAGCCTAATTTGTGTGATATTTATCAAAAAGTGAATATAAATACACAATACATGTTTAATTATTTTTATACAGACAATTAATTTTGGTTCAATCTATAATGAAATGATACATAGCACAAAAATATGTGACATTTTGCAACTTAATTAAACCGTAGTTTAAACTAAACTTTTATGTTGTATCAGTGTGTAAGATTTTTGAGAAAGTTTCAAAATGCAAAAGGTTTTCTGTTGTTTAGCTTACGCTCTGATCATTTCAGTTCTATTGTGTTAATTCAAACTAAACAAGATTAAAGAAATGATCTTGAATATTCGTGGTAAATAGATGTACTGACCGTTATGTTCAATGCACGGCTCGTCCCTCTCGCTCAGTCCGAAGCCCTGGGAACACTTCAACGAGGTCTTGCTGAAAAAGTGTCCGCCCTCGAGGCTCTGCAGCACGGGCTCCAGGTAGAAGTCTGTCCCGGTCTTCAGTCCGGAGCTCTTCAGCGGGAACTTCTCCTCCAAAAACTCCATAACGTGTGTGCCAAAAGTGTGCCGTGCGTCAGGACGCAGCAGCGGGAGTGTTTCAGACATGTGGCCGGGGACAGAGGCTTATATCTCGTAGAGGCCCGAGCAGAGCCGCCTCTCCTCCGCGTGGAGCTCAGGTCACGCCCACAACAAACCAGAGGCCCCGGGTATAGAACCAGAGACTAAACCTGTCTCTTTAGTCCTCTTTCACTGCTTCATAAATCTCTCTCACGCGCACACTCTCTGGTCTTCCTCTAGGCCTCCTAACTCCCCCGCATCCTCTGTACCATGTCTTTCCTCTGCACCAAGTATTCACTGCACCATATTTACAATGTCCCTCCTCTGCATCATATTTTCACTGTCCCTCCTCTGCATCATATTTTCACTGTCCCTCCTTTTCATGTTATTTATATAGTAATAAAAACACCCATACAAATTTAATTGTAGGTACATTTAATGCTGTAGTGTGGAAAATTCAATATAAAGCAATAAATTATGGAGACAAGCAGCTGGAGGATCCCCACAAGAAAAGTTACACAATGCAACTTTAATGATGCACATTTATACAGAGTACCAATCCTATTGCCTTTACAAGGTTTATTCTTGAATCTCTATATATGAAATGACCTCTTCCTTAGACCCAAACAGAAACCCACCCAAGTCTCCAGACCTGGTCCAGACCTAGCTTTGGTTCAGTCTGGGGTCAGACCTAGTCCAAAAACCGGTCTAAAAACAAACCGGACCAGGGTCCTGCTGAGTCCTGGTTCAGTCTCAGAACCGAGAGAGTCCCATTTCTCAAACAAGAAACTGAAACTGGCTCTCACCAGGAGCACAGAGCAGAGGCACTTCAAAAGTTTGACTGGTGAGAAGTAATTTAAAAGTTTAAGGTCATAATATGATTAAATTTTACACAGTGGGGCTTTATCTCTGCCCTCACTCGTATACGTCAGCAAGTATAATGTCCAAGTTTAGTCCTGGTCTAGTCCTGGTTTAGCCCTATACTTACTTTAGTCCTACTTAAGTCTTTGTTCATGTTTTAGTCCTCATCTAATCCCAGTCCTGCTTCAGTCCCGCTCTAGTCCTGTTATAGATGTAGGCTAGTCCTGGTTCAGTCCTGGTCTAGTCCTGGTCTCGTCCTGGTTCTCTCCTCTCAAGAGTTTTTGTAGGTGTTTTTAGACTTGGGTTCTTCTTGGCTTCAGACCTGATCTTCCAAAACCTGCTTGTGCCTTCTTCCCGATTTGTGGCCGGAGGTTTGGTCTAAACGTGGATCCAGTTTCATACGAGTCAGGTCCGGACCAAAAGTAAACAGCTCAAACAAAGATGGCGGCTTCACGGGCTAATGTCTGTGGTATTTAAGTGCAGAGAGAGACAGGAACTCAAATGTCCAACTGCCTCCAGGACATGACAAGAACAGTCCTCCTTTAGTCCTGGTTCAGTCCTGGTGTAGTCCTGGTTTATGTTTGAGTTTGGTATACTCTGCTAAACCTGGAGTCCTGTGGGATCTATGTTATTACACTATTAAACATATTATGCTGCTATGCCGGAGAGACTGTTTGTGAGCATACTGTTCCCAGTCAAAGTTTTACCTTCTATAATCAAACTGTCAGTGAGCATTGGACTAACTTCCAAGTCCTGTTTAAGTCCTACTTTAGTCATGTTTTAGTCCTGCTTAATTAACTATAAAATATCTTGTCAAAGTTTTTTATCAGAGCTACAGTGCTGTACTCTGAAATACAGCCTAAAAAAGAAAAACAGTTTCTTTAAATTGCCACTATTGATCAATTTTGTGTGTGCATGTGTGTATGTGTGCTCCACTGGGGCCTATAGTCAATACCTTGTCTTATGTCACATGGTAAGATCAGATCAGAATCACATTTGTGCTAAAACTGAACATGATAAAATGTAATGACTGAAAACTCGGTCAATAGTTCATAAATATTTAATGATAAAAAATTATTTTACAGGATTCAAATTATTAAGTGCAATTTCCAGCAATCCTGACTGAGTCCAGGTTTGACCCTGATTCAGTTCTGTTTAATCCTGGTTTAGTCCAGTTTAATCCTGGTTTAGTCCTGGTTTCGTCCTCTTCTTGCCTGAGCCCCAGCCTGAGCTCAGTTGTAGTTTTTTGTCTCTAAATGAAATTCTCTCTTTTTGAGTCAGTGCAGATGAGATGCGTTTGGGACCGGAGATGTCGGACACTGGAAAAGAAAAGAGACACCTCAAGACCTGGTTCAGTCCTGGTTAAAGTGCATATGACACATTTCACTTACACACAGTTAACATGATTTTACTAATCTTGCCTAGTTTTATAATGTTTATAATGTTATTTCCTAGTTGGACCCTGGCAGGAAATGTGACAAAAACAGAGGTAGATCTATAACTGTTACCTAGCAACCGCAATGTAAACAAGGGCTCAAACTTGTCTAATTTACAGAATAGTTATAATTAGACAGTTCAATGACAGTTTAAATTGTGCATAAATTATCTCTGCATTTTGTATGAAGTTTTCAGTGTTGAAGACATAGGTAGAGGGATTCCTCTCTCTCTCTCTCCTTCTTCCTCTCTTCTCTCCCTCCTCCAAATCCTTTCCTTTTTCTCTCTCTCTCCTTCTCTCCCCTCATCCCTCACTCTCTTCCCCCCTCCACTCACTCTTTCTTTCTTCTTTTCTTTCTGGTTATCCCACACACAGAGGGGCCCCGTGGAGCGGACTCAGCCCCAAATCGAGCACTGCAAGACACGGCAGACTCCACTTTCCCTCCCTCCATCCCTTTCTCTATACGTCCCTCCTCTTCTCTTTCCCCCTCCTGCCTCCTCTCATCCTTGATAGGTTTTAAGTAACATAAATTAAATGTATTATTCAAAGTCAGTCATGCTCTTTTTTTCTCACTCCTTTCTCTTTCTATACATTCTTCCTCTCATACTCATCTTTCTCTCCTCGCTCTCTCGCCCTCCTCTCCCCTCTCTCTCTTAGTCTGTCTCCTTCCTCTCCCTTTCACACTCAATCGTGTCCTCTAGCCCTCTCTTCTTACTCTCTCACACTGTCTTCATCCTACGCTTCTATTTTTCTCTTGTGCCTGTCTCTCTCTCCCTCCCTCTCGCTCTCCTCTCCTCTTCCCCTCTGAAATTTCTTTCCTTTCTTTTCCTCTCTCTTCTCCTCTCTCTCTCTTTTCTCTCGCTCTCTCTCCTCCTCTGTTCCTTTAAATCTGCAGAGGTGCTGTTTATTTTCTTAAGGTTAAGTCCAGTTTTAGTCCAGATTATTTGAGTCTTTGGTTCAATTCTTTTAAATAAAAAACAGACATTTCCAGGTGTAGTTTGTTTTGACTCAACTCAAAGAAAAACCACAAACACGACAGAGCAAACTGGTTTTAATAACCTTGTCAGCAGATGAATTCTCACAGTTTTTGTGAGTTTAGTTTGTTGAGAATCCATATAATTCAGTTTCTGCATTTGCATCGCCCCAGGTCCCACACGAAACTGACCAATCACAGAGCAGCACTAAGGTTTGGCCAGAAACCAGCACCGGATGAACCAAAACTACTGGATGGTTGATTTTTCGGTTGTGTTACAATGCTTCAACCAATCAACATGAAATATTTCTTTGATCATTCCAATCATTGGCTGTAATCACTTTCAGTGAGAGCCATCCCAGGCTGATGTATAGAACTCTCTTAGCCTAGATCAATCTGGAGAGATCCAGGTTAGGTTTTTATGGGTTTAAATCTGGATTCAATGAGGATTTCAGGATAATTCAGATTATAACATAATTGTAACAAGTTAAAAATAATAATTGTGGGAATTTCATGTCAGTTTACATCCCTAAAATTAAACCTAAATTTAAAGTGATTTCTATTAGTCATTACCTAGTCCTGGCCTATTCCTGGTTTAGCCCTGGTCTAGTCCCAGTTAGAGGAAGGCTTCATGCAGAGGGCCTCTGACACAGGGACATTTCAGAACAGATCTGTAGTGGTCTAAACTACAGGGTTAGCAGCTTTTACACAGAATAAGGAGATTTTAAATAATAATTTATTATTTATTATAATTTATTATCATTGTGAGGATTGAAATAGGTGTTTAGTTGAGACTTTGATAAAGTCTCACTTTGTTGTATGAATTTATTAGACCTCCTAATCCCTAAACACATCTGCACAAACGTCTCCTTATTGAATCTTTATGAAAATGTCATTTATTTTTTCACGGGCAGACTTCCCTCACAAACACAATTACTCTGTGTGTCTGGGCGGTTATTTCTCACATTGTGAGGACTGTCTGGATCATGAAGCCCAGCTTGTAATGGGGACAAAACACAGCTCCATGACGTAAACCTTCGTTATTAGATCAACAACACAGTTTAAAGCTCAGATCTGGGTTTAAATAGGTTAAAGTGCATATGAGACTCAACTACCAATTTCACTCAAACATAGACAGAGGAGTGAGATCTTACAAAAAAAGTAAGAAAGTATTTTTCTATAGTTCTAAATAGTCTGTATTCTAAATTGCACAGTAATTTGCTTATGATTAGAAAAATTAAAATGTATTGTGTTAGTTTAAAAGTTTGCGCATAAATAGTCTCTGTATTTTAGATGGAGTTTTCTGTGTTTGTGACATAGGTAGAGGGATTCTGTGTCAAACTCCCAACACAGTACTTTTTGGCGTCCACAGTTTTGGTCTCTGTTAGTGAGTGTGTGTGTGCATGAGTGTGTGCGTCTGTCCTGTGTTAGTATGGATGTGTGTGTCCGTCCCGTGGAAATGATTTGGTCCTCAGCAGACTCCACTTATCCACTTATGGGACAGAGCTCTATTTAAAACTCAGGATTCCTCTGGTCATCTGCTCTTCTCTCTCTCACACACACACGCACACAAGCACACACACACACAGGCTGAGCTAGATTGATTTTAGGTAAAACTGTTTAGTCTTCACTTAGTCGACTAAAATAATCATAGTTTGTGTCAGTGTCATATTATTGCAAAAATGAAATAAAAACAAAATAAAACATTTTGAGTGATGAATAAAACTATTTTCAACTTTTCTAAGCAACTCCTCTGTGAAGCAGCGCTAGATATGTTATATGTTGTAATTTTTTTTTTCATCTGTATTTCTCATCAGACTTATTCTGGTCTGTTTTTTACCACTAATTATTTTTAATTAACTGTAATTTCTTCTGTGCTCTTCTGGGGTAGGCAAAATTATTATCAATATTGTAGACTCTGAGGTGTATTTCTGGACATCTGTGGATTTGACAAATTTGAAACATTCAGAGAATGAGATAGAATACTGACTCTGCTCTGTCTGAAAAAGGGACACACCATTCTACTGCCTCATGAACTGACAAGAGACTCGATTATAACTTTAGTATACTTAAAGGTCCTATATTACACAAGCTTTAAGTCATGTTATAATGTTGTTACCTCCTCAAAAACAGACCTGGAGTTGTGTTTTGTTTCACTCACATATGTTTGAGTAATTATTTTTATTAGTCTGTCTGCATCTCCAAAGCTCAAAATGCTCTGTTCCACCTTGTGATGTCATGAAGCTGTAGCTGTCAAGTTAACAGCTACATTTCACTTCTAGTTCAGTAAAGACTGTCATTTCCAAGTCTGAAATTATCCAAATGATTCTGGTGAAGGTATACGGAGTTTAAAAACACAGTGGAACACTTTATGTATTCCCACATGACATCACAGGGGCCAAAGTGTTTTCTGTTTGAGAGAAGAACTCACCTTAAAAATGCAGGGTTTGAGTGTTAAACGTGTGAATGAAACAAAACACAACTCCAGGCATGTTTGTGTTTGTGATGAGGAAACAACATTATAACAGATAAGAAAATAGCATTATATGAATCTTAAACATGAGATCAAACCCCATAGACTTTCAAATAGGTCTGAAAAGCCGACAGACTCACACTTTTTTGGAGGCGCGCAGATGCCGGGGCAGAAGTGGGAGGCCAGACACACACGGCCTGGGTCAGTCTGAGCACAAACACAAGGAGGTTAGATACTCCACAGATCTGACACACTTATGTTCAAATAGTGTTTTATATTTTTTTGTATTTCACAAAAAAATAAAAGTCCTCCTCACCACTAGCTGAACTCTGCCTCCGTTCAGAATATCCCGCCTCATCCTTGGTAAGAAACTCTCACTGAAATAAAAAAAAAAGAGGTGGTATTTCACTTCTATGGGGTATTAATTGCTAACACATTTGGATCACCATGTTGCCCTTTATTCTTTTGAAAATACTATATTTGCTGAAAACAACATATCAACACATTTCATTTGTTTTTGATGCTCTGAGTCGAAAGTCTCCTTCACAGTGTTATTACATTATAATCAGCATATGTTTCGCTAATGAAACATCAGGTTTGTCGAGTTGTTGTGTACTGTTTTTTAACATGTTTTTGTATATTTATGGAGAATTGTTGTGTAGGTGACATAGACTTGTGGGTGGAGCATCAGACAAATCTTACAGCTTACCAGAAGGAGGGTTTGAATAGGGCCTGGGAGAGATTGCTAAAATATGCAAACATGCATGGATGACATCTAAAATCTCTTCAAACATATTTTTGATGAAGAAACAAGGCTAGAACATTCCAAAAAGTCAATTTTGCAAAATGCACCTTCTTTTAGGTATGATAATGCAAACAAAATGAATGAATTAATAAAGAGGACACTGACTCCTTAATAAACCTGTCGGAGTCTCACCTGTTTGTCTGTGAAGGCTTCTTCTGAAGTTCGGTCCCTCTTCCTGCACATAGCAGAAACAAGCACAAGCAGAGAGCGGACAAAATGATGACATTATTTATTTCAGAGGTCTACCACAACAAGAATGCATGTTTTGCAAGTTATTTTAGTAATAAAAACACATGTAATTGAATAAAGGCAAAGTAGAAATGTAATTCCATACAGTGGAACAATTCAGACTAACAAAAACATCTCCATGGAGACAAGCAGACGGCAAAACCTCCATCAGAAAAGTTACATCCTGCCCCTTGAATACTTGCAAAAGAGGTTCTAGATACATCTGTGCACCATTCACTAAATTCATAAGTCTTTGTAAAGTAGATACTGGAATAACTTGTCTAATAATATCAGCACTATTTCTCTAAAGCCCATATGACAGGTTTTCATGTTTTTCTAATTCTGCCTTGGCTTGGTAGGATAGTACCTGTGGTCAATATACATTATAGTTTCAAGTGGCTGCTATTGAAGGAAAATTGAGAAGAAAAGTTCAAAATACAGGAAGTTGCACTGACTTTTAAAACAGAATCCCTCTACCTATGTCAGCAACACGGAAAACTCCAAAATGCAGACTATTTACGCACAAGGAAGGCTTTTTCCTCACAGTTTAAACCTTCATATAACAAAATAAAGGTGTTTCTCTTTATTTTTATTCATCTTATCATGACTATTGTGTAATTTAGACAAGCTCTGACTCATGTTTACATTATAGTTGCAAAGAAATAGTTTTGGAATTACCTCTACATATGTCACATCTGCTGCCTGTGTTTAGCCAAGAAGTACAATTATAAACTTTTCCAAAATTAAAAAATATAAATTATTTAGGAAAATCTTAAACATAATAATGCTAGCTATGTTCTAGTGAAATAAATAGTTTAACATGTCATATGCACTTTAAGCTCCTCTTTCTATCAGATTTGTGAGTGACTGTGGCCCTGCGGTGAGGAGAGGCGTCCCAAATCCAAACCAGATGAAAAGCGGTGAACGCGCAGAGAGCTCAAGTTAATAAAGTTATTTTGTATTTCAGAGCCTAAACAGCAGCTTGGATTTCAGCGCATGTTTGTAGGAACTCGGAGTGTGAAATTCAGTTAAGTGCTTAGGAGACAGGAGACAGGAGGAGGAGACAGGAAACAAACAAGGAGCTAACCAGGAGAGTTTGGACGCGGATGTTTGGGGAAAAACTGAAAGAGAAAAACTGTAAACATGGGGAAAGTATTGAAAGCTGGGAAGGCTATATGGAAAAAAATATGAATGTGTCATTTTTTTAGAGCCAAGGTCAGAATTTGAGGATTTTATCTTGAGTCACGCTGCAAAAAGGAATATCTGAATTGTTACTTAAAATGGGAAAAGTGCATATGACAGGTTAGACTTAATTTACAAAAACACAGTTAACATCATATTTTACAAAAAAAACTTGCCTATTTTTTTCTAGTTTTTGAAGTCTGTTTGCTATTGCTCAATAGATACAATTAGACTAATCATAATAAAGGACAACACCTTTATTGTATTAAATGCTTCCTGTATTTTTGTACATTTGTTCTCCACCTTTCTCCACAAACTGACACTTAACAGATGTAAACCTATGGTAAATATTTACCACAGGTACTACCCTGCCAAACCAGGCCAAAATTATAAAAACATAAAAAAACAGTCAAATTTGTAGTTTGTAGTGTATGGAAATTACCCATCCTTTAGTGTTTCTGGGTTAAACCTGCCAGGAGCAATGGGTTCCATCTACAGGTCTGAGCAGGTCTTGGTCAGGGCTACCTTAGCTGGGGGCTTAACTGTTTTTTTAATGCAAAAAAAAAAGTGTATTTTCAGTGGTCTGCTTCAGTTGGCCTGCTGGCGTGAAAGCTGATCAGGTTTGGAGTGGGTCAGTCCTGTCCACGTGCCCCAAACATAAACAGCGAGAGGGGGATATCTGAGGAGGAATCTCCCTGAGCTCTAATCACCTCCAGAAAGAGCACTCAGGCCTGAACGCAAGCCCCAGAGAGAGCTGGAGAGCTGGGTATAGAGAAGAGAGCCAACTGGGGCAGGCTTGGTTCTGGTTGATTAATCTACAAACCCCAAATGGATATCCCACTGATGATAAGATAATGTAGGTAAAGTGTCTTGCCTAAGGACAAAACAACAGTTTGCACTAGAATCACTGCTGCCATTCCCAGCCATCTCCCATCAAACCAGCCTCACCTCTGATCTTCTGCTCCCCTTGTCTGTGCTCCTCTGGTCTGGACCTCATCTTCTTGGCTCTCCTGAGCATCAGCAGAGCTGTGCATCTGTCTGTGAAGCCCCTGAGTCACAAACAGATGGTTAAAGCACACTCACAAACCAGGAGGCCGGAGACTGTAAAGCTCATTACAAGTGTAAAGCCTCATTATTATTATTATGGCATGAGATGAGACCTGTCCATTGTCACAGTAAGGCACACTAATGAGTCTGCGTGTGTGTGAGGGAGAGTTCATCTGCTCTGTCGTGTGCACAGAAAACCACAAAGTCAAACTTGAGTGTTCAGGATTTTGTGAGAAGAAACATCAGAATGGCACACAGGGAAACAGTGGCTCAGGGTTTAGAAAGGTCATCCACCAACCAGGAGGTCACAGGTTTAGTCCCAACTCTGATCAGTTTGAATGGTATATTGGATAGGATATATATTGAAAGGTTTATTGTTGGACTGGAAACTTTTCCATTGTGGGACCAATAAAGGCTCTGTTGAACTAGCTCATGTTGTTGTGTCCTTGGGCAAGACACTTCCCTTCACAGTTCTGTGGTTATTCTACTGTAATGAGTAATTTAGTTCTTGTATATGAATGTGTGAGTGAGTAGTTTGTGTCTTTAAACTAAAAGAATTGTATTTTTAAGACAGATATTTACCATTCTTCTACAATCTTCTCAGATCGTTCTGAGAGCCCACTGAGCACTGCTGAACGGAGAGGGGATGTGCTCCTGAAATTACATAAAAAAATTAACCATAAATCATGTCAGCAAATCTGCAACTTGAAAGTAAACAGCTAATTCCACCATAGATTTCTGACCCCTTCCTCCAGCTCAGTGTTAAAGGACACCCATGCTGTCTCCTTGTTTATACATTTAATTGTGTTTTAATAGTGTCCCCTCATCATTATCTTACTCAGAGTTGTAATATTTAAAGTCCTACTGTGATACTTTTTAACCAAAATTCTAAAATTAAAGTGTGTTTTTTTCATTTTGGTTGTATTTATTGTACTGAAAAATGTATAAAAACATTCATCCTTAATGTGAGTGGGCTTGCATCTACATAAACCTGACACTTATTTGGCCCTTAGGATGGCCTGCTCCTGCTTTTTTCCATGGAAATGTTGTTTCTTTGGCTATAATATTCCACAGTATGGCATAAAACAAAGTATGGTTTTAACTTTCCATTTCCATAGAAGCATGCAGGTGATGTGAAACCTCCAGAGAGTGACACAGTGTTGCTTTAATACAGATGGCGGTCAACTTGAATCTTTAGGTGTGATGCATTAAAATGTGCCCCACCTGAGAGAGAGCGAGGGTGAAGGTGCTCTTGTCATCTCAGAGCTCCAGGCCTGTTTGGATCTAAGGTCTGTCACTGAAGGAGCTTCCCAGAGAGAGGTGCCACAAGCCTGGGGACAAATGCACAGTTAGTCTGCCCCCCAACAGAGAGGCAGCTGTCTCCTCCTCTATGTGTGGAGGTTGAGGGTTAGACTCCTGATCTCTCTGAGTGGAGTGTGCATGTCCTCCCTGTGTTACTGTGGCAGAGTGGTTATCCTGTCTCTCGCAGTAAGGAGGTTGTGGGTTAGACTCTCATAGTGAAGTGGGCTAAATTCCTGGGAGATTTTACCTCTGTTAAAACAATAGCAGACTGTTTTCTGAAGCATTGATGGTGGACACTTGTATCAGGAGTTATGTCTCTCCCCAGACGCGTTGCTGTTAGACTTGTGTACATTACAAATATATGATGCAGAAGACACACAGCCATGTCCGGTCACCACTCTGTTTTTCTTGGAGGATTTTGGAGTTTTTACGTTGAAGGAATGCCCATATTTAAGTCAAATCTACACTTTAATTATCCTCCAGCGCTTATTTTTACTCAGTGTGCGAGCTGTGAGGTTCATCTGTGCTTTGATGTGTAGGTTTAAGTCAATAGAAGGAGGAGAGAAAGGGAGAGAGCGAGGGGGAGAAAGACAGAGGGGGTGGGTGTAAAATGTGATGTATAAACTATGTATGCGTAAATAAATGTATAGTAGATATTGTACCTTAGCAGACAGTGGCCGTTCCAGTTCAGGAACATAACTCTCACTGAAGTCTAAAATCCTAGTGACCAGTCACCGTCAAGAGACACCTTTAGGAAAAAACAAACGTTAAAAAGGGAATATTCTGCAAAATCTTTTGAGCTTTCTACCATGTTATGCCTGAAGAGGTTTTAAATGTCATCCATGCCTGTTTGAATAATCTAGTGATCTCTCCTGGGCCATATTCGAACCCTCCTTATGGAGGGAGATTCTGTTAGCTTCTGTGCAATGCTCATCCCATAAGCCTATGTCACACACTCCCACGCTCTCCAGTTCTCCAGAATACAAAACTGTACATAACGCTTGACGAATCTAGACTAGTTTCATTAGCGGGTTGCACTCTGATTGTGTTGTGATAGCACTCTGAAGGAGGAGTGACTTAACACCATGAGCAAAGGGAGGGTGAACTTACAGAATTTTTAAAACAATGCAAGGTGACATAATGATCTAAATATGTTATGTTTTAGCAGTTAATACCTGGTAAAATAGCTCTTCTATAAAGTTACAGTCTGAACATTCAGACCTGGCCCTGTTGTATTCTCACATACCACCACTAGATGGTATCTATGTTAGTGCTGTCTGATAGTGTGCCAGCTTTGGCCTGACAGAAGAGGACCAGAGAGCAGAGGTGAGGGAGGAACGGTTTTCACATCTGACATCTACTGGTAACAAAAATCTAATACATTTACAATTGGGAGCTTTAAATGTTATATTGATACATTGCATCTGATGTCATCAACATTCTCTAGGGTAGTGATGCTAACTGGAAGCTTTTCTCTGTCTGAAGCTGTAACTCAAATTATTTTCATTTGGGCTTTAGTTTAACACAATCTGACCAGAAAGAATCAACTTATTAGTTGGAACTACAGCAGGTGCGATGATATTTGCTGTTAAACAAGTCCCTCTCAGATAATATTACAGTTATAAGATAGCCAGAAGTTTTTCAGTCAGTCTCACCTTTTTGTTGAAAATCAAACACCTAAATAGAACCATGGACGCTTGTATTGATCACAGGCTCTTGAAAATGTACTGATTAAATCCATTTCAGACTTTTTCTTGAGTTTTTAGACAATCTTTGGATAATTATTGCTAATGTATGCATTGTGTCACCATGGTAACTGTTGAAAGTTCTGCCATAGACACATAGACACACATACACGTAGAACACCCCCAGCGTGATGTCACAGAAAAGTATCAATATGTATATCTTACTTTAAAAAGGGTAACTATATATGCATGTCCAAGCAGTACTCATATTAATCTAAAGGCTTAAAGCCCATTCAACTGTCACCAGTCAGGTCTTTGGGGTTGAATAATGGCACCACTTTCTGTAGCTACTGTGAAAAAATAATTTCACTTTTGGTAATTTATATTGACAGAGAAGACACAAAGCTGTTTTTTGTTTTATGAAGATAGGCCCGGTGAGATATTAACCATAAACCAGTCAGTCAGTCCTGTACACACCTGATCCATGACAAACTCCTCCAGGTCCAAGGGCTCCAGGCCCTCGTCCCACCCAGTATCAAAGCTCTGTGTCTCAGCTAAAGCGTGCCGCAGCCTCCTCCTCAGACGGAACCCTCTCCAACATGCCTGGGACACAGAGCGATGGAAGGAGAGAGAGAGAGGATGAGAGAGAGAATTATATCAAAGTGTGACCTGTTGAGCAGGGTCAAACATTAGTCACTGGTTTTGAGGACCACTGCAGAGAAAGTCATGTTTTATCACTCTCACAACTGTACCAGACACTGGAGGGACCAGAGACCAGACACCACAGACCAGAGACCATAGACCACAGACTATAGACTATAGACTATAGACTATAGACTATAGACCTTAGACCAGACCAGAGACCAGAGACCAGAGACCAGAACAACTTATATTACATGTATTTTCCATTACAAAATGTGTCTTAAACAATATCATTTTCTATAGACATGAAACTCTTTAGGATCTTTGTGTTTTGTGTTTAGTGAACTCTGAGTGACTCCAGGCTCAGAGGAGACAAATGAAACAGCACTAAATCTTCTGACTCCCCAAGGAATAAGAAAGAAGGAAGAGAAAAGGAGAGGAGGAGGAGGGGGAGAGGGAGAGAGGGAAAGAGTGGAAGTGAAGAGAGGAGGAGAAGGAGAGGAGAAAAGAGGAGGAAGAGAGAGGAGGAGAGGAGGAGAGCACTTAAAGGCCCATTACATTACTTTTTAGACTAAAATAAAAACATGCTTTTTATTTTGGCTGTTTTTATTACTGCAAAACAAAGACAAACTTGCACATGCACAAGTGAGCTTGCAACTCCACAAACCTGACTCTTATTTGGCCTCTTTCTACTTGTTTCCATGGTAATGTTGTTCCTTTGGCTATAAACTTCCACAGTATGACCTTAAACTATCTCCATGGAAAATGTTGTGGCTTTTTTACCTCCAGAATGTTACACGCTATTGCTTTAAACAGGCTAGACTTGATTAGGACTCATCTGACTTGTAAAAAACATGATCTGACTTGATATGTGTTACCTGTATTACCACAGCCGCCCGCTCCCTCTCCTCTGTGTCTGCGGGGGGCGCTGTCCACTTCTGTCTCATTGCTGCTCCTTTACTTCTCCATAAAATACACAATCACAGAGAGAGTTAGCATGATGTCACTGCTCCTCCATCTCCCACAAACGCAGATTTACTCCTGGGCAAACATCTGGACCTGCTCCCGGGGGTCTGGAGGCTCTGATGAATGGTCCTCTCAGAAGATAGAGGAGCATTAAAGATCTGTACTGCTAAATCACAGAGAAGTGGCTGAAATGATGACGAACGTGTACCACGGAGAGCTATGAGAGCCTGCCGCTAAAATAAGACCCGTATCAAACATGAAGAGGGAGGGAGCTTTTCAGGGATGTTCAGAGACGGAGCAGGAATGTGGACTTTTATAAATATGAGACCACAGCAGCGGATCTCACATGTCCTTGTTACCGTGGAGATGTGTTCAACAGACTGTAAACTGTAAAGGAAAAGCAGTTTTGAACAACATAACAGGTTGTCATAAGTATCAGGAATCAGATACTAATTATTATTTAAATTAGAAACTCATTTGAGCAGGTATCAACTAGAAAAGTAAAATTCACAGGACACACATGAACATTTCCTGAATAGCTTTAGACTGATCTTGAGCTGCCTCAGAACTGTACAAACACATTGACTAGTATACGCCCATGGACCATGGAGCCTACCTGGACCACTGAGAGATTACGCAAATATAAGGCCATGTAGTAATATAAAAGAAATGACTATAATTTACTGTTGAAAATCACATTCTATTGCCTAAAGAAAGAGTGTTTTTTATTATCATTGTGGTTTTGGAATCAGTATTGAGTATCGAGTCTATTCATTAAATTTTAGTAAGGTACAACAATAATATGAAGTGTGCTTATAAAGTTAAGGTTAGGGTGGAGGTTATTATAGGGCAGGGGTGTCCAAACTTTTTTCATCAAGGACCACATATTTAAACACAAATGAAGCAGAAGACTGATCGAGGGCCGTAGACTGGAGCTCAGTACAGTGAATAACTGAAATATGTGCATGTTTAACACGTTAGAATGAGCCATCAGTCTTTATTCATGCTAAGACCCTTAAAACCACACACTAAATATTCAATATGAGCTTTATCAAGGTAGATTTTTTTTAAAAAATGCTGTAAAAAGTTCATTTTTAATTAATGCAAGGTAATTTGGGCCAATTCACCTGGAAGCCTGAGGGCCAAGAAAAAATTGTCTGAGGGCCACATTTGGCCCACGGGCCATAGTTTGCACATGCCTGTTATAGGGAAATGTGTCCTCTGTATTTGCGGCATGCCCTGGTTAAACCTGTCAGGAGCAGTGGGACTCATCTACAAATGTTGAGCTAGTCTTGGTCAGGACTACCTTAGTTGGAGGATTTGACTAATTGTGCTCGTTTTAGGTTGATGGGGGAAACTGGTGTGCCTGGATAAAACCCACCCAACATTCGCAGTTTGGTAGCTGAATATACAGGAGGCTGCAAAGGGTTCCTCTCAGAAAGAAGGTTGTGAAGAATGCATATATATGGCAAATATGGCAAATCACAATTACTTTTTTGGCTGGAGGAATAATGGATGCTTCTCCGTGCTCTCCTCTTCTGTCTGCACTTCCATTTCTCCTCCCTGTTCTTCTGCCACTCCTTCCTCCCCTCTCTCTTGTACTGGGCTCATCTCTCCGTACTCGTGCTCCAAGCGTTGTTCCTGGGCCAGGTGAAACTCCTCGTCCAGGTGTCTACAGCAAATCTCTAGCTCCTCCAGTGGAGATGAGGTAGCACTGCGAAAAATAGGACAAATATTATTAGTTTAAAGACCTAATGTGTAATTATATTGGCTTACCCAATCTTGTTGTATTCTCATTACATGCTATCTATATTACTGCAGTTGGGAGTCTGTCCAGCTTTAGCCTGACAGAAGAAGACCAGAGAGCAGAGGTGAGGTGAGGGGCCAGGTGAGAGAATGGGGAACAGGTTTCCTTTATTTACTCACTCACAGATAGCAGGTTTGAAAACTAATTGAAAAAGTAATTATTTACCAAAATACATTCAAAGCTTGCATTCTGACAATAATATGTATACTATTGTCCAGTTTTAGCTCTGGTTCAGTCCTGGTTTAGGTCTGGTTTAGCCCTAGTTTAGTCCTGGGTTAGTCCAGGTTTAGTCTGGGTCTTAGTCTCCCTGGTGGTCTGCTGCCTCCTGACCCTTTCTATAGAAGCTGGAGATAGTGGGGGTCAGACAGGGGACTGCTTTGGCTTGGGGCCCTGCTTTGGCGCTGCTCTGGCTGGGATAGACCCCACGCTGGGAGCCCTCTGCCCTAGAGCCTGGGACAATGGAGCTCTCTGAGGGGAGACCAGAGGAGGGTAACACCAGACAGAGAACTGCAGCCGGGGGGACATATGGGAGACCCTACCCCCCTTGAGTCTAGGTCAGAAACGGCCTTAAATGAGATACCTACAATTCATCTATCTGTGAGGTATTTTGGGGCTTAGAGGGAAAACAGAAGAAGAGGTACCAAACTTTTAAATTTTTCTGCTTCATCAAAATAGATACGAAATAATGTTTAATGAGGGGGTATTTTACTTCTATGGGGTATTAACTGCTAACACATAGCATATTTAGATTACCATGTTACCTTTGATTTTTTTTGAAAGTGCTATATTCACCAGAAACATTTTAGTTTTTGACGCTCTGAGTGTCCACTACCTTTGCTCTCAGCAGTAAGTAACTCCCCCGTCAGAGTGACTGAAGTGGCTGTGTAAAGTTTTGTGTCATGCTTTTGTATATTCGTGGAGAACTGTCTTGTGGGCGCATGGGTGATGTATTGCACAGAATCTTACAGCTAACTGTAAGAAGGATTTGAATAGGGCCTGGGAGAGATTGTTTGTGTTACTTGAGAAGGACTTTTTAACAGCACAAATCAGCTCACCTGCTGAAGTTCCAGCTAAGTCAGTTCTTTCTGGTCAGACTGTGTTAAAACAAAGCTCAGATTAAAGTCTCACTTGAGTAATAAAAAGCTTCAGAGAAGGCAGAGCCTCTAGTTAGCATCACACCCTTAGGGAATGTTGATGACATCAACTGCAAAGTATCAGTATCAGTAGTGTAAATTAAATGAGCTTTGGCCCTTGTTAACATTATGGTGAAATGAGTCTAAGCTGTCATGTGCACTTTAAACATGTCAGTATTAAGCCAGTACTAAATCAAAGTTCCTTCTGTCTTCTGTCTGCGATGGAAAAATCATTCTTAAACATTGTGTCTGCTCATAAACCACTCCCTAAATCACAACATTAGAGGCGTATTTATCTGACACAAATGAATGAGGAACTCCAGCTAAATATTCCACACGTTTAGGTTTGATTTAAAGGGGAGCCATTTTAGGAGCCATCATCTGTTCAAAGGAATCAGAGACGATCAAACATGACCGGACTGCCTGTGTGTGTGTGTGTGTGTTTGTTCTATATAGGAGAGCAGAGGTATAACTCATGTGGACAGCTGTTTCATTTACATTGTGCTGGGTTAAATATAATAATGTAAATAGAGATGTTTGGTCTGTGAAGAGGCCACCTAGCAACAAGAACCAGGACTACAAAGAGAGGTCTCTAAGTATTTTTTCATGTATTTGAGCAAACTGTGTCTTTCCCCAGCACAGATATATTGTATAAGGTCAAAATAAGTACACTCTGTACAGTCTGTCTCTAATTATAAAGCGTTTTGTCCTCCGCAGCAAACTAGAAAGGTTGCTGTTAGCATGCTAGTTGTTGTTAGCATTACCTGTACTCAGCTCTTGCTCAGAAAATTGTGGAAAGGGCTTATAAACTCATGGCAGTGAATGATTAGGATGCTTGGAGTGCATAAGGTAAGTGACGAATAACTTTGGAACACTGCTAGTGTTCTAGCACTAGCAGTGTTCTGTTTTTTCTAGTTAGTTCTGTTTTTAGTTCTGTTTTTTTTTTTTTTCACCTTTTTAAGACAGTAAAAAACAGGTGCAGCGCCTTTAACTTTCTATTTTTATATAGTCATGTGACGTGTCTACTGTTATGCCTAATCACTAACAATATGACTGAATCTTCAATTAAAATGTGATTAATTTGGTCCTATTTTAGTCCCTTCCTGTTTGGGAGTGATCCGTCTCTATTAGTGGAGTTTTTGTTGGTGTCGCGTCTCTAAACCCCGTCCTGCTGTGACCCCACGATGACCCAGCAGGTACAGTTCAAAAGTCAAAGGCCGTGTCTCTCGTGGGGTCGCTGCAGTGAGAGTGAAGACAAGGCCTTTGTGCACAAGTGTGGCTGCTCCTCAGGCTATGGACCATCACAGTATAAGCACTATATTTACTGGCAATGAGTAATATCACAATTGGTGTTTGAGAGATATGCAAAATGTGATTATTTGAGTATTGTCTAGAATAAATTAATATAAAAAATTCTGCAGAGCTGAATAAAAAAATAAATAAAACAAACTTGCAGAGTAATCATCCAATTAAGGACATAAAATTATATTTCTGTACTCTACAGGAAAGAAGGGGAGGAGCGAGGGGCAGAAAATCAGGTCTAATTGCCTCATTAAAGCCGCAGTGTGGACCTTTGTGTCAGGATTATCTGTCCAATGAAAAGGACATTATCTGGCAGAGATGCCAATGTGTGAGAGACAGGAGACAGGAGGACAGTGGACACCTTCAGTTGCCAGCACAGAGAAGACTGGACATCTAATGCACTGTGTAGAAGACCATACAGTATTTAACACTGTAAAATTAATATTAATGATGCGTAAAAATAATTTGAATTCAGGATATTTATCTAAATATTTACTTTAATTAATTTTAATTCTAATACGTCTAATACATGTAATTCTAATAAATATTTTATATTTTACTTTTAATAAAAGTTAGCATTGATCATTTTAAATTATTGACATGAATTATGAAATTTTGAAACTAATGGTTTTCCCTAGATCCATTTCCCCTGACTAAATGTATAACTGATCTGGGGATTGGTCTCTGCACTCCACTGCTCCTGACAGGTTCAACCCAGAGACAAATGGATAAAATGCAGATGACAAATTTGGGACAATAATATTACAGTGTGTACGGCAGGGTTTTCCAACCTTTTTCCTCTGGTGTGCTACCTTTACAAAACAAAAATGCCAAAGAGCTACTTATTTTAGCAGTTCCAAGAAACTGAGTATAAATAAGAGTCTTAAAGCCTTAGTTGGTAAACAGTTAGATGCCTGTAAAATACAAAACATTATCCATTTATTAGTGCACAAAACTGGGCAGCATAATTATTACAATGGCAATTAATCAAATTGTACTTAGTCAGCCCAATATATGTAATTCAGACATCCCTTGGAGAGCTACTTGGAAAGGGGCAGAGAGCTACTGGTTGCTCTCACAAGTTACAGGTTACCCCACAGGCTATAGGTTGGAGACACCTGGTGTACAGTAATGTCATGTCTTAATGTTTTATTGTACAGTTTTTTTTTTATATTTATATTTATTTTACCTGATCTCTAAGCGATGGCGTGCCTGCAGCTCTCTGCTCTGATGGTGCTGATTCTGACACAGAAAGAAAAAGGTCCCAGAAACCACACTCAGCCTGGGACCAGGGCCAAGACTAAGACCAGGACTGAGACCAGAACTGAGGCCAGGACTAAGACCAGAACTGGAGCCAGGGTCAGGTCTGGAGCAGGGATTTGGAGCAGAGTCTGTGGGCAGTCCATCAATGGTCCTCAGTCCAAGGACAGACTTCTGCAGAATGGACCTGGTGGAGACAAGAAGCTCTCACTTTAAAACCTCTCTCACAGTTTGCATCAAGTAATTTCTAAGAAAATATTTTGCCTTCTGAGAACCACCAAATCTAAACTATGTCCAAAACAGGACTTAACCAGTGTTATACCAGTTCTAAACAAGGACTATCCCAAAGAAGAACAAGAATGTGGATTATATTGATTCGACATCCAGAAAATATCTGAACTTCTAAGGAAGGAGCTCCGTTTGAGAACCACTGTACACCACTCTAAAACATGAGGGAAAGTGTAAGCTCTGAGATCCGAGGAGAACTACTAAACACTTTACTCATTTGAACAGGTATTGCTACTAAAAAAGTCACATTCACAGGACAGAAATGAACCTTTCCTGAGTAGCTTTAGAATGATCTTGAGCTGTAACAAGTATAAAAGCACATAGACAAGTAAACACCCATAGACCACTATGGAACCTACCTGGACCACTGAGGGATTACACAGTATAAGGCCACAAGGTAATGTAAAAGTACTACAATTTAATGTTGAAAATTACATTCTATTGTCTAAAGAAAGAGTTGTTTTTTTAATCACCGTGGTATCAGAATCAGTATTGAGTATCGGGACTGTTCTTTAGTATCGAAATTATTTGGAATTTTAGTATTTCGACACTGGTTTGGAGTTTGCAGAATCTGCCTGTGACAAGCCGAGACACAGGTCCAGATCTGTGGAGGTCCACTGTTACATCAGAGTTACTGAACAAAAAACAAAGAGACTAGTTTTCTTTACATGGACAATATAGTTCACTCTCGCCTTCAGCAGCATTTAGACAACATTTGAATTCTTCTGATAGCAAAAACACTAAATCTATGGACACTTATAAATCTAGGCTGGTGAAAAAAGAAAAATAAATCCGGGCAGTCTCCACACCCCCCCTGCATTAGGAGTTTAAGCCCCTCCCCTCAGGCAGGAGATACTCGGTGCCCAGATGTAGGACAAATAGACTGAGAAATTCTAAAATGTTCCCAATTAAGGAAAAAAAAAAGAAACTATTATTAGAGGTATTTGTTAGACTCAGTCCTGTGAAGGAATGTGATTAGAGCAAATGTTTGTTTTTTATTTACATACTAGTATATTTTGCAGTTGAGGTAGAATACAGTGATTTAAAGGGCCTCTCTGATAAAACAGTGGACTTTAGGACTTCTGGTGTTTGGGGGCTTGGGGGAGATGTGTCCAATGCCTGAGGCAGGGGAAGTCTGGGGCGAGTCTGGAATTTAAAAAATCTACAGAAAAAGAAACTACAACCAGAGAGTAGAGGTGAAGAAGACCACAGACCACTCTGATCAAACTGCAGAAAAGGATCTGTCCTGCAGGGGTTAAAACTGTGTTTTAAAGGACCCATATTGCAGTATATAAGATATATGTTATAATGTTAATTCCTCATCACAAACATACCTGAAATTGTGTTTTGTTTCACTCACACATGTTTGAGTAATCCTTTAATATTAGACTGTCTGTATCTCAAAAGCTTAAAATGCTCTGTTTCACCATGTGATGTCATGAAGTTTTAAACATAACAGCTCCTTTTAACTTTTGTTCAGTAGAGATAGGCAAATCCAGAGAAATCATGAAAATTATTCTAATGAAGGTGTGTGGAGTTTACAAACAGTGGAGCACTTCCTGTATTACCACATGACATCACAAGGTGGAACAGAGTGTTTTCTGTTTGAGAGAAGAACTCAGCCTAAATATGCAGGGTTTGTGTGGTAAACATGTGTGAATGAAACAAAATACAACACAAATCACTCCCCCTTCAGAGCGCTATCATAACACAATCACTGTGTGTCCGGCTAATGAAACTACAGCACATCACATCAGGTTTGTCAAGTTTTGTGTAGAATTTTGTATCATGCTTTTGTATATCTATGGAGATTTGTCGTGTGGGAGCATGGATGATGTAGGCTTGTGTAAAGAACCTTGGACAGAATCATACAGCGAACCATGAGGAGGGTTTGAGAGAACACAAAATTACTGCAACTTACCTGGATGACATCTAAAACCTCTTCATGTATGTTTTTGATGAGAGAATAATGTTATAACATGGTAGAAAGCTTCAAAAAGTACATTTTGCACCCCGCTATACCCCCTCTTTAATGTCCTCATTTCAAATCTTTTTCATATTATGTGGATGTTGTTTTTGCAACTCTGCCCTCACATGCTCTTGGTTCAGTGGGAAACTCTAAATTTGGGTCTAAACTGGACACAAGAGACACCAGAGACAGGAGGGGAGACCACTGAAAATCCACAAACTCCAAACGCCTCGAGCTAAAACATCTCAAACTTTAACTTAAACACAGTGGGTTTAACAGCATCATTCCCAGAGAAAGTGTATCCAGTTTGTGAGTCACAGAGGAGGCTAAACACATGAGAACGGTGAACCAATTGTTTATGGAAAAAAATATATATATTATTTGTTTAAAGAGGGGCTATTTTACTTTGGGGCATTAACCGCTAACACATAACCTATTCAGATCACCATGTTACCTTATTTTTGTTTTGAAAATTCTATATTCACCAAGAACAATGATTAAGATGTTTTGAAGTCACACCCCATTCAGAGCACTATCACAACACAATCAGTGCTAATCTAAAGCACATCGCATCAGGTTTGTCAAGTTGTAGTGTACAGATTTATATCATGTTTTTGTATATTTATGGTGATTTGTTGTGTGGGAGCATGGATGACGTAGGCTTGAGGGCTGAGCATTGCAAAGAATCTTGCAGCTAACCAACCGTAAGAGGGACTTGAACAGGGCCCAGGAAAGATTGCTAAATTACTAAACATGCATGGATTACATCTAAAAATTCTTCAGGCATATTTTTGATGAGGAAACGACAGTATAATATGGTAGAAAGCCTTTAAAGTCTCTTATACGTGTCTCTGCTCAAACCCTGTGGTTCAGTCCTGGTCTGGGCTCTGTCAAAAAACAACCTCATGTTTTTTAATGTGGTTCTCTCTCTCCATCTCTTTTTCCCTCTCCCTCCCCTTTCTCTATCTCCCCCTCCTTCTTTCTTTCTCTGGTTTAAAATCCATCTCCAAAGCAGGTCCATAGTCACATGATGTCATCAAGGAGTGACTCTAATTCAATAAAGTTCTATTGGCCCTGACTGTAACGTTTGGACCAAAGTTTAATGTTTACAACAAACCACAAACCAGACCTGACCCAGCTGCACTTTACTGGAAAGGAATGATGCAAGACAAAAGTGTGGCAGAGTGGTTAGCCTGTCTCCTCCTCTCAGTAAGGAGGTTGTGGATTAGACTCCTGATCTCTCTGAGTGGAGAGGGCATGTCCTCCGAGTGTTACTGTGGCCTGTCACTTCCTCTCAGCTGGGCGTTGTTTAATAACGTTACTCCAACATAATATTACTCAAGCAAAGTAGTGGCCCAAGAAATTACTATAGTAAAAAAACTACTAATCAAGTAAGAGAAACTTAAAGAATAATCTGAGTAATTTGAAGTCAATGTAATTGGAAGGACAAAACATTAAATAATGCACAAAATCTGGTATTTTTAAAAGATCGACGGAAGGAGTGGTGCAAGAAATACAAATGCTCATATCGTTTCATACTGTCAACATAAAGCTTTTATCATAAAGCTTTTGTCACTTGTAGACTTCTAAATAAATGTACTTAAAATGCTTTTGAGTACATTTTTTTATCTTCAATAAAAAATATTACCAAGTAGTAAAAGTATGCTACATATGCAACTGAGTACTACACACCTCTGGATTTTAAGCAAAACTGCAGGAAATACCAAGGATAAGAAGTCCACAGTTTAAAGTCTCACTGGGCGGATTTTTGGATCTTTTAAAACACTTTGTTAAAATGTGCCTCGTGTGACTAAAGCCTTTTATTCCACTTCCTCTGGTTTGATCGCCCACTTCCACCCTCACTCACTCTCCTGTTTAATCAGCCTCTGTGTGGAGCTGCAAGCTGCAGACCTGCACTGTCATTGACCTCACCTGTCAAGGACCTCACCTGTCAAAGGACCTCCTAGTTCAGTGTTTCTCAAATTGTGGCATGTGAGCTCCTTCAGGTGGTATTTGAACAGCTCTTCAGTTTGTGGGTTTGCCTCATTTTAAATTCATTTTATCTACTTTTTGTCTTTTAGAACATTTCTAGTTTACTACAGTGGAAATAATTATTTTTTTTAAACTTTTAATGGACTTAATTGGCAAACCACAAAGGTTGCCATATTTGAAGCACCAGCATTTCCTCAACAAACAACAAAATCTCCTATGTTATTCTGCATAAATACCGCTAACCCCGAAGTTTAGATCTGCACAAACATGTTCTGAAATGTGATTCTTATATTAGTATGTCAGTTCATATTTCAGTCTTTTTGTCATTTTTTCTGGACGTGAATCCTGTTATTAAAATATAAATCCTAATTCAAACTACAATTATCTATTTTTCACAGATGGTTCAGTCCTATTGCAGAGCCCCACAGAAGAGGTCCCTGACAGCGCAGCGCTGCAGTTAGATCCTTTTTGGCAGTGCATGTTTAATCCCTAATCGCAGAGTCCCACCCGGGCACCTTTCTCTGGATCTGGGGTGCTGTTTTAGTTTCTGCTTTGTTATGACTGGATGCTGATGAAAGGGATGGGGTTAATCGCAGGATTAAAGTTAGAGGTGAGTGAACGGGCAAAGTTAGGGTTGGGTCTAACTTTATTCTCTCCTCAACGGTTACAGCTTAAAGGGGCACTATGTAACTTTTCTACTTGCCTGTCTTTCTGGAGATGTTACTGATTAGCATGGAATATATTAAACTTATTTATCTTGTGTTGCATTTACTTTTTGATTGTTTTTATTGCTTGAGGCTAGGGGTGGGCGATATATCGATATTTTAAATATATCGAGATAGTTTTTAAACTCGATATGAATTCTGACATATCGTATATATCGATATAATGCTTATATTCAATTCTGATTTCCCCGCTTCGCTTTTTTACCTTCTCTCTCGTCGCCTCCGCCTCCCTGATTTTGTTCGCTCGTGTCTCCTTCACTCCTCACTATCGCCTTGAACGCCGAAAGTTGGTGCCAGTGAAAAGCTTCAAGCACCACGAACCTTTTCCACCATTTACAGACAAGAACATCAGCAGCACATCCTCATATTCCACCGAGTCGCGTCCTTTAGCCCGAAAGAAGCTAAACGAGCTGAGCTGCACGAGAAGTGCGCTGTTTATGCAAATGAGCCACGCGCTTAAGTTTCGTTTCTGTAAAATGTAAACACACGTGCGTAAAACTGCATTAAACACATTATTATCGCAAACGCGCTGATGTGGCTCTAGAGTCGTTATGCTTTATATATTGTAAAGTTTAGTCATGTAAAGTTTATTTATGCAGAATATTTTTTATTAATAATCTGCTTCAGTGTAACTTGTACAATAGTGTTTGGAAACGTTGGGTTTGATCTGCAGTGAATTGTGGGAAACCTCAGAGCTCCTTACTGCTGGATAATAACATGGATCTATTGAAATAAGGAACATCCTGAGCTTCTTCTGGTAAATGAGCTCATGGTAATGGGATGGTTAACAGAGTTAATGCAAAGATGAGCTTGTGTTGAGTTGTTTTATTTATGAATGAAAAGAAGGAAATATGTATTATTTCTTTTATTTTACAGTTAAATTATTATTTATGTAATTAGGGTTTTTGTAATCTTAAGTGTTCCTATATGAACTGCCGACCTCTTATACTTCAATAAAAAAAAAGACCTTGTGGAATTGGCAGATTTGTTTTTGCAGTTTTCAGTTTTAGGGAGTTATTTTTTCTTGAACATATATCGAGATATATATCGTATATCGAGATATAGCAAAATATATCGAGATATATTTTTTGATCCATATCGCCCAGCCCTACTTGAGGCTGTGGAAGGTACTCACCCCTTCCAGCCTGCACTGATTTGGGAAGGATCGGATGCTTAGTTGCGCTGTCAGTCAAACCTGTTGCTAACACTTGTGGGATCAACCTCTGGGAAAGAAGGCACCCGTTATTTATGTTCATATCTTGATTTATGGATAAAATAGTGAGACAAAAGCCAAAGGATCATGTAGAGCAGATTAAAACAAACATTTTAAGACAAAAATGACTTTCAATAGAAGTCGAATCCAACCAGACCTCAAAGGAACCACATTCGTGCCCATGCTCACATCCTATTTGGAACACAGCGGCTAGTGCTTTAGCTATGTCCATACAGTCTATGGCTGTGCCCGAATGTCCATCTTAGTCACTAACCTGTCATTCTCTACAAAGGCCTGCATTCTTTAGCACATTACATAGTGCAGTCATAGAGCAATTCAGCTCACTACTTTTGTAGTCACGAGACTACAATAAACTCTGATAAAACTTGATTTCTGATCAAATCAGACTGGCACTCAAGTATTGATCTCTGGATCTCACATAAACGGACTGGATTATTTGCTTTTTGTCAGAGATGCGTGAATCTTTTAACAGCTGGACCTAAGGTAAGCAACTAACACTAACACCTTTACAGTGTTTTATTCGTAATCAAGATCAGCAGTGAGATAAACCAGAGCTTCTATTGGCTTCATTCAGTCATGTTGTGTCCAGTTAAACACCTGTCACTATCTGCTGTTGTTTTTCCAACTCTTGCCATGCACTGTGGTCTATATTGACTGGTGTAGTGATGACAAATGCCCACTACTATTCAAGGTGCATTGTAGGAAATTTTGAGTGCACTATAGCCTGTGCCTCTATGGACAAGTTTCTCACCTCCAGTGTGGCTCCTGTTGTAGAGGATTCCCTTCCACAGAGATGTCCCTGATGAACAGACAGCCCCTCAGACTCTCTGCCACTGTACTTAACTCTGAAACAACACCACACAGGACACAGGCACTGTCAGATAAGAGCAGATACAAAGATCAATAGTCAAATTAACCCTATCCACAATGTTAAAGAGGGGGTATTACACTACAATGGGGAATTAATTGCTATTATATAACATATTCCCCTCTCTCCTTGCTCTCTGTGCTAAATCACTCCCCTTTCAGAGCACTATTACAACACAATTAACGTGTATCCTGCCAGTCAAATCTAATGCACAATGCATCAGATTTGTTAAGTTGCAGTGTACTGTTTGGTATTATGTGAAAGATGATTTATGAAAGATGACCATGTAGGAGCATGTGTGACCAAAGCCTGTGGGCTGAGCCTTGGACATGTTCGTACTGCTAAATTAACACTATTCACTATCAACGTTAAAGTTGCACTAAGTAACTTTTTTTGGTGGAAGCTCCAGGACCTGGTCAGGGAGCAGGTGGCGGACCACTCACCAGAAGAGTTACATAGTGCACCTTTTAAGGACAAGTATTCTGTATTTGGGTTTGGTATCAGTGTAATCTACTGGCAGCCATGACAAAGAACAAAATCATAAACAAGTTCAGCAGCTAAATACAACTCCACTTATGTTCATGGTGAGGGAACAATGTTAGAATATTTTTAAAGGAGCTGCATAATATAAGTGCTTTAATAAAATTCCAAATTCTGAATAATTGCACATTGTGTTTGGGTAGTATTTGTACCTGATAAACAGTTAAAGCGTAGATCGAGAGTCTGTAGGGACACGAGGCTGGACAGTGAGGGCAGTTCTGTAAGACTGAGAACAGAAAAAGAGTTAAGTTGCAGACAAACACAAGAGATCAACAGTCAGACCAGTCCCGGGGTAGGGCGCTGCTACTTGAGACACTGATGTCACCCAAACATAACTCATGATTTCTTAAAGAGGGGATATTTTACTGCTATGGGGTATTAACTGCTAATATATAACATATTTAGACCACCATGTTACCTTTTATTGTTATTGTTTATAAGTTTCACTTTTGTTTTCATGCTCCCTTTGCTCTCAGTCGCTGCACTACATCACTCAGATGCACAAAGCATCAGGTTTGTTAAGTTGCTGTGTACAGTTTTGTATCCTGCTTTTGTGTATTTATGGAGAATTGTTGTGTTGGAATATGAATGACTTGTCTTGGCTAGTGGCTCATGACTTGTGGGCTAAGCATTGGTCAGAATCTTACAGCTAACCATAGATAGGCTTCAAATAGGGTCCGAGAGAGACTGCTGAACTGCTGAAGCACGTATGAACGATATCTACAACACCTAAGCAGGCATGTTTTTGATGGTAAATGCAGAAAGCTCCAAAAAATCAATTTTGCATTATACCCTCTCTTTAAAAAATAAAATCTAAATCATACCTGAATCATACTTTGGTCGATATGGTCGATCTCAAGAATTCATAAAAAGACGTTTAGTAATTCCAATGAAACAACGGCAAAATCTTCAAGCTAACGCTGGACTAGGTAATTTGGGTGTGCACCTGTTCTGAGCCACGGTGAGCTGGTGTATCATGGGAAACCAATTCTGGGTCAGAGTGTGGAGCGACGAGAGACTGTTGTCATCCAAGTGAAGATCTCTGAGCAGCACCTGGTTCTTCAGGTCAGGAGGCTGTGAAAAGAGAGAGAGATTAAATGGTAAAAATGGTCACAGTTGTTATTCTACCATTGAAGAACTCAAAGCTATTTACATCAAGGAACCACTCACCCATTCACACACATTCACACATGAGTATATGCAGATGCTAGGGGAGAGGTGGGTTACTGTCTTGCCAAAGGGCACAATGACAGCATTAATCTATGGAACATGGAATCGTACCACCAACCAGTGGATCAGTGGATCTGACAGCTCAACCAGTGAGGTTTTTATGTCAAGAAAAGGACTGAACTGCCAACCTTCAATTACACCATATGACTGTCTCCTCTACCTCATCGGCTTCATCTCACCCTCTCTTCTACATCATCTGCCCCATATGACCTGCTCTTCTGCACCCTCTGCTCCTCTGACCCTCTCCTCTGGTTTCTCCTTTAATCTGTGCCTCCTCTGTACCTGTGTGAGGTTGTTCCCTCTTAGATCCAGACTCCACAGCAGAGCGCACTGGTCAAGTCCTTCCACAGAGTTAAGATGGTTACAGGACAAGTCCAGGTGCATTAAGGAGGTCAGAGCTGAGAGGCCTGAGGAGCTGGTGAGCTGGTTCTGTCTGAAGGAGAGAGTCTGCAGCCGCATCAAGGACTCCAGTCCACCTTAAGAACACAGAGATTATACAACAACTCCAATCCACATTAAAGAAGACATATAGTGCTCGGCCTACTATATAGTTAAAATCTATGACACCCGTGGATTATTATGTTATAATTTGTCATGACAACAAAGAGTCAGCACCTCCTATGGATAGCTGCATATCACGCAAGTAAACAGCTGAATTTTTTTTTTTCATTTGTATCAAAATTGCTATGCAACGCTGCCGAATCCTACACATATCGCTGATTAAGAAAATTAAATTGGAGTAAGTGCAGATAAGTGGCTGTGTACAGGGGACGGCGAAAACAGAGAATGATAGTCAAAATGACTTCTTGAAAATAAGCAATTAAAACTTACTCAGACATGCATAAATCACTCCAAATACAACATCGAGTGAGTAAATGGTATGGGGAAACAACTATAAAAGCTGATTTTGCAGGTCCGCTTTAAGAACAGAGATGCAGGTTTGACAATGACTCCAATTCACTTTAAGAACAGAGACGGCTTTGTACAGGAGGGAGATACACATATCTAAATGGAAGATAAGCTGAATTTGAATGCTAATATTGTAGATATTGTCATCAAAAAGAGTTAATAAGAAATACAGTGAAACTTGCCATGTGATTGTTTTAAAAAGGATTAAAGCATAACATTTCAGCACTTTTTTCTAGTTTTACAATTCAGTTTTTGTTTGTTGTATACTTAGCTATGTTTTATCATTTCTGTGAGAATCCATGGTTTTAAAAACTATACTAATACTATATACTATCAAAATGTATAATGTATTTTCAATAGTCTTTCATTGCAACAGGAGCTTATGGACAAGTCTGAAGAGGTCTGACTCTGCCTTCTAGTGGTGATTCTACTCTTCATGGTTTCTACTTGAAACCAAACCCTGCCACCAAACCACAGTGCATTTCAAGTATCAACTGACAAGTAACTAATCCTTCAAAAATATTAGTCTGAAATAAAATTTAACTAAATTAAGGTTAAAATTTCAGAATGTCAGCAAAATTGAATAAGTTTACCAATTGCCTTTTAAAGATGCAACCTTTCTGGTAGTGATATATTGAATGATGAATTGATATAGTATTTCATACAGGCCTATAGTCACAGATGTGTATGATGCGGTTGTGTGTTGTGTTTTATGTGTTACCGATGCGAGTGATGTGATTGTGAGATAGGTCCAGCACAGACAGGTTCACTGCTCCTGACAGCCCCCTAGTGGACCTCAGGAAGTTGTGTCCCAATCTCAGAACTCTTAAACTTTTCATGTTTTCAAGGTCCACTCGAGAAACCTGATTCTCCTGAAAAACATGTCATCAGCAGGGCCTTAAACAACATGCACAACTCCCTCACAAATTTGGGTGAGTAAATGGTGAGAAGAAACAACTATAAAAACACCACATGTAGATAACGAACTACCAACACACCAAGGTGAATAAATAGATAAACACCTGTACATCGACATAGCAGAGTCTGTGCAGGTAGTTTAGATGTTCCAAAGCCTTAAGTCCACACCGTCTCAGAGTGAGAGACCGGAGACAGGGACACGAGGACAGAGAGGACAGATTGTAACTGGACAAGTCCTCCAAGTGTACTGTGGTTAGCTGAGGAGAGAGAAGGTAATACATCACATTCAAAATATGTTTAAAGTCACTCAGGTTTAGGTAGACTTAATGTCATGTGCATCTGACCAATATTTTAACGGGTCACATGCCTCTAAGCCAGGACAGGATGTGATTAAACCAGGATTTGAACATCACAAACCAAGTCTACATCTATCACTCTAGACTCTGAATACTTTTAAATGAACTAATTTTCACATTTAACATTATCAAATCTTCACTGGTTTATTATTAGGGTGAGTGAAAATTCTTTGAGGTGTGACAGTCTGATGTCTATTGGGAAATTTTATATGGATCATATTTGGAACATGGAATAATTTCTACAGTAGTAAGCATTGTTCTATATCTAAAAGTATGAACTGAAATATGCAGACAGTAGCTTTAGGGAGAGGGAGAGGGGACAGAAGCAGTTTTCTGTTGCCATCTTGTGGTCAATGTCTAAGTTACAATAAAAAAAAAACGAGTCCACGCTGTCGCTATCTGGCAGTGAAATGTCTGTATGTGGGAATGCAGCCTTACAACTCCACAGACCTGACTAGTAACTTATTTAATTCTATTTATGGACCAAATGTTACGACTGTGTAACATTTGGTCTATAATATACTTTAATATACAAACAACAATGTATGAAACTTATCATTACTACAATATTTTGTCAAAGTCACATAATATTATTAAGAGCCTTTTTTTAATACTTATTGCTCATCCAGGACTAAACCAGAACTAAACCATGTCCAAAATCAGGACTAAATCAGGTCTAAACCAGGTCCATCCCAGTCAGCCCTGTGTTCTTACCCGTGTGAGCTCCGTCAGCCCTGTGTTCTGGAGCAGAGTCTGAGGAGGCAGAGGTGGCAGATGGTCTATCCCAGCCGCAGCAGCTCGTTTTGGGCCTCTGCTCATTTCCCCTGGTATGGTTCTTTTGGTCTGGGCTCGTAGTCTGGACCAAGGGAGACACTCTCTCATCCACTTTAACCTCTTCTGCTCTGTCTCCTCTGGCAAACATAAGCCTGACCAGCCAGAATCCTCCATCAACATGAGCTTAGATGCAAATGTTTCACTGCTCACTGCTTGACGATTCTGAGAAAGACGATTATTCTGAGAACCTTTCCCATCCTCAATGCTAAAGATAGCACCAGAGATGGTAGATACATTGTCCGTGTTGTCTTGGTTAATCTCGTACACACTGGCCGCATCATAATTAACAGGAGTAGTGCTTTCTCCTTCAGCCACAGCCTTCAAGATGGCCACCTTTTTGCTGTTGTGTTTGGAAGTTTCTGCTCCTGCCATCAAATTTTGTAAATCAGAATCAATTGTCTCAACCAAGTCCTTCTTCTTTATATCTTCTTCTGTATCAATTTGATTATCAATATTAACTGAATTTGGGGTAGTTTTATTTTTGTAATTTTGGTCTTTCATACTATTTGCCCTTTCCACAAACTGTGACAAGTCTTTGTTTGCTCCAGTTTCAGAAGAATTTTGGCTTGAATTTTTCTTCGAAATATCATTTTCACCATAAGTCCCCAACATGGAGTCCATATTGTGGTTCTTGTTCCCATGCTGCATTGTGTCTTTACTACATTCAAACACTGTATCAAAATCACTGCTGCTTGGGGGTACATTGTCTTTATTAGCCGTTCTGGTCGTCAAAATGGCAACCGTGTTTGAGTTTTCCTTTCTGCTATCTTGTACAGGAACTTCAATTTTGTCAGACAAATTTTGAGAATCCATGCTTGTTACTGTAATATTATTCTTAACCTTAACCTGTCTTAAATATGAGGACACAACATTAGTAAGACTCACAGATTTCTTGGTTGAACCACCTTGGGTACTACTCAAACGTTTATTGCAGTAAACTTTACCGCCATCTTGTCCAAAATGTTGAGGTTTTGCCTTTTGTACAGAATCAAAGCTTGTGGTTGCCTGATTTATAAATGTGATATCTTCATGCACACTTTGGCTAACATTATCCTTATTTATTGTAGTTTTTTGGTTTTCTGTGGCAACATTGTCTAAGAAAACACTTTTTAATATAGTCTGATCTGTGTCTAAATCACTTGGTTTTCTAATATCATTGCTAATTGTGAACTGTTCAGAAACACTTTGTGACAAATTCTTACAGCACTTTCCTTGAGTAACTTCATTTTTGTCATATTTAGTTTTGGTAGCATCAGCATCTGTATTTGCAGTTTGAATTAGAACTATTTCACCTGTGTTTTCTTGGCAGTTGTAAAAATTAAACATATCTTTGTTTCGGCGGGCATGTTGAGCCCCTTCTTCATCCACCAACTTCAAAATGTCCATCTCCTCTGTGGTTTTGCTGTTACATTTTTGGTCAGCTTCCTCGTTTCCCAAATCACAGCTTGAAGAAATTGTGCTGAATTTTGCTTTGTAATTTCCAAGATCACTTGTGCACGATTGCATTGAGAAATTATAGTTACCTTGGCCCCTAGCATTTGGCTCATTTTGTCTGTTATTTGAGCTTGGGTTTGTCATTTTACAGCCGTCTTCTTTTCGATCATATTTTAAATTTTCACCACAATTATTTGTAGGGGTAGTATTGTCTGCGTATTGTCTTGTATCTTGGCGTTTTGTGAACTCTGTTTGTTCACAGTTTGAAGTTTTTGTAAATGTATCATCTTCAACTGAATTCAGAAATTTGTCATTTTCAATGTTCATTTTGTGCAGTGTTTCTTCTCTTTCATTAGATTTGTTTTTTGAAGAGTTGTGGCTTGTGGGGGATATAGTTGAATTACTTACAGTATTACTACTTTTACTTCTTGAATCTTGTGTGCTGGGGTCTGTAATCACCATAACTTCATTAACTTCATTGTTTTTGTCCTTTTTATCGATCATGTTTTGTCCACATATGTTGTCTTGTAGATTCGAAGAAGTATTTCCAAGTTTATCAGCACTTGTGTGATTTGTCAAACTGGCATCTCCTCTATCCTCTGCCTTCAAAGTGGTCGCCTGATTCTTGTCACTATTGCAGTTATTTGTTGGAGTTTCTTGACAAGCTGTTGAAGCATTAAGTAAAGCATTGATACTAGACATTATATAGCATTGTTTTGTGCTACTTGTTGTTGTGTTTTTGCAACCGTTTTGTATAGTTTCCAAGCTAGTGTCAAATGCATGTTGCAAAGGTATTGAAGACACATTGATTGCACTGTGCTCTTCTTCACCAGTATTAGTGTTTACAAAGCTTCTACTAAATCGTCCTTGGACAATTCTGGGCTCATTTGGTGACGCATTTAGACTAATTTCATTTTTAGAGCTCATTTCTTCAGTGTTTTCCTTAACGTCACAGGCACCATCGTTTGTTTTTAATTTGGAGCTATTGGGCGGAAAATTACAGCTGATTTCAGTCGTGTTTTGCTTTCTGTTCATTGCTTTTTCATTACGATGCAACACTAAATTACTACCATTTTGGCTCTTAATTTCAGTTTCTCTTGTATTCTCATCTTTACAAAAACTGATTTGATCTTCATCACAATTCACCTTTTCCTCTTCTTCACACTTTGCTTTGTGCTTACCAATATTGTTTTCGCAGTCGTTGGGTATTTTATTTTGAAATTCCACTGCATTTTTTTGCATCAGTTGAAATCCCTGCTCCTTGTCCACTTCTGGGACCTTTCTGACCTCTGCACCAGCTTGTTTGATCTCATGATTCATAACTTTACCAATGTTTACATTTTTACACAGCAAATCTGGTCTTAAGTTTGTCAGCGATGCACAGTTTGAATTTTGAACCATTTTGTGAATTGATTGCCTTTCAATACTGGATTTCGTATCTTTCAAACACTCCAAATTAATTCTGTCTTCTGTTAAAAGAGAATCTATCTTGGCAGTAATGCTGTGTAATTTCTCTCCATGCGTTTGACCCTGATCATCGTACATTATTTGGGAATTAAATGTCTCTGTTTGAATTTGAATGGCTGTATTTTGTTGTAGTTCTGTTTGTCTTCGATCTTCCTGTCTTCTCTGCAGCTCCAGTTTAAACTTGGCCTGCTCCTCAAATCTCCTCTTGCTCTCCTCCTCCACACGCTGCTTCAGGGACTTCAGCATCTCCTGTGCACAAAAATATGTGAGTAGTAGTAGTTCTTGTTGTAGTAACAGTAGTAATAGTAGTAATAGTAGTAGTAGCTGTAGTTGTAGTAGCAATTGAATCACATTTTTAATTTGCTGCAATTATTTTGGCAGTATGCTTTGGTTATTTATAATAGATACATTTAATGCTGAGCTTAATAATAAGTTTCGCTGTGAGGTCATCTGTCAAACGTGTATGGATATTTTGTGAAGCCAGCCATCACATGAGCTGTGTTTTGTTTATTCTGTAGATAATAATAAAGAACAAACCTGCTGCAGAAACATCTCTTGCTCAAGTCTATGCTGAGCTCTCTGTGCTTCAAGCTCCAGCTGAGCCTGCTGCACCTGCGTGTTCACAAACACATATACACACACAGAGGAATACAAATACAAAATATATAATCAACTAGTCATTTAAAGGGAGGGTATTACACTTGTATGGGGTATCAGCTGATAACACATAATATAATTAGATCACCAGGTTACCTTTTATCGCTTTGAAAATGCTATATTGCCCCCAAACAATGTATTAATAAGTTGGGGCTGAGCATGGGGGGGGCATGGGGAATGCTGCATAGAGCTTTCTGGTTATGTAGGCTTGTAGGTAAAGGCGTAGCCCCTAACCATAAGCAGGGTTTGAATAGAGTCTGGGAGAGATCACTAGATTACTCAAACAAGCATGGATGACATCTAAAATGTCTTCAGGCACATTTTTGAGAGAACAATGTTATGAAGTCCATTTTGCCTAATACCCCCTCTTTAACTGTTCCTCAATATATTTGATAAAAACACAAATACACATAAACACACAGGAGTAATGTGAACTAGCAATACCAGTGCTTGTTGTTATTGTGACCTTGAGCAAGTCACTTCCTAAATATTGACAGAATTATTATTTTTATTATTCATTGTTACTAGATATTTTTATGAACATACCATACTGATACTGAATACTGTGGACGAGACACCACATCAAATCTAAAAACATCATGAAGTCTGACCCGTTCGGCCTCCTGAAGTCTCCTCAGCTCCAGCTCAAAGTCCTTCTCTATCTGCCTCCTCTCCTCTTCTCTCTCCTCCTCCTCTCTTCTCATTCTCTCCATCTTGAACCCTTTGCTTTGCTCCTCCATTCTCTGCTCCTCCTCTGTCAGATGCTTTCCTGAAACCTCCTTTATGTCTGGACTGTCAGCCTCTAAAACACATGCATAAAAAGCACATATGTGGAGATAATACGAATGACTGAGATTCAAGAGCAGGACCATGCCACAACATCTTACTGCTGCTCTGGATCAAGCCACAGCTCACCTCAAACACACTTCGAATTATCAAGAAGCCCTTCAGTCCTATCCTGAATCTACAGTGTGGGGTCCTGAGTCTCTAACCAGCCGCATCTCGCTATATTATCCATAAACAAGTATTGTTATTGTGTACTGTTTCTGTGGCATTGTCCTTACCAGTCACGGTTTCAAAATATAGAGTTGTTAATTTTTTTGTCACTATTCCATTTATTAGTGCAGAAATGTACATATGGCCTTAAGTGTTTAAAAAGGTGCTTTGTACCTTCACTGTGAGGGCTGTGAGAGGAGGGTGAGCTGCCTGTGTTATTTGGGATTATGAAGCTGTTAATCTGCAAAAAAGACATACATTATAGATTTATCATCAGCACAACATGGGCCCTATCTTGCCACCAGTCTTTGCATAAGCGCAAGGGTTAATGAGTGGGCGTGTCCAGGTCAGACTGTAGTTGGCCGCTGGGGGCTGGAGTCGGAGGGTACAGGTACATATATGGTTATGTTATCTGAACCAGTTTTTGACCGTTGTTGCATTTAAAATCACTGCCAGTGTGGGTAATGTCTGCAATCTTTGCCTCATTACGAGGCAGCAAAGAGGGATGTGGGAAAACAGGGAAAATTTTATATATATTATATATATATATATATATATATATATATATATATATATATATATATATATATATATATATATATATATATAAATGTGTTTCTCACCTTCCACGGTGGTAGGTCTCTCTCACCCTCATTCAGCTCGGGTTCTCTACCAGAGGCCTGGGAGCTTGAGAGTTCTGTGCAGTATCTTTGCTGTTCCCAGTACTGCACTTTTCTGGACTGAGATGTCCATTGTTTTTCCCGGTATCTGTTGAAGCCACTCTTCCAGTTTGGGGGTTACAGCCCCGAGTGCTCCGATCACCACAGGCACCACTGATGCCCTTACTTTCCAGGCTCTCTCCAGCTCTTCCTTGAGCCCCTGGTATTTCTCTAGCTTCTCGTGTTCCTTTTTCCTGATATTACCATCGCTTGGTATTGCGATGTCCACCACCAAGGCTCTGCTCTGTTTCTTATCCACCACCACTATGTCTGGTTGGTTCGCCATCACCATTCTGTCAGTCTGCATCTGGAAGTCCCACAGGATCTTGGCTCGGTCATTCTTCACAACCTTTGGAGGTGTTTCCCACCTTGATCCTGGGGTTTCCAGCCCGTACTCTGCACAGATGTTTCTGTACACTATGCCCGCCACTTGGTTATGTCGCTCCATGTATGCTTTCCCTGCCAGCATCTTACACCCTGCAGTTATGTGCTGGACTGTCTCAGGAGCCTCTTTGCACAGTCTACACCGTGGGTCTTGTCTGGTGTGGTAGATCTGGGCCTCTATTGCTCGAGTGCCCAGGGCCTGCTCCTGAGCAGCCAGGATCAGTGCCTTTGTGCTGTCCTTCAGACCCTCTCAAGCCATTGGTAGGATTTCTTGATATCAGCCACTTCAGTTATGTTCCGGTGGTACGCCCCATGTAGGGGTTTGTCCTGCCATGATGGTCCCTCCAGCACCTCTTCCTCTGGACCCCATTGTCTGAGACATTCTCTGAGCACCTCATCTGCCGGGGCCTTGTCCTTGATGTACTCAAGGAGCTTGGATGTTTCATCCTGGACAGTGGTTCCCACACTCACTAGTCCTCGGCCCCCTTCCTTCCGGCCTGCGTACAGTCTCAGGGTGCTGGATTTGGGATGGAACCCTCCATGCATGGTCAGGAGCTTTCATGTCTTAACATCTGTGGTCTGTATCTCCTCCTTTGGCCAGTTTACAATCCCTGCAGGGTATCTGATCACTGGCAGGGCGTAGCTGTTGATTGCCTGCACCTTGTTCTTGCCATTGAGCTGGCTTCTAAGGAGATATATATATATATATATATATATATATATATATATGGGGCATAACCAGTTCTGCCCATCCAAAATTCTATAATCCTATATATATAGGATTATAGAATAGAATTTTGGATGGGCAGAACTGGTTTTTATTCTGTGCGCACTTGCGCCCGTCATGTACACGCACCTCCGCAGGCCCATGTGTACTCACGTCAACCATAGTTTTCTCTGCATTCCTCTGTTCTTTTGTCTCGCATTACGAAGCAGACTGGTGTCTTTCTTGTGGACTCCCCATCCCACATCAGACCCGCTGATCTCCCCTGGTCGCACCCGCTCCCACCCATCCTATGTCTCTCACCTGAGGTACGAGTTTCCACTGCTGCTACTGCTGACCGCTCGCATTCTTGTCTCACAAGTATCCACTACATTTGGTCCCAAACAGGTCCACGAATTATGGAATACGTTTATTGGCATATAAATGTTTCTGATTTGACCGCATTGCGCATGGACATAGATTAAACCATAAATACACGGGGAGGGTGACTGCACGCCCTGCGCTCACAGGAGGTAGCGCACCATGAGCAGTACCCTGCAGACAGGGTAAGAAAGCACACTTGATAGTGCTGTAAACGGCCTCATGTGAATAAGCAGCTTTTGAACACATAATCATCAAACTGCGCTGACCAAACCTCGCTGTGCGGAGAGTGGGTGCAGGGCTGTGCTCTGCTACAGGAGGGCATCCTGACGGTGCATGAACCTCCCGTATGGCACACATGTGAGTGTTATGCATTTATCATATATTTATTGCCTTGAATATGTTACACGTAATATTTTTGAGTTAACTAGTTTAAGATTTATTTTTATGATTCTGGCCACCACACCCTCAGTCTGCTCCACTCCACCTAATATTCAGCCACAGCACAAGGAACACCCCTTGTGTAGAGCTCCAAGCTTGTGCTTGCGCAAAGACTGGAGGCAAGATATGACCCAATATGACATATTTTTATCCACCTGCCGCTGATGTTGTGAGTCCAGATCTTTGTCAGTGATACAGTCCAGCTCTGTGAAGACTGAAAAAAACAAAAAAGACCACAAAAGATCAAATGAGCTTGGGAAATGAAGATTTAGGGAGTGTTTCAGGCCAAAAAGGGGAGCAGTACTCTTTGGTTCAAGCTAGATTATTTAGGCAACTTTAAAGGACTTCTCATATGAAGAATTTTCATTATGAAAATTACAATTATGAAAAACAATATCCATAGTAGTTTACAAAATAGTGACCAATGACAATACAGTACTTAAAATCTACCATAAGCACTATGCAGTCAGTAAAACATGTCTTACCTTCATCCTCATCTTCATGATCAACATGTCCCAGGATGAGTCTCTCACACAGCACCGCTCTGCTCCGGGATGTTTCAAAGTACCTCAGGAGAGACGCCGGCACCTCATCTGCAGCCTGCGGTACACACATAAGAATAAATAATAATTACACATAAACAACTAATACTTAAAGGTCATACTCATATATTATGCTAAATTGACTCTTGTGAGATTTTTGTCTTATTAGAATGATGTTACCTCATCAAACACATACCTGGAATATTGTTTCATTCAGTCTACATCTCCAAAGCTCAAAATGCTCTGTTCCACCTTGTGTCATGTAGCAGTAGTTTTAAAGTTACACAACTACAGCTAAATTAAACAGCTACATTTTACCTTTTGTTTAGGAGATATCGGCAATTCCAGGGCTGAAATTATCCAGATTATTCTAGTGTATATAAAGTTTAAAAACACAGAGGAGCAATTTCTGCATTACCACATGACATCACAAGGTGGAATCGAATATTTTCAGTTTGAGAGAAGACCTCAGCCTAAATATGCTGGGTTTGTGTGTTAAACGTGTTATTATGTGTAAATAAAACAAAACACTACTCCAGGTCTAGAAAAAAAGTTTCAAAAGGAGCGCCTCCTGAACCTCCAGAGTAGAGAGAACGCAGTGGTGCTCTTTGGGGAAGGGAAGTAAATTTAAAGATGCAAAAACAAGGCACTCACTGGTTAAAGTAAATGCCTTTAGTAATTTACGGTTGTGTGTTAATAGACAACTTACAATGTCCCGACGCGTTTTAGCCTATGGCTTTCCTCAGAGGACAAAACCAACCCACTACTCCAGGTCTGTTTGTGATGAGGAAACAACACTGATGACATAGATCAGAAAATAGCGTAATAATTAGCACTGTAATGTGACTATGCATTTATTTGTTTCAGCCTTTCTTTTCAGCTAATTTTCTCTGGCTCAAATGTCAAACGCTAGCCTTGTGACCAAAACAACTTATTCGCCATAAAACCTAGCACATAGGCTAATTATTATTTTTAATATTTGTTTGAAAAGTTTGTCTGTATTTTAGGAAAACATCTATATTTGACATTTCACGGTTTATTTTATAGTATAATTTATTTACTGAGCTAAATAATGTTACTTAGGAGCATTATGTGCCCACCCTGGTGCATACGGGGCTTCAGATGGAAAGTAACAGTAACAGCTAACATACATGAACATTCACACAGACAGTGGCTCCCTCTTTTCTGCTTCACTCGAGAAAAAACTAAAACTAAACCACAACACTACCCACGCCAGTCCATCTTTCCCACAATCAGGTAATAATTTAGCTCCATAAAATACTTCTTTATAAAAGAAAAATAGATATTTATATAACTGTACAATTTTCTCTACTTTACCACTAATTTTAAGTGTCAAACGCGCTAGTTCTGGAATAAAACGACCGAAACAACTTCAAAACTACCGAAAATTTAATATAACAAAGCGGAGGGTAGTAAAAGTGACAAATAAACGTGCTTCTTGCCTAAAAACGTACCTCTTCGTCATAAAATGTTTCCGTTCTGTCAGACTCTTCGTCAAAGTACAGTGTTGTGTTTGTTGGATCGGCCTCGGTCATGGTGCGGTTTAGTTCGAGTAAAATAAACTCTTTTAGCGTCTTTTAAAATTAGCCAAAGCTGTTATAATTTTTGTCATGTTTTAACAGATATACAATGAGGACGACACGCAGAGTTTGTGTGGTCACCATGGAAACGGCTGTGTTTCTACAGAAGCTCACAAGAGACAAGCAAAGCAAAAGGCGAAGGAGATTTTACTCTAAAAATGACTTAACCCAATTAATGAAGTGAAGGATTTTGATAAATAAAAAATATATATAAATATTATTATTTTTTAATAGTGCATACCGATGTAATAAAATATTAAATAAATACGATAAAAATAATATAAATACTTCAAAATATTTGAAACAACTGAATTTGTTAATTTGTTTGTGCCATCCTCCCAGGCGCAGTTACAGGGATATACATGTATATCTATATCATCTATATCTGGAGAGAGAGAGAGAGAGAGAGAGAGAGTGAGAGAGAGAGAGAGAGAGAGAGAGAGAGAGAGAGTGAGAGAGAGAGAGGGAGAGAGAGAGTGAGAGAGAGAGAGGGAGAGAGACAGAGACCGAAGCCACTGTGGGACGGGTGCTCGCCACAATATGGCGCTCACGTAACGCTCTCGCTCTCCAAAACCAAAAGGCCCAAACCTTGTGCGGATAACCGATTAACACAGGCATGTCCAAACTATGGCCCGTGGGCCAAATGCGGCCCTCAGACAAATTTTTCTTGGCCCTCAGGCTTCCAGGAGAATTGGCCCAAAGTACCTTGCTTCAATGAAAAAAATACTTTTTATTGCAAGTTTTTTGAAAATCTACCTTAATAAAGCTAATATTTAATATATAGTGTGTGGTTTTAAGGATCTTAGTGTGAATAAAGGACTGATGGCTCATTCTAACGTGTTAAACATGCACATATTTCAATTACCCACTGTATTTAGCACCAGTCCCTTGATAGGCCCTCTTCTTTGTCTGTGTTTAGATATATGGCCCTTGAAAAAAGTTTGGACACCCCTGACCTAACAGGTCTGCAATGTTAGTGCAATTCTTTGCCAGATAGCCTCGTGATAGATCCATGGTTATCTCACAATAGAAAGCAAAATCATACAAATGTTATTTGAAATGCAGCAATTTTAGAGGGAAATGATAATGGTTTTATAATGATATTGAAGGGTTCCAGCTGCCTTTTAGACTTTTTCTCATTCAACAGTATAATATTTTGTTTTACATTGTTAATGATGAATGAAATGGATGACAGAAAATTTAAGTATTTGAATCACTATGGTAACAGTCATATTTCATTCTGAAAACATTCTGAAAACAAAAAAACAATTATTGCTTCTTTTATAACAAATAACAAATCACAATCTCACATTCTTGCTTAACAATTGAAATAACTATGTGGGCCTGTATATTGATAGAATGGGAGTCAAGTTGCTGTTCCCAGTAAGATATCAATGCATGCAGTGGGATTGGGTTAGGGCACTGGGGGCATCTGTCATCAAAAAGGGTCAGATCTGAGGAGGTGAAGGTGAATCACAGGATCGGAACAATCCCAATGTTTTCTGTGTTTAAACAAAGCATCAGTTTGCAAAGTCTGAGTCATCTGAGCCAAATGAACTGACCCCTGCCCACACATCTGTAAAACAACTTTACTGTTCTCTGGGAAATATTTGATTCTCATCAATTTATAAAACCAAGAATTAGTTTGAAGGCCACATTTTTATACCAGGTCAGGATTTTAAAATCCGAGAGACATTAAAATCTGAATTTTAACCCAATCAAAAATTTCAGTGCATGTTTGTAGAGGACTAAACTTCAGGGTTAGAACAGTTTTTTCATGGTGCTGGTTTGCCATTTGCTGGTTTCTTTGGACATATTGCTTTAGCTTCAGTATTCCATTCAGAGTATGGCATTTAGCATATATTTTGTATTCATTCATTTTTTGTTGCTAGAAAAACCCTTGGCCTGGTGGTGTGACCTGTTTGTCTCCTTGATAGATGCAGTATGTTTAAAGATCAAGTGTAGAAGATTTCAGGAAAAAGCAACAACTAACCAGAAATAAGTTACACAGTACAGCTTGTACTTCAGTGCACAGAATTTTGATAATAAATGTATTTCATGGAATTGCTCTTGTTCTTTTACTCCTACTTGTATGAAAGGAGCAGAGCCAGAGGAGAAGATAGCGGCAGAGCGAAAAGAGAAGACAGCAGAGCAAGAGGCAGAGGGAGAGGAGAGACAGGAGTAGAGCCAAGGGAGCAGAGAGGAGCAATCGGGAGCCGAACCAAGGGTGCAGATAGGAGCAGAGACAGGGGAGTAGGGCCAGAGGAGAAGACAGGAGCATACAGGAGCAGACAGGAGTAGAGCCAGAGGAGCAGACGGGCAGACAGAAGCAGAGCCACAGGAGCAGAGCCAGAAGAGCAGAGTCAGAGGAGCAGAGACAGAGGAGCAGAGCCAGAAAAGCAGAGCCGCAGGAGCAGACAGAAGCAGAGCTGGAGGAGCAGAGCCAGAGGAGCAGAGCCAGAGGAAGGAGCAGACAGGGGTAGACAGGAGCAGACAGGCAGACAGGCAGACAGGAAGTTAAGCTGCAGATTACAGCAATGAATGGGGCTGTGGGCCTCACACAGTCTGGTTTGGATAGACCCTGGTTGTTGTTTCTGAGAAGGCTTTTCTGAATCACGTTTGTGGTCTCTGTGTATAGGGCAGTGGGAGCATAGGAAAGAAGCACTCTGTCAAATGGGACATTTATAGGAATATGCTATTTAACTGTCAGACTGCTGGTTTCCTAACACATAAATCAGCTGATTTTTATTTTTTTATCAATTAATTTTATATCTGTATTGGAATTTAAAATTATATCATAATGATCTGCGGGTGTCAAGGACAATAAGTCTGCTTTAAGATAACTTTTCTTCATTTAAATTTTACATTGAGAATGTGGAGGAGCAGTGGCTCTACTTCAAGCTTCTGAGCAGAGGAAACAGGGCCATTCATTAAAGATCAGCTTCTCTAGGTGGGGCTGATGGTCATTTACATCAAATAAATCAAATGTCGATGAGATTAGTGGGACAATAATCATTAATAAAACATGTTTGCCTGAACTGTGGACACAAGAATCAGGTCACGACTGTGAAATGTCAAACGTTGCATCAGTAACAGCCGTGTTTAAACTACAGGATTTCCTGTGATCCTCTGTAACCTCTCATCAGTCACTTTTATGTAACACCTGTGTGAGGAGCAGAAGGCCTATATCCTAACTATAGACTGTATAAAAAGTGACCTAAATGAGTGTGATGTTACCCATAGCGTTTGGCTCCATTCAAATGACACTCGCGATGCTGGTGGTTACGGGGCGAATTTGGAACCAGGCTCTATATTATGAATATAATTTTTGTGAAAATAGTGAAAAAAAACCAAAAAACACTGGGATCATGTAGAGCGAGTTAATATGAACATTTTAAGGCCAAAATGATGAGGCTCACAGCAGCAGTTACAGGGAGAGGGGCAACAATATTCTAGTGTAAGTCAATTTGAGTCAGGGTCAGTAGGAGTCAGAAGAGCCCCCATGCAAACTTCCTGTGGCTAACGTGCTAGCTATGTCCATTCATATATACAGTCTATGAGCAATGGAGGACATTATTTCATACTGATACTTTGGAGTTGATGTCATCTACATTCCTTGGGGGTGTGATGCTAACTGGAGGCACTGCTCTGTCTGAGGCTTTGTTACTCAAATCTTTAGACTCTGCAGACATCTGATCATATAGAACTGACTTGAAAATGCGTGGTTTATATCAAATTAGTTGTTTCTTTTTTTGACTTTTCAGACAGTCTAAAAACTTAGAGGCAATGTATCAGACAAGTAATCTGAAAAGGAGAGTTTGAATGTTCTCTCTGTGTCTTGGTTTCCTCTGGGTGCTCTGGTTTCTCCTACCAATCTAACATGCGCAACAGTCTAAAACTCCAGCTAGGTGCGGCTGACCAGATCCGGAGCAGATCTGGTCCGCTGCTCTTGACAGGTTTAACCCAGAGACACTGAAGGATGGGGCAGTTGCAGAGAGGACACATTTACTACAAGGATCAGTTAGTCATAAAGCAGACATTGTACCATAGATCATTATGTTGTAATTGACACAATTTAAATCACAATATTTATCTAAAAGGTGTCCGCTGACTTCTGCTGCATTGCCCAGTGGGAGCAGACAATGCCGTAAATGTCATCACAACAAAGCACTCTGAAGTTGTTGGGCTCTCTTGAAAATAAGCAATTAAAGATTTTTCAAACATGCACAAATCACTTCTAATACAATTTCATGCAAATAAGAGGTGAGAAACAAGAGGGAAGCAACAATAATATGGTTAAAATTTCTAAAAAGTCTATTTCACATAACAGGTCTGCTTTAAATAATACCCGTTTATAAGATTGTGGACTATGAGCAAAAAGATTACAATGTTTACTTACTAACTAAAGTCTAGAGTAAATACATTTAGAGTTTAGTTTAGTTTAATCTCTGTCATTCACATAAAGGAAGTGTTTTAGTTTTAACCCAAACCAAACATTTTTTTCTTTTCATTTGCTCATCTGTCTCTGTCACATGATTCACTGTGGCGCTTTCAAAACCCATTCATAAACATGGGAGAAAACACTACTGTGCGATGTGTTCACTCTCCTCTGTAACTCTGAGTGAATGGTTTTAGTGTCTTATTATACACTCCTCTGTAACAGTGCAGAGTTGTTTCAACCACTGCAGTTAGACAATATGGCATAATGCACATCTGTCTGAGGCTATGAGAACTAAAACTGCTGAGTCAGGAAATATAGTCTTTATGTTTATTTGTAAATACTTAATACTTACGGACATAGAACATAAGCATAGGACATAGCTAACTCGCTCGCCACTGCATTCCGAACAAGAAGTGAGCAAGCACGATGAGCTTCATTTGGCTGGAGCTGAAGGCTATGGGTGATGTCACACTCACTTAGTCCACTTATACAGTCCATGTTGTGACCCCATGTGACCCAAGCGGCCCTCAGCAGTGGCTTGTGATAATCCGCATGCTTTTTACAGAGAGAAATATGTTCAGATATAGTAAATGCTTTCTCTAGAACAGTGACAAATTCTGTTCATTCTGTTCTTAGAGTCAGACATAAGGATAGAGCCTGGAGATGTTAAAGTCCTCCTCACAGAGCAGAGACCGGCCTCCTCTGCAGTCACATGCACTGCACCATCACTCAGGGCAGGACAAATATATGTGCATATGTTTCCATGGAGATAAATAATGCCATACTTTATGATAGGTGACCAATGAGCTCCTTTGCAGATCTGATCGGACGGTCATGTTTGAGCCAGGTTTGAGACGTGACATGGGGACCAAACTGATATCCCTCTGTATAAAAAATACACAGAGGGGTATCAGTCTGGACTTTAACTCCCCCTCCCACCCTCTTGACCTCTAACCCCTTTGACCACAGACCTCCTGAGAGCTCTGGTGCTGTTCGGACATGAACGGAATCTTCTGCGGAGGACTTTGGACACGTCCCAGAGCTCCTGCTGTTCTTAAAGGTCTGAGTGGTGGACATGTCCCACAGAGCACAGCTGTCCCCCCCTCTGTCCCATACTTCAGTCAAAAATCCCAGACAGGTCCTGGGATAGTGGTCTGAGGGTGTCTTTCATAAGGGCCACACAGGAGATGAGGGGAGAAGGACATTTTAAACAAACAAAGTCTGTTTTTCTGTGTTACAAAATATTTGGCTTCATTTCAAAATCTCATGGATGAAGATTATGATATAATTTTGATATATAGATTTGCATTTGTTGGAAGAGATAAACAAAAAATGTTCATAACCTGTTTCTGCTAGATTCAGTAGTGGTAAACTTTTTCTGTATGGCTGCCCTGGGGTAGACTCACACAAGTAAGGCTGCCAATTTGCATTATCAGCCACTCCGACCACCACCAACACTCAGTCACACCACAATCATACTAGTGATGATAAATTGTCTTGCTTAAAGATGCACTGGTTTGTACTGGTGATCTTGAGTCCAGGGGGTAAACACTCAACCACTGAGCCAATGCGTTAGGACACTTTTAACAATGATGCCGAAGACGTCACTGCATTTGGGTCAAAGGATGGTACTACTTTTAACAAAATTATATTTTTCAAAGTAGTTTTCAAGTCCCATACTTTCACATCTACTTGAGCAATATATATATAGTACAGTGTAATAGTACCCCTACTTGGGTAATATATTGTACAATACTCCTACTTCAGTAAAAAGTATGTTTCCACTTAGATTAGATAAAATTTTGTTGTCATTGCAATTGATATAAATACAAGGTATTCTTCCCACTGTAAGTCTATAAGTGACAAAAGCTTTATGTTGACAATATGAAATGATTTCAACATTTGTATTTATTGCACCACTCCTTCAGGCATGATTTAGTGTGTATCATTTTTGTGTCTAAATACATTTGGTCTCTGTTTTGAGCACCTTGAGTTCAGCAGAGACACAACAGAGGCTCAGATAAGTCCGACTCTCATGTCCTGGTCTTATCTCAATATGGAACTGATACAAGCTCCTCATGACCTTCACTCTATCTACGCAACTCACACTAATATCTGCAACTAGGGTTAGACCAGGACGAGATCAAGACTAGACCAGGAATAGACCAGGACTAGACCAGGACTAAACGAGGATAAGACCAGTACTAAAGGGCTAAACATGAATAAACCAGGACTGAACCAAGTCTATAACAGTACTGAACCACAACTAGACCAGGACTAAAGGGCTAAACCATGACTAAACCAGGACTGAACCTGGTCTAAAACAGGACTGAACCAGTACAAGACCAGGATTAAACCAGGTGTAGACCAGGACTAAAGGGCTCAACCAGGACTAAACCAGGACTGGGTTTCCTCCTACAGTGTTTCTGTTGTTATTACTCAGCTCAGTTTGAAATTCTGGCATCCTTGTTTCAAATATGATTGTGTTTTGCGTCATTGACAAAGACAGTCAGTGTGTCAAAGAACTGGATACAAACACATTCAGAAATAGTCAAATCCTCTAGCTAAGGTAATCTTGACCAACATTTGCTCAAGATCTGGAAATGAGCCCCACTGCACTGAGAGATGGGTCAAATGCATGCTTAACCAAGAGACTCTGAAGTACGGGTCAGGACACAGAGGACACATTTCCCTACTTGGCGTATGCTGTCACAGCTTTGTCATGATGAATTGAAGCTAAAAGTGATGTCTTCATACCTCTTGCATTGGCCTCTGATTGGTGGAGATCTCTTGTGACATGTACAGAGATGTGCCCACATGATCCATGGTCACAGTCTGTTCTTCCTCCTCCTCACTATCAGCTCAAGTCACTAAAGTCATCAAGAATTCAACAGATCAACTCACCAAGAGAGGGTGAAACCAAGGTATTTGACCCTCTCTTCTGCTCCTCTTTTCCACCTGACTCTCTCTCTTTTCTCCGTCTGACCCTCTCCCTTGCTCCCCTATCCCTCTCCTCTGCTCCTCTTCTCCATCTGACCCTCTCCTCTGCTTCTCCTCTCCATCTGACCCTCTCTTCTGCTCCTCTTCTCCATCTGCCCCTCTGCCCCATTTAAACCTAGAATAGTCCTGTCCTAGACCTGATTTAGATGTGGTGGAACTTGGATGGGCAAACATTATCTTGGTTGGTGGTACATGGTGTAAATATTTGAAAACCACTGATTTAGAATTTACTGAAGCAAACACCTCCACACAATGTTTCTTTGAAATGAAACTTTAAATCTACTTTAGTTCTCAGAATTTGCCTCTTCTGATACTGTCTGAAGTTCAAAGCAGTGAACCTCACAAAATAGGATTATAACCTCAGGAATCCAGATGGTCAACTGTCTTTTCAATGAAACCAAAGAAAGTTTATCTGTCTCCTCCTCTCAGTAAGGGGGTTGTGGTGGGTTAGACTCTTGATCTCTCGGGAGTGTGAGTGTGCATATCCTCCCTGTGTTACTGTGGCAGAGCAGTTACTCTGTCTACTTCTCTCAGTAAGGAAGTTGTGAGTTAGAAAGATATTTTTCTCTAGCAAAGTAAATGTTAAGGTTGATGTATTGTTTGTATCTGCAGACTGTTTTGACTCTAATCCACTCAAAGAACAGGGACCCTCTCTATTGTCTGTTCCACATGTCACTTCACGCGGGCGATGACGCACAAACCACTCCGACCTTGAACTAAAACCACAAACTCAAACCTCAAAACTTCAAAGCAAATATTTCTTTTTACCACAAACCTCTCAACGGGAATAGGAATGAATAATTTCCACTTTTCTCACATAACGTTTCCAATAAAATAGTAAAATTAAATCGCGTATAAACCATATAAACAGTAGCACATTGCTCAGGCTCGTTCCGTGTTGCAGTGGAGTAGTGGTCCGTACCAAGTCTAAAACAGGGGTGTACCCGCTCCAAAAGACGACTTTAACCAACGGACACGTATAAAAAAACAAAATACTTTCAATTTACTCCATTTACTACGAGGTATAACGTGTCTGAGTAACGCTTTTGTGTAAAAACGTGGTTTATCGCGAGAATAGTGTGTTGGTTTTGCTTGTCCCTCCCCTCGCCCCCGCTTCTTGCCATAGACTCCGCACTGTCTCTTGTCTCTCGCATCACTCGCCTCCTTCTCACCGGTGTCTGACCACATCCAAGACCGACCCGCCCGTGACAATGCCTGCTCCCTGCATGTGCTCTCACAATTTCATCCCCTGATCCTCGCCATTTGGATATCACGCTTTTTTTGCACAGGTGAGGCTTTAAATACATGTTCCTCTACTTAACATGTTCCAAATGTATGTGGGGATGTTTGAATGAGGCCAGTGCGGGCAGTGGTGGGAGATGATGAAACATTTCGCGGGGATGACACGCACGAGGCGAGGGCGCGTGGGGCTTATCATAAATTAGCTTATAATTAAACATGTTTCAATCATGACGCACTGGGAGATTTGTGGTTTGACCCATTTTACAAAGCCATATTTTATTTTTATCTCAATAGATTAAACGTCAGGTATTTTCAATTATTCACGCCCATACATTCCAGAGCGAAGTATCCACTCCCTTTTCTGACGTTTACCGGCTTTTTGCCGGCCTTTGATCGCGCACAGACGCACCGCTTGGTGCAGTGTTCTGGATTTATCGCCAAATCGCTACCACTGATTATGAAACGTGTCTGGCCTCTCCTCTCCAACCAACCAAGCATCCAACCAGCTAAACTGACCAGGCAAAGGGACTGTTTTATCCGCTAACCCAGTGCGTAGAGGAGCGTTTAAAAAGGCGTCTCCAGAATCAGCGGTGGGATCGTGTATGTCAGTTCGGTTTGAGTGACACGTTTTTCACAGGTGATGCTGCGATGATGGTGCGCTTTCTTCTCCGCTCTTCCTCTGCGCTCAGGGTAGCGATGCGACTTTCGGCTCTTTTATAGGATCCGAATCTTTTGGATCGGCTCATTTCAAAGACCCGTTGAAAAGATTTGCTCTTTTTTATATTAATTTACTGCGAAGTCATTTTATCTACAAACTAATCACAGAAAGAAATTACTAAAGCAAGGGTTAGTTTGAAATGGTTCAAACTGAGTGTGGGAATGTGCACCCTTTGAAATTATACAGAATCAAAATAAAAGGTTAGCCTATAATAATAATAATTAAAAATTTGTCTTTTTTTTTTTTTTGGTTTGGTTGTTCTCACTTGTGTTTCCTATTCTGCTTCTGTGATGATTTTTGCGTTGGCTCAGCATTATTTAGTATAAGTATCAATAAAAACTAGAAAGAAAAAGATTTGGGTCTTTAAAAAAATGTTGTTAAGGAATCGTTTAAAAGAGCCAACTCGTTCATGAACGTCACATCACTAGCTCTGACCATGCGGCGCGCCTGGTTTACTGTCTGCTATTAAACGAGTCGCCTCCAGTGACTCCAAGTGAAATGTGCTCATTGTAATCAAAATGGACACGTCTGCTCGAGTATACCCGCCGTTTTGCTCGGAGGAGGTGAAGTCAGGTGATCCGACAAAAAATGCTCTCAGCAGAGAAATGCACGTTCTGTAGCGACGAAACTGGATCATCTGTGGTCTGAAAACGCGTAACAAAGCTCAAAACGTCCATTTTGTCCATTTTGAATATTAGCTGTACAAGATTAGGATTTTAGATGTTACATAAGAAATGGATTGTTTGAATAGATTGTTAAAATACCAAGCAGAATTAACAAGGCAAATAAAAAATATAGGCCTACTGACATTTATAGAAATAGGTTTGGTTTTCCACTATCGCGGTGTCTAGACTGGAGCCAAGAGCCCCGTGTGGTTTATAAAGGTTACATCAGGACATGGACTGAAAATAAATTATGCATTTTTTTCCCCATTCAAATTATAACCAAATTAAACAAAATAAAACATGTACGTTAGTGGCAGAGTGGTTATCCTGTCACCTCTTCTCAGTAAGGAGGTTGTGGGTTAGACTCCTGATCTCTTAGAATGAGTGTACGTGTCGTAGAAGTGTCAGACACGGCCAAAGTGCCAAAACTATTTCACTTCCTCTACTCTAAAAAGGGCACTTTTTGGAGATGCAATTTATCAAAGGGTTGCATCATATAAAGATCCATTTTCATATGACATCTTATCATTCATATTAGCAGCTAAATATAATATTGTTATAATGCAGAATTTTGTTGTAATACAGTGAGTTTGTAATTCAATAAAAATAAATATCAGATTCAGGTCTGTAGGTCAAAGTCAGGATTCTGAAATGTCCCTGAATATGAAATCTAACTTGTCTTTACACTCAGAGAGTATTGCCTCTGCCTCCTTGGGCCTGTGCAGTTTGTTGTGGAATCTGATCTGCTTTAAATATTTGAGGGATTTCCCTTCAGTGTTTGGGTTCCTATGCAAATCCTCCATCTTCAATAATTCAGGAGAAACATGAGGACAGTCAGGATGCAGCTGATAAGGCTGTGCTCACCAATGAGATCTAGAACGTGATCATTTCACATAGAGCAGGGGCCTATTGGTACTTTGCAGTGACAGAGATGCATTGTAATCAAACTGAAAATGCAAATGTAGCTATGTCTGTGGAAGAATATTCATCAGTTACCATGGTGACACAATGCACACATTAGCAAACGCAGCCTGATAAGTTTTTAGATAGTTTAAACACATTTTCAGGAGCCTGTGATCAATACAAGCATTCATGGTCCTGTATGGGTGTTGTATTTTCAACAAAAAGGTGAGTATGACTAACTGAAAACCTGCTAGCTAATACTAGCTAGCTTGTGACTGTAATTTTATTTAAATGTGTGATTTTTGAAAGATATATCACCACCAACTGAAATATATCATTACCATACCATACCAGCTCGTCAAAGCCTGATCCCATCAGGTCTCAGATGCGAAGCAAGGCCAGGCCTTGTTACTACTTGAATGGGAGCCTGCTGGGAAAATCAGGTGCCACAAGGGGCGTCAGTCACAAAAACTGTTGTTATAACCTTAGGCAAGGCACTTCACCCACATTGCCTAGTATGAAAGTGGTGTGTGCATGCGTGATGGTGGTGGTCAGAGGGGCTGATGATACAGATTGGCAGCCTCTCTTCCATCAGTCCCATGGAGTGAATGAATAATGAGCTGTAAAGTGTCTCTGAGTGTCCAGAAAAGCGTTAAATAAAACTGATGCATTATTATTCATTATTATTTGTTTGGGATTGGCTCCACAAACTTGTCATGTTAATATTATGGTTTAAAGTCCTTTCAACTGACAACATCACATCTTTGGGCTTGAATAATGACACCACTTTCTGAAGCTACAGTAAAAACAATCATTTCACTTGTGGGTATTTGTAAGATGTGGAACTTTTTTGTTTTTGTTTCATGTAGAAAGGCCCAGTATTACAGATATATGAACTATAAACCAGGTCAACAAATCTGTAATCTGACAGTTAAACAACAAAAAATAATCAGCTCTTGTAGGCACTTTGGAGAACTGTATAAAATCACCCTCAAATTTACTCAAGTCAAAGTTATTTGTATTTTAATTGCATTAAATCTAGATTATTTTACAGTGCACATTGTCAAGTGATGTCATGTGAGGGGATCCTGACTTTATCACTACTACTTTCATTAATATTGTGGTTTATATGAGGCCATACAGTTAAAGACTCAACAGATTTCAAAATGTAACTGGATGCATATTATAATACAGTTGGTTCAGTTTAACTCAATTCACAGTTTATGAAAGAGATACCCAAAATGAAAATTCACAAATGTTACACTATTATTTGTTCAATATTGCATCCACAAACTAGCTGTATTGAAGGAACTGTATGTAAAATCTTGATTTTAAATGTTAGAAACCTGACACAGCTGTGTCCCCAGATATAAGGTAAACATGTACAAATCAAGTATAGGTATTACTGATAACAACTGAAAAGCTGATTTATTCTTAACTACAAACCCATTGATAAGATGACCATGCTGTTTATGTTATAATTTTGGTTCTCAAGACGATTATCCAATCAGGAAGCAGAAATCATTTGAGTTTCAATGCTGAAATCCAGTTGGTTTAAAATTAAAATGCCTCTCTCTGATCTGAATGCACATGCAGCCAGTCATGACTCAGTGCTAGTGCAGCCTCTTCAGCTCATTGAGGGAATTCTGGAGGTTCTGAGCTTTCACGTGAGCTATGGCCTGTCCATATACTTTTAGTTTTTTCACAGTAATTGCATCTTTTTGATAGAATTATGAGAAAAATATTTCAGCTTAGTTAATTGAGCTCACATATGATGCATAACAAATATTTTGTAATTTTTTAAAGGAATAATTGATTATTCAAATCAAGTGAACAGCAAAGACCTAAATAGAGAAGATATTAAACTTAATGTCACTTACTATGTCTCCTCTGTGTGTGACAGGTCTGAGGTGAAAATGAGCAAATAAGCCACGCCCTTCTCTCTCCTTTTTCAACAACCTCATTTAAAAAGACTGATTCCATCTCTGCCCTGTCTCTACACTATCCGTTTCACTTCCTGTTTCCTGTGCCCCTCCCACCTTACCTTATTTGGACACGAGCTCCTGCCCAATGCCCAAAAGCAGTAAGTCGGTGAAGAGAGGCGACTTGGACGAAGACGCCACAGAGTCTGCCCGTGATCTTCTCTCCAATGAAGATGGCACCGACGAATCCTTTAAGAAGACCGCGCTGATTGTCAACGGTGATGGGCCAGTGTGCGGGGCCAAGGACGTGGAGGAGGCGGGATCAGATGAGGAGGAGGAGGAGCGTCCAGCCTGGAACAGTAAACTGCAATATATCCTGGCTCAGGTGGGATTCTCCGTGGGGCTTGGGAATGTCTGGAGATTTCCCTATCTCTGCCAGAAGAACGGAGGAGGTGAGAATTTACTATTATGCAGTCTTAAACATGTGAAAAATAGAACAAGTTCATTTTAAGTAGTTTGCAGTGGTCCAAAGTTATTCCTCACTTACCTTATGCATTCAGAGCATTCTAGTTATTCACCATGATGAGTTTATAAGCACTTTTCACAGCGTAGCTTGAGCATCACAGCACTGTTAACAACATGTATCATACTAACATTGCACTTCCTGGTTTGTGGATGATAAAATGCTTTCTTTTTATGTAGACAGTACAGACAGGCCACTGCTTGTACAATATATCTGTTCTGGACAAAACAAAATTTATTTAACTAAAATAAAAAATAAAAAACGGTACAGTCCCTTTAAACGTGACAGCAGTAGCTCGAGGGTTGGAGCGTTCACCCATTAACCCAAAGGTCAACACGTCAATCCTGGCTTCAACCAATTCATATTGTAGTTGTGTCCGCAGGCAAGACACTTCCACCCATGAATGTGCTGAGCATTGGTGGTGGTCAGATGGTCCGAGGGCACAGATTGGCAGCCTTGTTTCCGTTGGCCTGCCATGGCTACAGCTGTGGCTACAGGACTGTCTTAACCACCACCAGTGAAGAGTGAATAATAATGATAATACTGTGGCTTTTCTTCTTCATATTCGAGCCAATTTATGTAATTCCTTCATGAAAAACATACCTGGAGTTCTGTGTTATGCACACACTCAAACTGAAAATATTAGTTAAAGATTAAGCTGATGCTTAAAAATAGCATCAAAAACAATCAAAAACAAATTTAACTTCTTGCTCCATCCTCTGCCTCTTGCTGTGTTCTCCCCTCTATCCCTCTCTCCTCCCCCCTCTCTCTCTTTTATATTTTGTGTGTTTGTCATATTGTTTAGACTCTCTCTAGTCTCTTTCATCACTCTCTCCCTCCTGTTTTGTGTGTGTGCTCCTGATATTGTTTTTACTCAATCTCTCTCTTTGTTTCTTTCTCCCTGTCTCCTGTCTCTCCCACCCCTCTCTCCTTCTCTCTCTTCTCTTTCTCCTCCCCTCCTCTCCCATTCTTTCTCTCCCTCCCTTTTGTCCTCGCTCTCTTTCTCTCCTGTATTGTGTGTACATGTGTGTCCCTGGTATTGTTTTAACTCTCTCAGTCTCTCGTTGTGTTCTATATAATTAGATTAACCCCAGACAGTCCGTGTGTGTGGCAGTGTTTTTATATACATGTGACGACATACAGGCCTGTGTTTGAGACTGTGCAGTAGGGCTGTGCAAAAAAATCAAAAGATTGATCAATCTTGATTTAAACTTTGATCAACCTTGATGATAAGATGAGCACATTTTAATCGACAGGTCTACGGCCAATCCTGTGGCTGTAAAAGCACATGGTACTGACGAGGAGCCACCACTCTCTTGTTCAGGAGAAAGCTCTGAGTTACAGCGCATCTCTTTATGTCTTCTCATGTCTTTGTGTTTCACAAGTTTTGACTTAAATCTAAACAGTCTGACTAAAAGTCTCATCCCTCTGCATCTCTGTGTGTGGTGCCGTCTGGGTTTAAACTCAGGTTAGGCAAGTAGTGACTATGCTTAGGATCAGTCTCCAGAAAATGAACGGATGTCAATGTAATGTACAGAGCCTGTAACCAAACAGTGAAATCCACTTTCATTCACATTGCCTCATAGTCCACCATTTGTCTAATAACTTTTCCTTCTAAAATGGTCACAGTTAGTATTTTTTCATTCTTTTCCCCTATTTTATCCTAACCTAAATAAAAGAGTTAATCAACTATTCCCTGGATTACTCCTGGTTCAGTTATTATACTGATTTAAGTACTGATTTAAAACTGCTTAAGTATAGCCTTGTTTTTTGCTTAGTTCTATTTTAATCAACAACAACATTTTCAGGAACTTGTGATGAATATGAGTGTCCTGACATGGTGGTCCTGATTAGGAGTTTGAGTTACAACAAAAAGATGAAAGTGACTAACTGAAGTCTGTTACTAATGAAAGCTGATAGTAATTTTTAAGTGTGAGAGACTTGTTTAACAGCACAAACCAGCTCCCTGTTGTAGTTTTAACTAATTCAGCTCTTTCTGGTCAAATTGTATTAAAACAGAGCTTAGATTGAAGTCTAACTTCAGTAACAGAACTTCAGAGTGAGCAGTGTCTACAAGCATGGCTGGGATCCTGCACTTGAGGTTTGACCTGGTTTAATTCACTATATTATTAACACCCTATCAACATTACGGTGTTACACATAAGGCAGTAAAAGTAGAGCCCATTAAAGCCCTGTATTTAGAGGCAGGTTCAGACTAGTGGTTTATGCTGGACTCAGTAATCAGAGTCTGACTCATTTAAGCCCTGCCTTCAGTTACTCATCAGGTCTGTAAATACAACTTTAATACTACTACTACTACTTTTGAAGCGTTCATCATGGTCGTAGTGGAACCATGAGGGAATGGGCTGTGTGATGCTGTACTACACAAGTTTGTTTGTAGAGCTATTTAAATTGTGGGAGTAGCTTCCCCACTCATTTTTAGTATGACTTCATTGCACATTTGTGATTATTGATACTTTGTAGCTGATGTCATCAAAATTCCTGGGGGTTGTGATTCGAACTGTAAGCACTGCTCTGTCTGAAGCTCTGTTCCTTTAGTAAAATGTTTAATGTGAGCTCTGTTTTGACACAGTCTAACCAGAAAACTGAACTTAACTGACTTAACTAGAAGTACAAAATGTAATCAGATTTATGCTGTTAGACAAGGCCATCTCAAATAACAATAACATAAACAGGAAGTCAACAGTGATTAATCCTGTAACAGTCATATGTGGATAAGACATGCATGATGGTGATGATATGAAAAAAAAAACATTGATTAATGAGCTCAGTGTATATTTCATACTCATTACTGTTCAAAGATGAATCAAAACATGCCTCAGAAGTAGTGTTTGATTTTGGGGAGTGTGAAAGTGAAACAGGAAATGATTGTAAACACAAGGGCTAGGGGTTAGGGTTAGGTTGCTTTATTCGTACCCGTAGGTAAATTTGCTTTGCAGATTTGAGAAGCAGGTTCCACATTTCTTTCATCCACAAAACACATATAAAAACACAATTACAAAATAAAGTGTTACAGTGCTCCAGTGCAGAATGGTTTGCAAGAGAAATACAGTCGATATTAACTGAAGGGTCGTGTGCAGAGCGTGACTTCTTTGACTTGTTACCTAGCAACCATAATGTAAACAAGGGTCAAAACTTGTCTAAATAGTAATTATTACACTAATGAAGACACCTTTCTTTAGTTAAATGCCTTCCTAGTGCATAAATTATCCCTGAAATTTGGAAGGATGACATTTGTTGATAACATAGGTATTTTTGTAATTTTCTTCTCAACCTTTTCCATTTAACTGATGTAAAACTCTGATAAATATTTACCACAGATACTATAACACCAAGCCAAGTCAGAATTCTAAAAACATGAAACTATAGACCTATTGTTACTGTTACTGAGTGTGATCCTGTGAATATCCAGTGGGCATTATTAAAACAAAGACAATTTATGTGAGCTTGATCATGAGTTTAGAGCTGCTGTTTATTTAAAAAAAAAAGTTTCTCGAAGCAATATAAAAGCAATAGCTAAACCACTTACAAAACACAGAGTTTTCTGAAATGTTTTGCATATATATGTTTTCAAATTCAGAGACAGCAATCGGAACCTTAAACTAATCTAAGAATCCCATGAATTTCAGAACATGTTTGTAGAGGTCCAATATGCAGGGGTAGCATCTTAATAACACATCATCACATCATGTAGACAAAGGGAGGGCACCTGACACTTGTGTGTGTGTGTGTATTTGTGGTTTCACATCAGATTTTCCTGGAAGTGAAAGTGCCTCTTCATGACTTACACTTGTAGTGAGTTTGTGCTGATGATATTTGTGTTTTTTTTTTACTTCTATTCATTTTTAATTATCAAGTAAAGTTAAAGGTGTATTCTGTAACTTTTCTGGTGAGGGGTCTGCCACTTGCTTGTCTTTATAGAAGTGTTATTACTGAGCTGTAAATGTTCCACAATATGGCATTGAGGTTATCTATCTTGTATTTATTCAGTTACAGATGAGTTTTATTGTGGAATTACCTTGAAAAACATGAATTTGAACAGTGAGAGGGCTTGCCTATAATTTGGCCTGGTTGTCTCCATGGATAGATACATTTAATGCCATACAGTGGAACGATCAAGCCAAACAAAAACGTTCCTTACCTGATCCTTCTGGTAGTATCGTTTTGGCTCATGAGTTTATACATCTCTCTGTACTGTAGGAGCGTACCTGGTCCCGTACCTGATCCTGCTCATCCTCATTGGGATCCCTCTTTTCTTCCTGGAGCTCGCTGTGGGGCAGAGGATTCGCCGTGGCAGCATCGGCGTCTGGAACTACATCAGCCCCAGACTAGGAGGCATTGGCTTTGCCAGCTGTGTGGTAAGTACACAGATAAATTAATACTACTACTACTACTACAGCTGTGTGGTAAGTACACAGATAAATTAATTCTACTACGACTACAGCTGTAATAGTAGCAGTAGTGTTAACTTATCTGTATGGTAAATACACAGATAAGTTAATACTACTACGGCTGTGTGGTAAGTACACAGATAAGTTAATTCTACTACCACAGCTGTGTGGTAAGTACACAGATAATTTCTGTCACTGCCACTGCTACTGCTCAGAAGATAAGCGGGCCAGGCCTGGTTGGATGGGAGGCTGCTGGAATATGAGGTGCCATAGTGGGACAGCAGTGACTCTAGTGCAAACTGTTGTGATGTCCTTAGGCAAAATACTTCACACACATTTCTAAGTGTGAATGTAGTCTGTTGGTGTTGGTAATATGGCCATTGGTGCATACTGGCAGCCTCGTCTCTGTCAGTCCGTCCCAGGGCAGCTATGGCTACAATAGTATCTGAGTGTGGAGTGAATTAATAATGCACTGTGTAGTGCTTTGACCTGTCCTTCACCTGTCAGCTTCACCTGTCTGTCTTTCCTCAGGTGTGCTTCTTTGTGGCGTTGTACTACAACGTGATCATTGGCTGGAGCCTGTTCTACTTCTCTCAGTCGTTCCAGCAGCCTCTGCCCTGGCATGAGTGTCCTCTGGTCAAGAACAAGACCTACACCTGTGAGTATTAAAACAAATCTACACCAGTGTGAGTGTTACACAGGACATAGAACTGAATCTACACCTGAGAGTATGTAGCACTACACTTACAAGTGTTAATACAAGATCTACACCATACAGAAGAGTACCTCTACCTGTGAGTTTATCATACCGCATCTGCGAGTGTTAAAACAAATCTACACCAGTGTCTGAAGAGACACTACAGTCTGTGTTCGAGATGCTCTGGCCATTAGCCATAGCATTAGCTTCATGAGGCAAACAGCTGCAACTTTACTTGTCCTTCTTTAGAATACAGTATGGTATTGGTTCTGTGAATTGGTTTGAATACCAGCTGCTGCAAAATGTGCTTTATCAGAGTGTTTGCCGATACCTGCATTGGTTTCGGAACAAAACTAATCTTTTGAAATTTCATAGACCAATTTAACATAAGTAACATAAGTAAACTGATACAATAATCCCCCTTTCCCCCCTCTCCCTTCTTGCCTCCCCTCTCTTTCATCCCCCTTTATCTCTCTCCTCAGATGTGGTCCCTGAATGTGATAAGAGTTCGGCCACCACATATTACTGGTACCGCGAGGCTCTGGACATCTCCGACAGTATTTCAGAGAGCGGAGGTCTCAACTGGAAGATGACCCTGTGTCTGCTGGCTGCATGGACCATGGTCTGCCTGGCCATGATCAAGGGCATACAGTCCTCCGGGAAGGTACTAGAATCACACAAAATTTTTCTGTCTAGTAGAACATACAGTCCTTGGCGAAGGTACTAAGTCAGACTAATGTACTGACCATCAATCAGGGGTCACCAAACTTTTTTCTCTGGGAGCCACATTATCATTCCTGACTGTGATGAGGGGCCGGGGTCGGGTCAGCTGTATAACAGAATTGATTTACCCTGACGACGCAGATTATATTAATTGAAAACCGACATATATATATATATATCAGATAAACTGCACTGTCCTTACACTTTCATTGTTGTTGAAAACTCGGCACTCCCTGTCAACTTTTCGTACTTTAACACAAGCCATTTTGCTGTCTTTAACTGCACTACAGTACTCTGTCTGTTTGATCTCGAACTTGTCAGGTGATGAAAAGTCGGCAGCAAATGTAAATACATCGTATAATTATTTAAATATAATACATCGTATAATTATTTAAATATAAGACATTGGATAATTATTTAAATATAAATACTTCGAAGGGGCATGGAGGGCCGGAGTCAGCCCACTGGCCTTAGTTTGATGACCCCTGCCATAAAGCATACTGTCCTCCGGGAAGGTACTACAATCACACAATATTATACTGTTTATAAAACACACAGTCCTCTGCGAAAGCTACTGAAAATATACTACTGTAATGTCTCCTCTGGGAAGGTACTAGAATGACACTAATGAACTTAAAAAACATCTATAGAACATACAGTTCTCCAGACTACTAAAATATACAGTAGGCCTCCTATACAACATAGTCCTCTGGGAAGGTACTAAATACAACTGTAATGACAATACCATGGAATATCCAGGCCTCCAGAAAGGTACTAAACTAGGGTGACCAGAATTTCAAAATCAAGAACAGGGACACTCTCAGTTTGGGGTGGTTGGTAATAATAAAATTGTGAAACGAGTGCGTTTTCACAATTGTTCATTGTTTCACAAAAAACACAAAATGGACAAGACATCTCCAGGAGCCTGTGATTAATACAAGCACTCATGGTCCTGTTTAGGTGTTTGATGTTCAAGAAAAAGGGACTTGTTTAAACGAATAAATCAGCTCACCTTTGTAGTTCCAACCAAGTTACCCCTTTCTGGTCAGATTGTGCCAAAATAAAATAAAGTCTAACTTGAGTAACAAAGCTTCTAACAGCTGTGGCTTTCAGTTAGCATCACACCCCCAGAGAATATTGATGACATCTGCTGCAAAGTATCAATAGAACATCTAGTCCACCAGAAAGGAACTAACTATGTACTGACTATACCATCTAAAGAACACCATATAGGCCAACTTCAGAAAGGTAGCTTTTTTCATCTTGCATTGTTATACCCTCTAGAATAGTGTGCTGAAGGAGAGGTGATGGCAATAATCTGAAAAGCTTCATTGTTATTGCGAACAAAATAGTGGCCCTACCTCTTTGTCAATGCCCAATCTCATTTGATTGAGGCTGGGCCTGGTTAGTACTTGGGGTCTCTTTGGGCAAGGCACTTCACCGACATTGCCTAGTATGAATGTGCGGTGTTTGAGAGTGTAGGTAGTAGTGGGAGGGGCAAATGGTGCAAATTGTGGAGTGAATGATCTCAGTAGAAATTGGATTTGTACACTCTTGACCCAGTCCTTGGAAATGTAGGTTTTCCTCGGTTCAGTTTATAGGGTCAGATTTTATGAATGAAGATTATGATCAATGAAAAAGTGGATTTAAGTGGATTTGGAGTAAGCCGAGATCAGAGGAGGGATCAACGAAAATCAAAGAAATTCACAGAATTGTAACGGAGGCCATTTTGTGGAATTATCTTCAACTGGAGCCTGATCTCTGACCTTTGCTGATGAACTGTTAAACTCGCCGTTGTAGAGTTACACAGGATATAAAGAGGAAGTGCACCAGGATTACCTGAGAAGAACCTAACCTTTAGCCGCTATGCTAATCCGCTCAGGTGCTAGTCACGCTACTGTCAGCGCTGATGCTAAGCTAAAGTCACATGAGTTTCATATTAGAGGCTTAAACTGTGTCCAGTCCTGTGTAATAAGTGTGGACAAGCTATTCACACTTAAAGGTGCACTTTGTGACTTAAACTGGAAGGAAATAAGGTTGTCAAATGTATTGAAAATGAGATGCTAAATCAATACTAAAACTAGCATCAAAACTGGATACTCATTTGAGCAGGTATCCATACTAAAAAGTCACATTCACAGGTAGGGGTGTGCAGAAATATAGATATATCGTATCATTTAATACAATTATTTTGTTACAACACTACAGTGGTATTGCTTGTTTAGAGGAAAAAAACTCATTTATGCAACACATGTGACATTTTCACTGTTTTGATGATTAAAATGGGTGTGTCTCATATCAACTTTGTACAAGAAGTGGTTTAACAAAGACTTTTAGTATCACAGCCATCATTTAGCCTTTATTTTTTATTGAACCGTATCAAATCGATTTGAAATATATCGTATCGAACTGAAAGCTCACTGTATCGAGATATGGGTCGTATCATGGCCTATGTATTGAGGTATGTATGGTATCGGCAACTTCTTAATGATGATGACTATTCACAGGACAGAAATGTACTTTTCCTGAATAGTTTTAGAACGAGCTTGAGCTATATCAGAACAAGTATAAGAGCACACAGACTGGTATACGCCCATGAACCACTATGGAACCAACCTGGACCACCGACAGATTACACAGATATAAGGCCACGTGGCCTATGATTTAATGCTGAAAAACACATTCTATTGTCTAAAGAAAGAGTATTTTTATCAGTTTATTGTGGTTTTGGAATCATGATTGTATGATCTATTCCTTATTATCGGAACCAAGTTTGAAATGTTTGTATTGTAGCAACAAATATAGACAGGTTAGAATCAGTCCTTGATCAATCAGGGACAGATGACAGGAGCAGACGACAGGAGCAGACGGCAGGAGCAGATGACAGGAGCATAAACCAGGCCAGAGCTGGACACAGAGATAAGAGGGACAAAGGGAGGATAAAACTGTCAGGATCAAATGTAATAGAACAGGACCAGATCTACACCAGGACTTAACTGGGATCAAACCAGGACAAATGTCAATGTCCCTTAATTCAACTTACCACAATTAAAGGCCCTGTATGCTGTGTACCATCTGTATCTAATTATGAAGCGTTTTGTTGTATAATCAGGAAGCGCGTGTTAGCATACTACATTGCGGTGAATAATAAGGATGTCTTGAATACATAAAGTAAGTGGGGAATAACATTGGACCACTGCAAAAAAAAAAAGTTCCATGTTTTTTACAGAGCTTTCATTCAGAAAATGAAAATCTATTTCTTTTACACCGCTTATATCTTCTCTTTAGCATGGTCTGGACACATCCCCCAGAATCCTTTTGGTTTTTGTAGTTTTTCCCCTCTGCTTCGGCTGGGGCCCCTCTGGCTTTGAACTGTCCACAAAAGAATACTAATGCTCCTTTTAGACCTACTCTTTCAGTCTGGACTAAACCCGGTCCAAACCTGGACTCGTGGGTGGGCGGTCCGGACCCTTCTCCATGGCAACTCCCGCCCTTTTCGGCTTGGCTCCGATTGTGAAAAGTGTGGCGCTAAGAAAAGACAGGCGACAGATGCGGAGAAGAATAAAGGCTAACCACTCTGCCACAGTAACACAGGAAGGACTCAGTCTGCTCAGAGAGATCAGCAGTCAAACCAACAACCTCCGTTTTGAGATGACTCAGTCCTTTCTCTTTAATGCTGGTTAAAGTGATCTATAATCCAGGTTTCAGTGGGTCAGACTTGAGTCATGTCTGTTCCTCCTGTCCTGTTATTATGTTATGGTGCAGAGGTGTGGAGTATTCACACAGGAAGATTTAACTGTAAAGTGCTGTCTTTTTCAGTACACACATGGGCTGTGCCACAAAATGATGCAATTTAGATGAATGGGTCTGAGACACTGCAACTATGATTCAACTTAATCTGCATTTTATTCAGATTTAGGGTTGGGTGATATGGCAGGCAAAAATATGATTTCTTTCTTCAAACTGAGCAATCTGAAATATTCTAATAAAAACAATATTCATTTCCTGAGCTTATACACACTTTTATTCATTACCATTTTACACAAAAATAGCCCAAAATCTAGCTGATAGGAAGTGAGCATGGGCACGATTTGGCTCCAATTCAATTTCTATTGAAAATTTGTCTTGAAAAACCTCTCCTTGTAACTGCTGCTGTCAGACTCATCATTCTGACCATTAAAGTTCATATTAACCCGCTCTACATCCTGGATTTTATTTCACTGTTCTATCTCTAAATGAAGACATGAACATTAATAACAGACCAGACATCAGGTGCCTTCATTCAGTGAGGGTGCTCTAGCCAGCATTAGAAAGTTTTCTGGAATTCCAAAATATGGAACTCTCCAGATTAGCAGCTATAACTCCTGCAGACTTCATTTGGCTAGAACCGAATGCTACAAGTGAAGTCACACTTACTTAGTCCACGTTATGTACAGTCTATGACCTCTCCTTTGAAAGACCCAAGCTTATCATTGATTATTAGAAATGATTGGCTTAAGGAAAATGTTATTACAGCCCTATTCAGAATAATGATTTGTAACTAATCAACATTTAAAATAATTGTTGACTATTTGAATAATAGTTTTTAAGTACAGTAAAAATAAATGTTTGACTGGTCAAATACAAGAATCAGAAAACCCACTGACACTGGGAGAACATGCAAACTCTATGCATAAAGGCCTTACCTGGGAGTAGAACCTGCGACCCTCTTGCTGCAAGGCAAGTTTATTTGTATAGCACAATTCGTACACAAAGTAATTCAAAGTGCTTTACAGAATAAGAAATACATTAAAATCATAATAAAAACAAATCAAGACATGAATAATCATAAAGATAAAAAAAAAAAAAAAAAAAGCGAGAGACCTAAATTAGAGAGAAGAGTGTGGAATGAAAACCTTTCAGTTATATGCACAGTCAAACAGAAATGTTTGAATCTAACCCGGGACCCTCTTACTGCGAGGTGAGAGTGGTAATTTCATGTGTTTTTTCAGGTGATGTACTTCAGCTCCCTGTTCCCGTATGTGGTCCTGATCTGTTTCCTGGTCCGGGCTCTTCTTCTCAAAGGATCTGTGGATGGGATCAAGCACATGTTTACTCCACAGGTACTAAACCAGGACTAACCCAGAACTAAACCAGGTCTAAACTGTCTGTGGTTGCCATGGTCGTGGTTGACTGGTCTTTGTGGCCGACTGGCTGGTACACTGAGCAATTTTTAAACTTTAAAAAATATTTATGTTACATTTTTCAGCCCTTCTATTATTATGGTATTTTATTGCTCAACAAGCTTAAGCCCCTCTGGGACAACTGATTGATTGAAAACTCTGAACTTTTCTCTCCTCAGATAGACATCATGGCGGACCCTAAGGTGTGGAGGGAGGCAGCAACTCAGGTTTTCTTCGCTCTGGGATTGGGATTCGGAGGTGTCATTGCGTTTTCTAGCTATAACAAACGAGACAATAACTGTCACTTCGATGCCGTGCTTGTCTCTTTCATAAACTTCTTCACTTCTGTTCTGGCCACGCTGGTCGTCTTCGCTGTGCTGGGATTCAAGGCCAACATCATGAACGATAAATGTGTCGCCATGTGAGTAAAACAACTGAAATCTACACAGATCAACAACAGCACATTTTCACACAATACCATGAATGAGAAGTGTGTAATATAATCACTTAGTTCTTAAGCAAATTTGTATAGGCTCTGATTTTGATATCAGACAAATTCTAAAAGACAGAATATCTCCAATACTGATATTAGCACCAATAAATCCTTTAGATGGAGCATACCAAAAATACTAATTGACATGTGAGCAATTAATTTGATCCAATTGTTTGTTAAACATTTGTCATGTTGTTGCAGAAACACAAACCGCGTTGTGTCCCTCCTGGGCACCCGTATCGAGGCCAGTCTGATCCCTCATCACATAAACCTGTCAGCTCCAGAGACTGTCACTGCAGAGGACTACCACCAAATAATCTCTGTTATCAGAGCTGTGCAGGAGGATGACTTCAGCAAACTGGGACTGGAGACCTGCAGCATCGAGAAGGAGCTCAATCAGGTACAACTAATATACACACACAAATATACACACACATACATCAAGAAAAAATAGAAAGTGAGCATGGGAGCATTTTGGCTCCATCCATTAGCTCCAATTCACTTTCTGTAGAAAAAAACATTCCCCTTCTCTCTCTGTGGTTTTCATTTCACTATTTTCTACCTAAATCAAGACCTTAAGAACCATAGACTGTATATGAATGGGCATAGCTAACTCACTAGCTGCCGTTTTCCAAACAGGAAGTTCGAATGTGGGCTTTTCAGGCTCCTTCTGACCCTGGTTTCCATTGACTTACTTTGGAATACTGCTGCCCCTCTCTCTGTAACTGCTGCTGTGAGCCTCAGCATTTTTGTCTTAAAATGTTTGTATTAATCCGCTCTACATGATCCTGATGGGTTTTTTTTCTTGCTATTTTGTTTGTCAGAAAACACTCGTTTAGTTCACTTTTTTATACAGTTTATGTCAATAACAGACAAATCAGGTGCCCTCTTTCCCAGAGTCCCTCTAGTGTTAGCAACATGTTTGATTGACAGCATTGCTAAGTGCCCGCCCCCTGCCAGACAGCAGTGTAGTCAGAATGCCTCGCTCTCTCTCCTCTGTTTAACCCTTTTCTCTCACTTCTTCTCTCTCCTCTTCTCTCCCGTCTCCTCTCTCCTCCCTCTCTTCTCTCCTCAGACTGTTCAGGGCACAGGTCTGGCCTTTATTGCCTTCACAGAGGCCATGACACACTTCCCGGCCTCTCCGTTTTGGTCCGTCATGTTTTTCCTGATGCTGGTGAACCTGGGGCTCGGAAGCATGTTCGGAACCATTGAGGGAATTCTCACTCCGCTCATCGACACCTTCAAAGTCCGGAAGGAGCTGCTCACAGGTACTGAACTGGGTCTGAACCAGGACTGAACAAGAACTAAACCGGGACTGAACCAGGACTGAGTTGGGACTGAACTAGGACTAAACTGGGACTAGACGTTGGACTACATTTATTGATCTTTCACTCTCCCGCTCTCTGTTTTCCTCTCTCTCTCTCTCTCTCTCATACTAGTATATATGTTGTTAAAAATTTCTTCTCTGTCTCTACAGTGGGTTGCTGTGTCCTAGCCTTTTCCATCGGACTTATGTTTGTTCAGAGATCAGGGAACTACTTTGTGGCCATGTTTGACGACTACTCTGCCACTCTGCCCCTGCTCATCGTGGTGATCCTGGAGAATGTAGCTGTGGCTTGGGTCTATGGCATCGACAAGTGAGACACACTTCAGTAGCATCTACTGTTCCTAGTTTTTGTCAGTTTTGTTTAAACTAGTTAAATTTGCAGCTGTCTGCTAAAAAACAACTAAATCTAAATTTGTGCTGCCTTCAGTGGCCTCTGCAATTTCAAGTACTACATGACATCAGCCTGGTGTTTCTGATAACAAGATTACCTGGCTGCAGGGATGGAGTTTAAAGTATTTAACCAATCACACTATTCCTTATATACCTTCTTACCTTGCCCCTCCTCTCCCCTTCTCCCCCTCACACTCCCCTTTAGTCCATCTCTCTCAACTCTATTTGAAATGTACCTGTAGGTGGAGTTTAGGTGTTTAGTCCCCACTCTAATATTGTTTTTGTACAGGCTCTCTAAGGACCTGAAGATTTAATATCATGTGTTATTTAGTTTTTGTGTTTAGGTTTTTCGAGGACCTGTAGATCTAATATTTTGTGTGCTTTTGTGTTTAGGTTTTTTGAGGACCTTCGGGACATGTTGGGATTCTCTCCGTTTAGGTTCTACTATTACATGTGGAAGTTCATCACTCCGATCCTGCTCCTGCTTCTGCTTGGATCCAGCTTCATCCAATTGGTCATGACTCCTCCCAGCTACAGTGCCTGGAACCAGGAGCAGGTGAGAGAGGGGCAGAGAGAGGGGCAGAGAGAGGGGCGATAGGTGAGGCAGGAGCAGCGACAGGAGCAGGGGAAAGAGGGGCAAAGATGGGGGGAGACAAGGGAGAGGCAGGAGAAGGGGAGGGAGTCATAAATAATTTCTCCAGAAAATTGACAAAATTTTAGGCTCTTATTGTTTTTTTTTTTTTTTTTTTTGTTTTTTATTTTAAATTATATATATATATATATATATATATATATATATATATATATATATATATATATATATATATATAACATACACACGTTTCAAGTTTAGGTATGCATTAAATTAAGTGCTTTTTAGTTGATTGGGAGCACTATTAATGAATCCAAACCCAAATTAAGTCATTTCTGAATCAATATGGCCAATTCCAATAAACATAATATAAATAATAATGATCTACATGTGTAACAAATTTATTTATTTTTCTTAAAAATAAATAAATTTCCCTCTATTCTTACTCTCTTTCTCTCCCCCACCCTTTCTCTCTTTAGGCGGCGGAACAGAAGTTGGGTTTTCCCGTGTGGGGCATCATAGTGTGCATCTCTCTGGTCGTCATGGCGATCCTTCCCGTTCCTGTGGTGTTCGGACTCCGCTTCTGTAACATCATCGACGACAGTCCTGGCGGGTTGTCATCCGTATCCTACAAAAAAGGACGGATGATCGCGGAGACACCACAGACCGAAGACGCGGATGACGCTAGCCTCATCCATGGCAAAAGTCCCAGCCAGGAGCCGTCCCCCATGCCCGGAATCTACCGCAAACACGCCGCTAACGCTAACAATGCTAACGGAACAGCAGCGCCCCCGGTGGTCGACACAGCTCCCAACGGACGCTACGGCATCGGTTACCTGATGGCGGAGATGCCCGACATGCCCGAGTCAGACTTGTAGACGTAAAAACGAAAATAAATTTAAAAAAAGGCAAAATTGTGTACAAATTTCAGCGTTTGTAAAGTGTCTGTAGATATCCTGCTTCGTCGACGTGGAACTTAAGGCGTTTTTTAAGTTTAAACTGAGATAATGTAAGAAATGAAATTATAAAATGTCAAAATGTCTTAAAAACCCAAAATCACCTCTACATCTGCGGCTAGCTCCAGTTAGCAATAAAAAGTTACGGTAGCTTCGGAAAATGGACCAATGGACTGTGAGACATAGTAGTTTTGCTTTAGTCCATCAAACTGGCACTAAACATGATCTGATTTTTCTTTTACGAGTTTAATGTCCAAGTCTTAAAGGCAATGAAGGTGAAATGGGGGAAACAGGGATTTGAACCTGCAACTCTCTGGTTATTAGATGATCTCCTGAGCCTCTACCAAAACATACTTCCAGCTCTATCTCCAACTAATGTGAGCACTGAAAAAAGTAGATCAACTTATGGAATGGTCAAAAGAAGCGAGCAAACTTAAAATAAGTGTACATTTCAAATTTGAAATCATGAAGCCAAATGTTTGGCCAATCAAAATGTATTGTTAGTTAAATGTACTCCAAGATCTTCCTTCCTTTGTTACATCAAAATGACTGAAAAATGTATTTAGCAAAGCAATGCTAGAGTTCATTTGCTATACACCACCAGTTAAAAGTTTGGACACACTTCTTAATTTTTTCTTCTTTATTTCCATGATTATTTGCACTGTAAATGCTCACTGAAGGCCTCAGTACTAAGAATCACACATATGTAATGTAGTAAACAAAACATAAACAATATGAACCTCACAATACCTCAAAACTTAAAATGTTTTTATCCACCCTTTGCTTTGAACCCTGCTTTGCATTTCTTGACCCTGATAAGACACAGAAGTGAAAACCATTTCAGGAGACTTACCCAAGAAGCTCTTTAAGAGAAGGCCAAGGGTTTGCAATACTGTTGACAAAGCAAAGGGTGGCTGCTTTTTGGATATTGAATATAAAATTTAAAAACTATTTAGTTGAGTTATTTAACTTTTTTTTTTCTTTGTCCAAACTTTTGACTGGTAGTGTGTATATATTCTTTAGAACCACATGTTAACTCAATTGTGATTTGATTATTGCACTAACTTCTTATAGAAAGATTGACAAAATCAAATTGAAAATGACAGCATACATTTTTGTGTGCACAGAAAGACAATCTGTTTTGGTGATACTAATATGACACCACATTGAAACCACAAAAATATGCACTTAAATAGTTTGGCCCCTGGTAAAATCTAGTATAATTTTTGTTTTGAAATTAAAAATTTTAAAAGTTTTGAAAATGAAAGTTAAATCATGTTGATAACCAATTGGTGTAGAAGATTCTATTCAAGCATAGCGCCCCCGGCATTTCAATAATAGGACACATTTGGTCATGTTGTAGAGTTCTAGTTGTACACCAAGAAACCTGTAACATTAACATTGCTATTTAAAATGTTCTGTTTTTTTTTTAGTTGTAATTTGAAATTTCCAATTGTGTACCAAAGTTTGTCCGAAAACATTTCTTATGAGAATAATTTACGATAAATTGTAAAGTTTAAAGGTCTAGAGGTGACTTTGGGTGGTACTGAGTTCAAGTCCTGCTGAAAATGGTATTTTTGTAGCGGCTCCTCTGATTGGCTGTTACCGTTTGGCTCCTCTGATTGGCTGTTACGGTTCGGCTCCTGTGATTGGCCGTGGCGGTACGGCTCCTCTGATTACAGTTCATTCTTCTGGTCACAGTGTTGGGAAGTAAAAACCATGTACCAAAAATACATATTCAGAATACTTCCACTTTCATTTAGGTGTTATTCAAAACACAATTACTTTCCTAAAATCAGTTATTTGATGCAAGTTAAATATACACTATGTAACTTTTCTAATGGAGGTTCAGCCATCTGCTTGTTACCATGGAGATGTTAATGCTTTGCCTGGAATGTTCTAAAGTTTGTTATTTATCTAGCATGTATGCAATTACAAAATGTTACATAGTGTATCTTTAAGCTTCAGATGGCACAGTATTAGTGAGGAAAAAAAAGAGACAAACAGCTGTACATTACATCTGAAGGAGCGGTGCAAGAATCACAAATGTTCAAATCATTTCTTATTGTCACATAAAGCTTTTCTTACTTTAGTCTTCCTCACAGTGGGAAGAGCAACCACAACTTTTACTCAAATGTACTCAAGAGTACTGTTACACTGTACAATATATAACTCAAGTTAGAGTACTATTACACTGTACAATATATTACTCGAGTAAGAGTAAAAGTATGCAGCGTTCTTAAAAAATGTTACTGTTGTAAATGTTACTAAGTACTATCAACCTTTGTTTTAAACCCAGGTTGCATTTTTTTACTCTGTATTCTGATTGGACATTGTACATTTTAAAGCTGGTATTGAGTATTCTGTAATGAAATACATTTTGGAGGTATTCTTCCCAACACTGATCTGGCCTCAGTGAAGCAGTATAAACAAGTCTCCTGGACGTTTGATACTTGAAAATGTGCACTGCTTTTTTCTTATTTTAAAGATTCTAATGATAAAAAAAAAAAAAAACACAAAAAAAACAATAACTCTGATATTTCAGTAAACACAAATCAGCCATAACATTAGGAGGACAGACAGCAGCCTATGGTCAGGCTCTAACCTGGTTTAGTCTTGGTTTAGTCCTTGTTTAAATCAGGTTTAGTTCTACTAGACTTGTTTTTCTCCTGAGCTAGCTACACATGTTGTATTCCTAGTTTTGAGTGAGACCTGGTTTTAGTCCGAGAGTAAACTTGGTTTAGACTTGGTTCAGTCCAGGCTGAGTGAAATCAGGTTGAGTCCTGGTTTAGACCCTGGTGAAACCTGGTTTAGTTCTGCCAAGGTGTGTTCTTAGTTCTGATTTAGTCCTGGTGTAATCCTGTACCTGGTTTCGGACTATGTATTAGAAATATTATGTCCGATTTGTGTACTGTTAAATATCTCACAGTATTTCACATTTTTCCCAAACAGAAAAAGCAAATCCTGATGAAGTCTACTGTTTTCATGAGCGATACTTGAATCTGTAACACAGAGCACCTTTAATGTGACTTATGCAGTAAACAGACACACGCACACATAAACCTGATGGTTAGCATGACATGAATTTAGTTTCAATCTTGATTTGAGTCATTTTGACACATGTAACCTTTCACATAATTGTTTTTAATTCTGACCAGTGCTGAAAGAAAAATTGGTTTAAAATAAGAGGAGGAAATCTGTTGAAACAAGTTAAAGCCACAGTATGCAACTTTTTAGCTGAAAAAAAAAAAAAAAATAATAATAATAAAAATAAATAATAATAATAACAATAAAAAATAAAAAAAATAATCGGAATTGCTCAAATCAAAATTGTAAATTCAAGTGTTTAACCCCTTTCACTTCTATTGTATCATTTTGTGTTTCTTCGAATGTTGTCCAGGTGGTTAACTCTGCAAGCCCCTATTTGAAACAATGTGCCTAAGTCATTCTAAGTGTGTGGGGAAAATGAAGGTTTATTTAAAGATTTCTGTATGGTTTAGACCTGTTTCAGACCTGGTTTAGATCTGATCTGGTTTAGACCCAGTTTAGTCCTGGTTTAAGCCTGGTTTAGTCCTGGTTTAGACCTAGTTTAGTCCTGGTTTAGTCCTGGTTCAGATCTGGTTCAAACCGGGTTTAGACCAGATTTAGTCCAGGTTCAGATCTAGTTTAGACCTGGTTCAGTCCTGGTTTAGATTTGGTGTAGACCTTATTTAGCCCTGGTTTAGGACCAAATCATTCTAAGTGTGTGGGGAAAATGAAGGCTGCTTATTTAAAGTGTTGTGTAAATGTAACATAAAATCACTGGTGTTTTTAAGATTTGGGGAAATAATTTTCATTTGAATAGCTTTTCTTGTTTTGTACTAACATGCTCAAGTCTGTCTGTAAATTTTTTATTTTTTTTTTCTTCAAATGGCTTAAACGCAGTGTCGCCTTTTTCTTTTCTCAAATTAAAGATCAAATTCTGGTCCTCAACAAGATTTTCTGTGTGGTTTGTGGATACCTTGTTTAGATGTCCTGCAGTCTTGATTTAGTCGTCTCTGTCAAATATATAAATGACCCAACCAAAACAATGACTTGCCATTATTATATAAAATCTCTACACAGGTTCAAACCTTCTTAAATTAGTTGTTTAATAACAAAACAGTCAATATTTTATTACATTTACAAAAAGCAACAAAAGTTCAAAACTCTAAAAACAAAATAACTTTGTAGCATATTTTGTAGCATATAAAAACTGGAGTGCTCAAGTTTCACAAAAGTCATTTACAAAATAAGAGGTTTTGAAAATACAGAGTCATGTTTTCCCTTTATAAATGTCTAAACTGTATAAAAGTCTTAATATGTTGGTTTTGTTGAGGATATGAGGTAAGGTTTTGTGCTTCGATCCACTTTGGGCAGATCCCTTTTTTAAGTGCTTTCTGGAAAAAAAACATAAAACACAAGTAGAGGTTTTAATTTGTGGTAATCAAAAATCTAAATTGTGGTAATCAAAAATCTAAATTCTAAATATCTCCTTGGAGACAAGCATTGACACAGCTACAGCGAGTTACAGGTCAGATCTATGGAGAGGGGTGACACAGCAGACAGTAAGAAGGCATGCATTTTCTTTTCATTTTAAGGGCAATTAAAACACCTGTACCTGAATAAACACAAGACGGATAAGAAAGATAGAAAGAAAAATAATATATATATATGTATATATTTAAAAAAACTACAAATTATCAAAATACAATTCAAATTCATTTAACAATATTCATTTTAGCTGTGTGTGTTAAATATTATTGGCCTATAGAATGCTGTGATATTCTCAGAAATACAAAATGAATAGCCATTATTATATCAAATTTCGTACACGTGTTCAAAGCTTTTTATAAATTACAAAACAGTTTTTTTTACACATTTATACTTTACAAAACGCATAAAGAGTTCAAAACTATAAAAATCTCAGCATTTTGTATTATAATTAAACTAGAAAATGTGTTGAAGTAAATGCTGCCCTCTACAGGCCAAAGGAAAAAGAGTCCTCTGGTTTTCCTCTAGAGGTGATTTTTGGTACATCTACTGATTACTAAATCAACGTTTATTAGTTTACCTGAATATTTCAGTGCAGAAGCTGGTCCCTCATGCGGGCAGCCATCTTGTCTCTCTTCTCACACACACGGCTCAGATCTCTCACTTCTGTGGCCAAAGCACTGTTCCACATGGACAGCACGGACTCCTCCTCTGACACACACATTTGCAGGTTTTTAGTCAGAAAATGATAAAACTTTTCAAAACATGTGCAGTTTTCTTTATCATGCCCAAAGACAGCTGTGATTGAGTCAAATAAAAAGTAAAAATAAGCGTTAAATATACTCACCGAACTGAGTTTTGTCCTGAGGAAGTTTTCGACCCAAAACCAGAACCACATTTTTCCAGTTTAGTAAATCTGAAAATTTTAATTTAAATTAATGTTTTATTAATTTAAATGTTTTTTGTAAAATCATTTCATATTAGAAACCCAGTGGTGAGCAGGTTAACTATGTTCATGATATATAGAGTCTGTATGTTATAGTCTGTGTATATAGTATGCTGTCTATGAGCAAGACACATTTGACTTTACTAGAAATTCACTGTATGACTAGTTATCACGTAAACCTTTGGTTGGTTTTAATCTAGTGGCATTGAAATCACTCGCAAGCTTTTTCCCTTGTATTAATGTCTAGTTTGTACATTTTCCATCATAATTCCACTCTGATAAATTGATACTAAACTTAGTATTTCCTTACCGCTGTTGGATGGGACGATGCAGCGCACAGACTGGCAGTGCGGCCCCAGAACTTGCAGAGCCTGGTTCTTACTGAGCTCCACGAGGATCATATGACCTCCTCTGGTCCCGACCCAAAGACACACCAAAGACTGGACCAGGAGAGACTTGACCTGAGCCCAGGCGGGGGTGCTGTCCGTGGGATGGTCCTGCTGTGAGGGTCTGCCCCGAGAGCTGCTCTGCCTGAGGAGAGAGAGAGGCAGCATTTTAATATATTTTCTTATTTATTGTGCTTGGTCATGCACAAAACAATAAGGCAGATAACAATTTAAGTTCTCAATTTGCTTGTTTCCTGTGAATGTTGCAATGTCTGTTTACTTAATTGTAGAACTCTTTGAAAATTGGTGAGGACTTAAAATATCCGGATATATGTAATATTGAAATAAGTGAAAAAGGTTTCATCTGTACAGCAAAGAAGAAAGAAATCACATCATCGGAGGTAAATACTGGCAACAGTTTCTGAAGCTATTGTGAAAAAATCATTTCACTTTTATTTTATTTGTACTGACAGAGAAGATGTTAAACTTTGTGCTAGTTTTTGTTTCATGTGGTGGTTAATATCTCATTACGTACAGAGATATAACCATAAACCAGGTTGACAAATATGTTCAGAGATTAGATAGTATTCTATTTTATTTACCTGATCATTTGAGCACAGTCGATGCAGTCCACCATCCTCTCGGTGCGTCTGTCCCAAACCTCTACTGAGCATGCTCCAACTTTACTCACATAAACCAGTTTGTCCACAGCCAACCGCGAGATACAAGCCTCAGAGCTCAATGTACGAGACCTGGGACAAAAGAGACAGATGTATTTAAGGCAAAGATGGCAAAATGTTTCATAATAGATGGATTATATTTCATTTCATTTCAGTCTAAAACTCTTTTTAATGTGAGGTGTGTCGTTCACAAAACAAAGAGGAAATTGAAAACAGGTTTTCGATCAGATCATGGACCTTAACCTTGCACAGTAAGACTGATTCTCACAACATTTGTGAGTTCCCAAACTCACAAGAATCCGTCTCAGAGTGGGCCTGTTGTATGGTTCATTGTTTTTCTCTAAACTGGGTGCAACAAAAGTTTGTTTGTCATTTCCAGTCACTTTCGAGAGTTGTTCCACATTGAAAATATGTAGAAGGTCAGAGTGTCACACATATGAATCTGGTGTGAGCCAGGTTAGATGGACGTCACACTCCACAGACTGTATGCCTGATACCATAGACGGTATAAACATGGGTTGGTACTTACTGTAACGCAAAGCTGGTACCATAGACTGCATAGACATAGACTTGTACTCACTGTAGAGCGGGGCTGGGTTTGGTGTCGATACTTTTACACACATCGTACTCTGCTGTAAACGAGAGGATCCTGGAGCCACAGCTCCCCCACAGCGCCCCCCGACTGTCTGCAGAGTGACTGCACAGTCCCAGACCCAGTACTGGAGTGTTTATGGTGCCCAAGCACAGGGTCTTCACTGGCTCTCCATTCTCCTCCTGACACAAACAAAAAACATGTTATAAATATAAACTGATTTAGATTACAAAATACCGATAATACTAAGACAAGACTACTACTACTACTATACACTGTGAATATATTATTTTTGTTTAAAAACTTGCATACAATTGATTTTCTAACTTGGTTTGGTGGATAGTGCATGTAATAAATATTTATCACAGGTTTACATCAGTTAAGTGGCAGTTTGTGGATTTTATTTTATTTGTCAAATCATAATTATTGTGTAAATTAAATGAGGTTTGAGTCCAGACTTGAGTCCAGGTTTGAGTCCATGTTTCAGTCCATGTTTTGTCCAGGTTATAGTTCAGATTTTAGTCTATGTTTTGTTCAGGTTCTAGTGCAGGTTTTAGTTCATGTTTTGTCCAGATTCTAGTCCAGGTTTGAGTTGAGATTTTCGTCCAGGTTTATTCCCACTATCACTTATGCTCACCTGGAGAGCTGAGTCTTCATAAACGGTGAGAGTTCCATCTGCTGTCCCCACCAGCAAGTAACTCCTCCTCTCCCTGCAAAGACATTAATATGAGATTTTTGTTCTTCATCCACAGGTTTGATGATGAAAAATGATGTAGCAGATCCTTCACCAGATATAATATTAAAATAACAAGCATTTGAATGTAAATTGGGACATGCTTGTTGGAACAACAAAACAACAAACAAACAAAAATGAGCACAAATATCTTACTTATTAAGTTCCATAGAATGCCATTTAACACATCTCATCCATCTCACTAACCAATAGACATGACTGAATCCAGATTAAAGTTCTACATGTTCATAATACTATCATTCTAAAGCTATTCAGGAAAGGTTCATTTCTGTGACTGTGACTTTCTGTTTCTTACGTGCGTTTGGGCTGCAGGTGGAAGTACAGGGAGGTGACAGCGTCGGACACGCTCTGCAGATGGTGCCTCTGGGTCCAGTCCTGAGTGTTCTGAACAAACAGGGACCCGGACTGAGTACCGCCCACCAGCCAATCACAGCCCTCCTCCTGTGAGTTAGGGACCAGAGCCAGGCACAACACTGGACTGGAGTCTACCACCTGAAGCGAGAGGGAGAGGCAGGAAGAGATGAGGGAAAGGAGGTGAGAGGAGATGGAGAGAGAAAGGGAGAGGAGGGAGAAATGAGGGAGAGAGAAGGGAGAAGTGAAAGAGACAGATAGAGAGCGAGAGAGAGAAAGAGAGAGAGAGGGAGAGAGAGAGAGAGAGAAGGAGAGGAGAGGGAGAGGATGGAGAGGGGAGGGAGAGATGAGGGAAAGAGAAGGGAGAAGTGAAAGAGACAGATAGAGAGCGAGAGAGAAGAAGAGAGAGAGAGAGAGAGAGAGAGAGAAGGAGAGGAGAGGGAGAGGATGGAGAGGGGAGGGAGAGATGAGGGAAAGAGAAGGGAGAAGTGAAAGAGACAGACAGACAGCAAGAGAGAGAGAGAGGAGAGGAGGGAGAAAGAGAGAGAGAAAGAGAAGAGAGAAGAGGGAGAGAGGTTTTTTCACATCAACAACACCATTTTAACAACACCCTCTGCTGCTGTTTTGTTTGTAACCCTCATCATAAATCGAACCACTGGAGTATTTACTATGCACATAAAATATTTAAGTTACGCTAAATCAAATACCAGGACTAAGGTGTCCAAAGTACAAATAATGACTAATGTAGAATAGCTGAAAAGTTTGTGCTCAGTGTTTAGAGAGCTCATTTTTCAACTTGTCACACTTTAAGGCTTTGTTCTTAGGCAAAGACACCTCACCCATCTCTCCTGGGTATGAACGTGGTGTGTGAGAGAGCAATTAAAATGTGCTGGTGCTCAAAGGGGCTGATGGAGCAGATATGGCTAAAAAGATAGTTTACTATGAGTGAAGCCTTGTGAATCTTAGCGCCTAACAAGTGTAAGGTAGAAAAGGTCGCAGAGTCAAAGACACAATTTCTGTTCTTACTCTCACCTGAGTCTGGACGCTGCCAGTCTCCAGATTCACTGCACTGATGTTTCCCTGACGTTTAGAGCTGCTGCCACCTCCGAGCCACGCCACCGGAGTAGAACCACCAACCAGAGCAGAGACCAGACCAGAACGAGGACTAGAGACCAGACTAGAACTAGAGACCGGTCTAGAGACTGGACCAGGACCAGAGCTGAGGGCCAGACAATCTGCATTTAAAGGCAGCACCAGCTCATTCAGCAGACACAGCATGTCTCCACAGTTCAGACGATCAAACACCTGAAAGAAACCAAACAAGATAGAAATTTACAAAGACTACAATGCTATGGGAGCCCTGGTGTTTGGTTACTTTTATGTGCTGGACAGTCAGCTCCATAGGCATGAAATAGATGTAATTGTAATGTAAATGTAATGTAGCAGTTTTGTGTACATTTTGGACCTCAAGTTGAAATAAGTGATATGCTAATATTTTTAACCATAACCCAGATCATAACCTAAATTATAATGAGGGCTGTGACTTTCGAGGAATACATTTAGACTATTGTAAGTATTAAATTAAAGATTTAGTGACAGGTAAACCTCACCTGTGCAGAGTAGTGCTGTCACAATACTAAAATGTCAAACTCAATTTTGATACTAAGGAAGACGCAATACGCAATACTGATTCTGATGATGAAAATTTTAAAAACACACTTTCTTTAGGCAATAGACTTTGATTTTCAGTACTTTCTTTTATTTTGGTCCATGGGTATATGCTAGTATATGTGGTCTTATACTTGTTCTGATACAGCTCAAGATCATTCTAAACTATTCAAGGTTCATTCAAGGTTCAGTCCTGTGACTGGAACTTTATTAGTACTATATATACTTATACTTGCTCAAATGAGTATTTAGTTTTGATACTAGTTTTAGTATCGATTAGTTTCAATGCTGTAGACTCACTTGTGCAGAGGAGGGTCTGTCATGGGGGTTTTCCCTGAGACAATCCTTCATCAGAGCCTGGAATCTGGGCCAAGGACTCAGACCGTAGTGCTTCACTGGGTCTGCAACAAGAGAATATACATTCAAATTAAAAACATCTATGTCGTATTAACTGCTAACACATAACATATTTAGATCACCGTGTTTATTGTTTTGCTATATTCAGTGAAAAAATGTATTAACATGTTGAGTTAATAACATCCCCTTTGCTCCCCTGCGTTAAGTCACTCTCCCCTTCCCATTTACCAAGTTGCTGTGTTTTGTACTCTGTTTTTGTATATTTATTGTATATGGAATTGCCTATCTCTGTAGAACAAAAGATAAAACGTAGCTGTTAACTTGAAAACTAGTCTAATATTAAAGAGTCATGCAAACACATTATTCAAATGGGGTGAAACAAAACACAACTCAAGGTATGTTTTTGAGAACTATATTATAACATGGCTTAAATCTCACAAGAGTCAATTCTGCATGATACAGACCCTTTAACCTAAAAACACTTGAATATTTAATTAATTAATTAACTTATTTATTTATCGAACCAAAGGAGATTTTATTTCTGTGTACCTGGCAGTTTCCCACGCACAGCCGCTTCGTCGAACTCGCTGGGGAACTTGACTCCTTCGGTGATCCTCTCACCACAGGTGAACAAGTCAAACATGAGTAGCCCAAAAGAGAAGACGTCTGCTCTGTAGTCATAAATGAGTCCTCCACGAGCCACCTCTGGAGCACGAAAACCTAAACAGAAGGATGTGTTTTGAAATATATTTATATTTCTAAACTGTGGAGCAGGAGTTTGAATAAAAATCAGTTAAACGATCACAGACACATCAGGCTGTTACAGTAGAAAACAGAAACTGACTAAATGCACATTCTGATCCACTGTGTATAAATGTTGACATAGACGATACAGTGAACCAGGGCACACAAGTAGTCTGTCGGCATCTCAGTGCTGTGTCCTTGAGCAAGATACTTCACCAATCTTACATAATGCTAACGCAGGGCATTATCGTTATTACCATAAGTGAGGGAAGTGAATAAATAGTGTAATTTAAATTAAGCAAAAGAGGAAGGTATGGTAGATTTACATTTTTATTGTTGACCTAGGCGAATGTGTCCTCTGCATCTGACCCAGTGTCTCTGGGTTAAAGCTGTCAGGAGCAGTGGGACCCAGAGTTAGTGGTCAGGACTGCCTGAGTTGGAGGATTTGATCTTTCTGTATGTTTTGGGTTGATCAGAGAAACCATAGTGTCCAGAGGAAACCCATCAAGACACAGTAAGAACATGCAAACTCCACACAGAAAAGCCTGGATGACTTGGGAGTTGAGCCTGGAACGTTCTTGCTATGTGGCATGAGCACTAGCCACTCAGCCACAGTACTTTTCATCTGTCTTTCTACTTACCTGGTGTGCCCTCAGTGTTGCACCAGACTCACCTCTCTGTGTCATACCTGTCTCACCTGTCTGTCTCACCTGCCTCGTCTGTCTGTGTCTCACCTGTACATGCGTCACCTGTCTGTCTCCTCACCTGGCGTTCCCTCTGCACTGCGCACGCCCATGCTGCAGCAGTACTGTGCGATGCCGTAGTCTGTGATCTTGGCGATAGTTTCAGAATCTGTCTTCAGGTTAAACAGGAGCACGTTATGGGGCTTTAGGTCTCTGTAGATGATCATGGACGAGTGAAGGTACCTGCAAAAGAGTCCAATTTTACTTAATGTGGGAGATTTTTTGATTGGTTTTCTGTTATGAAAAAAAAAAAAAAAAAAGATCAAATAAGTTGAGTTCTACATCAGGACATTGTAGAATCCCTCTAGTTTAAACAGAGCTAGAGGACAGATCAGAACACTATGGTAGAATTTGCTGTTGAACTGTCAGATTGCAGATTTGTTGACCTGGTTTATGGTTCATATCTCTGTAATTACGAAGCCTGAGTTAGACCTGGGTTACTGGCACAAAGTCCAATGTCTTCTCTGTCAGTAAATTTCGCATACAATTAGCAGTATATAGGTCCCAGGCTATTTAATTTTAAAGTATTTGCAGTAGTCCAAAGTTATTCCTCATTTACCATACCCTTTCATAGAATCCTTATTATTCTCCACAGTTCGTTTATAAGCACTTTTTACAGCTCTAAAGGACTAGAGCGAAGTGTTGGTGTCACAGTAAAGCTAACAACAACTAACATGCTAATAGTGCACAAACATTTCATAATTAGGTGCAGACTGTACAGAGCTTTGAGAGTCTTTATTTTGATTTGATTTTTATACAATATATTAATGCATAAACACATGGGGAAAAATTGGCGACAGGACATTTAATTTAACTTTAAATATACTCAGTGTTACCTGAGTCCGTCTGCCACCTGCAGGCTGATGCGGTGTTGCAGTTTGTGGCTCAGACTGGACTCGTGCTCAAACAATGAGTCCAAAGACCCGCGCAGAGCCAGTTCCATCACCAGGACCTGAGGGCAGCAACTAGCCCCCAAAAGACCCACCAAACTGGGATGCCGCAGCCGCCCAAGTACCGCCAACTCCTGGACACGACACACAACAAAGGACATTACATACAGAGAAAATGTGGTTTCTAAACAGTCCATATTTTAACACTGAGCAGGTCACAACTGTATGGTAGAACTGAACTTAAAGCTGTCAAAATGCTTGCCAGTCCCTCCTACTTTCTGTTTGAATGCAGAGAGTCTGAAATTACAAGTTAAAGTGTAGAGATGGTTACAGTGGTGTAAAAAGAAAACAGAAAACGCACACCAAGATTTCTGCAGAGGTGCAAATGCAAGGAGTAGCCAGATCAGAGTGAAAAAATGCATAGCACACTCGGTTGGCCGATGTCCAAATACTATTTTATTAACAAAATAACGTTTCGGCAAAAAAAGCCTTCATCAGATATTTTTCTTGTCTTGGACCACAGCACACAAAATGGTTGCCAGCCCAGGTGCCCATATACCCACTCAATGAATGGGAGGTCCCAAAGTGAGGTCACCCAGTGAGTTCAGCCCATTCTACAACAAGAAACAACAATTTACATAAAAAACATTTTAGAAAATACAGAAATAGTTTGTCTATTACAAAAAACATCTTAGATCAAACTCGATATTAAGTCCATGAGGAGTAAAAGTTTTAAGATGGTGAATCCAGAAGTGCTCTCTTTTTGACAGGAGCATCTCTAGATTACCACCTCTAGGGGGCAGTTCCACATGTTCGATGCCAATATATCTTAAGGAAGAGATAGGATGGTTAAAATTAACAAAATGAGCCGCCACAGGATAGTTCATGTTTTTGCATCTGATTGTACTCCTATGCTCTGCAATCCGTGTTTTTAAAGCCCTGCTGGTTTTACCCACATAAGCCTTACCACAGGGGCAGGTGATCATATAAATCACGGACTTGGTGTTACAGGATATAATTCCTTTGATCTTTATTTCTTTACCAGTGTGAGGGTGCTTAAAACTATTGCAGCGATATGTGTAGTTACACTGACTGCACCCACCACAGCGACGATTTCCATCAGGAATAGGAGTCAGTATAGTTTGGTATGTGGTTTGATTAGGAGGAAGGTAGGAGTGCACAAGTCTATCTCCAAGGTTTCTTCCTCTTTTATACACCACAAGGGGGTGCTCTTTAAAAGCCACACCCAATGAAGAGTCAGTTTTTAGTATATGCCAACCTTTTTACATCCAAAAAACACGGAGTACCTATGGGTAGCCCTTTTTCACCATCCTTCTGTAACTTATACATGGGTCTGTTTGAGGAAAATTTTATCTATCACGATAATGAATTCAAAGAAAACATATGTCTATGGAAGAGATATTTGGATGACATTTTTTGCTTGTTCAAAGGTACTAAATTGAGACTTGAGTCATTTTTTGCTTATCTGAACTCGCGCTCCTCATATATATCTTTTACTATGGATTATGATCAACAGCGCTTGAGTTTTTTGGACCTGTGGATCATCAGAGAGGGTAATCAGCTGTATACGGACTTATATAAAAAGCCTACAGCTCGAAATTCTTTACTTAGAGCTGACTCTCAGCATCCACTTCCATTGAAAAAGAGTCTCCCATACAGTCAATTTTGTAGGCTTAAAAGAATATGCCACAAAACTGATGACTTTGAAAGAAATTTAAGTAATATGATGACAAACTTTGAACAAAGGGGTTATAAGAAATCTATTTTAAATGATGCTGCCACTAAAGTAAAAGGAAAACCTAGATCTGATTTTCTGAGGGTCAGCCCTCCAAAAAAATGCCAATAAGCGGATTGTATTTTCTACTGGATACTCAAAACCCGCGGAACAACTTAAAAACATCATAACTAAACATTGGCATATACTAAAAACTGACTCTTCATTGGGTGTGGCTTTTAAAGAGCACCCCCTTGTGGTGTATAAAAGAGGAAGAAACCTTGGAGATAGACTTGTGCACTCCTACCTTCCTCCTAATCAAACCACATACCAAACTATACTGACTCCTATTCCTGATGGAAATCGTCGCTGTGGTGGGTGCAGTCAGTGTAACTACACATATCGCTGCAATAGTTTTAAGCACCCTCACACTGGTAAAGAAATAAAGATCAAAGGAATTATATCCTGTAACACCAAGTCCGTGATTTATATGATCACCTGCCCCTGTGGTAAGGCTTATGTGGGTAAAACCAGCAGGGCTTTAAAAACACGGATTGCAGAGCATAGGAGTACAATCAGATGCAAAAACATGAACTATCCTGTGGCGGCTCATTTTGTTAATTTTAACCATCCTATCTCTTCCTTAAGATATATTGGCATCGAACATGTGGAACTGCCCCCTAGAGGTGGTAATCTAGAGATGCTCCTGTCAAAAAGAGAGCACTTCTGGATTCACCAGCTTAAAACTTTTACTCCTCATGGACTTAATATCGAGTTTGATCTAAGATGTTTTTTGTAATAGACAAACTATTTCTGTATTTTCTAAAATGTTTTTTATGTAAATTGTTGTTTCTTGTTGTAGAATGGGCTGAACTCACTGGGTGACCTCACTTTGGGACCTCCCATTCATTGAGTGGGTATATGGGCACCTGGGCTGGCAACCATTTTGTGTGCTGTGGTCCAAGACAAGAAAAATATCTGATGAAGGCTTTTTTTGCCGAAACGTTATTTTGTTAATAAAATAGTATTTGGACATCGGCCAACCGAGTGTGCTATGCATTTTTTCACTCTGATATGGTTACAGTGGTGGTCATTTCTACACTGTTTTTGTGATCAAGACCTTTCAGCTCCATTCAGAAGCCATTTTCAATAGATGGAACTGGATTGAAGAACTGGGCTTTATGCTAACCTGAGTTTACTATGTCCAGCCCCAAAGGGAGGAGTTTTAGAGTAAAAGAAGAGTGAAACTGACCTGCCATTATTACTTCCTTAAGCACCTGATTATCATTTGATGCATCATTCCTAATAGGGGATTATGTGTCTCATTGCAAATTCAATTTCAAACAATAACAAGTATCTACATATTATGGACATAGTAAAATAAACTGGGATAATATTATTGACAAAAACAAGGTTAAAACAATCTGATGTTACCTGTCGGAGGAGTCTATAGACATACAGCTCAGATGCGTGTTTGTTGAAAATCTTCACCGCAACTTCTTCATTCTTGTACATCCCTCTGTAAACTGTACCAAAGCCCCCATCACCTGAAACGTAATAAATATACAGAGGAGAGTGTCAGAGGATGCAAAGGTGAGGGTCAGGGGAGCAAAGGTGAGGGTCAGGGGAGCAGAGGAGCAGAGGATGCAGAAGAGAGGAGTCTTACCCAAACGGTTCTCTGCAGAAATGTCCACCTCCAGCTCTTCATTGTCCAGTATCGTAGCTGCTGATTGATCACTCAGCACCAGGTCAGGAGCAATTTGAGAGAGAGGAAGAGTACATCGTGGGTCCTCTGGGTTAACCATCAAGAAATCTGAAAAAGGCAATAAGGTTTTCATAAGAGATGAGTGTTGATACTAAAACTTGTATCAAAAGATACAAGAAACTCATTTGTGAACTAAAAATGTCACATTCACAGGACAGAAATTAAGCCTTCCTGGATAAATTTAGAACAATGTTGAGTGGTATCAGAACAAGTATAAGACTAGTATACGCCCATGGACCACTATGGAACCTATCTGAGGGATTACACAGATACACAGCCATATGTAGTAATATCAGTATTGAGTATCAAGTCTATTCCTTATTATCCTTAGTATTCCTCAGTAGCAAAAACCCACTACTACATGTATGCAGAGTATTTGTGGTACCATTGTCAAAGTATTTGAACAGATCTTCCAGTAGGATCCTCTTAAACTCCTGTCCGTCCTCGTAGCTGTACAGAGCCCACTTCTTTACCAGAGCCTCTCCGCTGCCGTGCATGTCTGTGTTTAATAAACCAGGGAACCACTCCTCCAACAGAGAGTCAATATGATCCACCACCTGCCCCAGCAGCACGCGGCCTGAAGGGGGCAGCACAGAGAGCACACATCAATCCTGTGCTTTATTATTAAATATCTAAACATATGATGCACAAATGTTAACTTTATGCAGGATTTTTTCTGTTAATGTACACACAACCAAGTGGGTGACAGACCATAGATACCTTTGTGTGAAGAGGGGACAGTGATCCTGACATAACAGGAGGAGCAGTGGTCCAGAGACGCTGCCTCAACTAAACAATACGCATCAGGAGACCAGCTCAGATACACCCCTCTCCTCCAGTAGATCCGGTTTGGGCGAGAACTTTTTTCTAAACACAATAACAGCATTTATAAAACACCACAGTATGCCCCTTCTCTGCATCCTCTGCTCATCTGGCCCTCTTCTCTGTTCCTCAGACTCTCTTTCTGCATTCTCTGCTCTATCTGCTCCTCCTCTGGATCCTTTGCTTTATTTGACCTTTTTGACCCATTTGGCTCTTTGGTCTTGTTCTAGGCCTCACGTTTCCAACTTCTGTACCATAATCATTGTACCTCGTAAACTGAGCAGCAGAGAGGAGACTTCTAGAAGGCGGGTGATCAATCTGGACCAGAAATCCATCGGAAAATATGGCATCTCATACAAACGGACTATAACCTCTGAGTTCTCACTGTGAGGAAGTTCTATCACGGGACGATGCTTTGACAAACTGGAGACAGAAAAAAACACAAATGGATTAATAATTTTGAAAAAGAAAATTATAAAAGTAAACAAAAAGCAGAGGAGGCAGAAGAGAAGGTCATAAGGAGCAGAGGATGCAGAAGAGAGGATCAGGAGAAACATAGAATGCAGAGGAGAGCTTCACCTGCTGGGCACTAGGAGCTGGTCATCCCCGAAGGGGAGAGCAATGTGAAACTTCTGGAGGAGTTTGAAGAACTGCGAGGTGTGAGACTTTGGGAAACAGTTTGTATCAGACAGAAGCTTCTCCACTGTGTGGCGCTGCAACACGCCCTTAGGATGCTCCCGAGACCCACAGCTCTTCACTGACAACTTCTGAAGGATAGAAATTAAAAGTGCACTGCGTCATTTTTTGGTTGAGGGTCACTTGCATATTTCTATGGATATGTTATTGCTCTTTCTGGAATGTTCCACAGTTTGACATTAAACAGTTCAATCTTACATTTATTCAATTACAGGTGCTTTAATGGCATTCTGACAGTGAGCGGGGTTGCCTCTCCACATATCTGATCTGTAACTTGCTCTGGTTTGGTCTCCATGAAGAAATGTTTAATACCATACTGTGAAAAATTCCAGAAATACAAATAACATTTTTGTGGAGAAAAGCATTTGACTGACCCTCCACCAAAAGTTACAAAATGACAAAACTAGCTCAATCTATTACACAGTTTGAGAACATCAAAAAATTGGTATAGATATTAAATTGTATTTAAAGGTATGAAGTAATTAAAGGTGCTGTATCTGATTTTTACTGTCTCATAAATGTGAAAAACTGAACTAATTAATTTTAAGCGGTTTGCAGTGGTCCAAAATTATTCCTCACATATGCATTCAGAGCATCCTAATTATTCACAGCAATGCGGTTATAAGCACTTTTTAAACCAGAGTGGTGTTTTGACGGAAAACCTAACAGCAACTAGCATGCTAACTGTGCACTACGTCAAGAGCTGCTTATACAACATAGCTCATACACTTTGCTGAAAAAGAAAATCAAGTACCAGTGCTTTAATGTGGGGAAAATGCTTTTGTATTTGTAAAAAATATTTTTGTGTCTGTAAAAATTGAGCTGAACAAAGAAAGTATTTAATAAAAAAAACTCACTTGTTGAATATGACTAATTTATAAATAAAATAAAATAAAACAAAAACAAAAGAAACAAACCCTGCTGAGGCGTGGTACCTGAGAGATGATGTTGCAGATCCACTGAGGCTGGATGAAGTACAGATCCTGAAGCTGGAGAGCAGGGTCATCAAAATGCAGCAAAACTCCTGCACAAAATAACATTAAGACCAAGATTAAATTAGAGTAAACTCACTATGTTTCCTTCTTTATCAATTTTAATAATGGTGAATAATAGTGCTTATACAGAAGGTCTAACTCAGGATTTATCCATGTTTAACCCAGGACTAACCCAAGCCTTGTCTCTGACCTGCTTCTGAGAGGAAGTGGATAGCGTGTGGTAGTTCGCTCTCCTCCAGTTGAAGTTGAGCCTCTTGGATGAACTGTACCAGGTCTGTGCGTCTCAGAATGGGGAAGTCTGGAGAAACTCTGGTCCTCTCCTGAAAAACCCTCCTCTCAAGCTCCACATAAGAGTCTGGAACCAGCTGCCCCAACACAGGCTGACCCTGCATCTGAGAGAGAGACAGACAGAGAGAAAGAAAGACATTAACATCTGAGAGAGAGAGACAGGGAAAGGAGTTAAAGAAGGGTTACAATATGTTACACCACCATATTCTGGAATCACTATGATTTGAAGTGCTCTATATGAGGCCTGTCAGACCTCGGCCTGTGCTTCAGTTTGACAGAATCTGACTAGGAAAGGCTGGTTTAGTTGGAACTATCAACAGGTATGCTGATTTGCGCTGTTAAAATCTCTCACACATAATATTAGCCAGTTTGTCAGTAGTAATTCACACATTTTTGTTGAAAATAAAACTCCTAAACAGGACCATGAACACTTATTTTGATCACAGGCTCCTGAAGATGTCTTGTTTAAATCCATTTTGAATTATAGTTTTCGGACTATCTTAAAACTTCTGTGCCAGTGTTTGCTAACGTGTGTACTGTGTCTGCTGAATATTGCACCTTAGAAATACATGTTGAACACCCCCAGTGTGATGTCACTGCAAAGTATCAATTACTTGGTTTAGTGGGATAGTAACTATGCTAAATACTTATCATAGCTTTACAAAAATACAGGAAGTAGCACTGAGATGTAAAATAGCATCCCTCTACCTGTCACCAACACAGAAAAATTCATTCAAAATGAGACAAATTACGCACAAGGAAGACATTTTTCTGACAGTTTAGGCCTTCATTTAACAAAATAAAAGCGTTGTCATTTATTTGTATTAGTCTAATCAAAACAATTGTGTAATTTTGGCTATTGTTAACATTATGGTTGGTAGGTAAAAGTTATGGAATTATTTTTAATTTTTTAAATAGTGTTCATCTGTTATTACAGAGACTGACATATATCCCAGGTACAGCTGTGCTACCTTAAAGTTAGTAGCCTCTCGGACAATGGCTTTCCTCAGTCTGCTCAGAGCGTCGGACTCCTCACACGCACAGACCATGTGGTAGTCTCTGATGGAGGGGAAGCCCTGATGGTGTAACAGTTCCTCTTGGATCGTAACCAGACTGGACTGTACCTGGTCTTCAGAGCTCAGGTCTAAGTGAGTCCCAACCAATATGACAGGAGACATAGGTGCCACTGCCTTAGATTGAAACAAAGATAATAAAGAAAAATTTATCATAGATTTAACTGTGAAAAAAGCATTTGCCCCTTGTTCCAATATATCTGCTCCAAATACAAGCATGATTTCCTTGAGTCAGTTATCTATGTATTTCTGACGCTAGATGCTCCAGAACAGATTTATATTTAATCAATGCAATTATTGTATTTATGTTTTAATAAAAGTATTCTGTTCAAAGTTCACATTTTAAACCAATCCATAAGAACTGATAAACTAACACAAGAAACACATTTCAGAACATTACAGACCTAAAGTAAATTACAGGGTTAGCAATTTTTATGCACAATAAGAAAATAGTTTTAGTGTTTGTTGGAGGAAATTATGACTAGGGGTGTCAAATTATCGCGTTAATTGCGATTAATTAATTACAGTCATATTTAGCGCGTTATGTTTTTTAATCGCGTTAATCTCATTTTTAATCTCTAACTTTACTGTTTCTGTATGTGAGTTTCTTTATTATAAAAACCTGTTTTTTATGTGTTGTTGGGACAACAACACACACACACAAAACACATTTATAAATTTTTTTATTTAGGTAATTCCACTCATTGCCGGAAAGCCACACAAAACGCAGTAAAAGCGATGTAAACGTCATGTTAACGTTGGCAGCATCAGTCGCACAATGGACGAGGTCAAAGAGCCAGTAGAACAGAGGCAGCAGTGCACGGGTAAAAACACATTCGTGTCTTGGAAATTATTCTCCCGACGTGAAATATAAAAGAAAATAACAAATATAATATCGCCTGAAAACAACCTGCATAGGCTCATGATCTCTGCACTACTGTCCTACAGTGACCTGCCACATGAGGGGACACGCACACAAACAAACACAAACAAACACACACCTTCATCATCGTCAGTAACCTGAGAACGCGCGGACCACGTTTCCTTCTGTAGTTACTGCGCGGACACCGACGTGCTCCCGTGAGCCGCGTGTGGATAGTGTTTTCTCGCGTACGCGGCATAAACCGCGCTTCCTCCTGTGCGCCTCTAAACCAGAACTAACACTAAGACTAAAACCAGGACTAAACCAGGACTAAACCAGGACTAAACCAGAACTAAAACCAGGTCTAAACCAGGACTAAACCAGAACTAAAACCAGAACTAAAACCAGAACTAAAACCAGGACTAAACCAGGTCTAAACCAGGTCTAAACCAGGACTAAACCAGGACTAAACCAGGACTAACACCAGGACTAACACCAGGACTAACACCAGGACTAAACCAGGTCTAAACCAGGACTAAACCAGGACTAACACCAGGACTAACACCAGGACTAACACCAGGACTAAACCAGGTCTAAACCAGGACTAAACCAGAACTAACACCAGGACTAAAACCAGGATTAATCCATTCCAGGACTAAACTAGGACTAAAGTAGGTCTAAACCAGGTCTAAACCAGGACTAAAACCAGTGATCTCATATATAAAGCATTTCTCTATCAATAATATTTTTAATATGGTTAAGGAAAGACTGGACGTTTTATTGTCTTTAAGTAGACAAAAGTTATTATGTTCAGATTTCCTCGTCTTTGCTACTTTACAACAAACAGTTTCTTATTCATGGAGACTTGGGCTCAACAGCCAAATTGGAGAGATTTGTTAAACAATAAATGACTTTATAAAGTCACTTTTTTAAATCTATATTAGTCTTTTGATCTGCCACAATAATGTAATAATGAATTTAAATGAAAATATCTCAAATTGAAGGCTTTTCTCAGCAATTTTTAGGTGAGATTAAAATGAGATTAATTAGATTAATTAATTACAGATCATAATTAATTAATCTCAAATTTTTTTTAATCGCATGACAGCACTAATTATGACACTTCTCTAATCTACATTTCTAAAATTGTGAACATGTCTGAAAACACATGTGAATACTAGTGATGTGACAAAGAGATTAGGAGAGAGGAATTACTATAGATAAATACAGACTTCCTCTTATTTACACCAGAATTAATCTGTAAACACTGACACGTATTTGTCAAATGCAGAATTAATTCGATTTGATTAGTTACCTTGATGTTGAAGAGCCATGGTTTGAGTGCGTCCACTTGAGCAACACCTTTGCTGAGGTCATACACCACCAGGTACAGGGCTCTGGAGCTCATCAGGTGAGGGAGAGCTCCACTCAGCTCCTCTCCACCTGGACACAACACAAACAGCCACATCTACACTGCGGGGACTGAACCTGAACAAATCCAAGAATAAAACTGGACTAAACCAAACGTAAGGTCGGACCACTATGCCAGATCTAATCCTTAAATGTATCACTTCAAACTACATCCTAAAAGGAACATATTGTGTAAAACCAACTTACATCAGTTTTTAACCATGGTATAGCAGCAACTGATTAATTCTAGAATGTTTCAGTAATTCTGTATTATCCTGCATTTGAGTGTTCAGAAAATTTCTGTTTTCACTAACCCCCTATCTACACCCACAGTCCTCTGCTTACTAAGATTATTCAAAAAAGTCAGACTTAAAAATGTCACTTAGCCATTTTTCCATAATGGAAAGTAAATGAAACTCTAGTTCTTGTGAAATGCCAATTACTGTTCTGTTCTGTAGTCAATGTACATGTTCCAAGTATTATGAGTTGACCAATGTGTCAATTTACAATTGACAAAATAATAATCTATGTATGATATAGTCACTAGAAAAAACATGATAAAAGCATAGAATGTCATTGGTTGCATAATTTTGGAGAAAAATCAAATTGCAATTTTTGTATTTAAAAGAATTCACAGTGCACATTTTCAACTCATCTAGAAGCATTAAGAAGAGCATTTGAAAAGACTGCATTTCAGAACATGTTTATAGAGGTCTAAACTACAAACAACTCAAAAAGGTTCAAATATCTACATGGGATTTAATTGCTTGTTGTGAGTAATATTTTACTGGTTGGTATTTTAAAAGTTTCAAGTCATGTTTTAATTATTTCAATATATTTATTTTTATTAAAATTATAAAAAAAAATATGAGTTTAAAACCAACAAATTATAGTTAATTATAGCTAACTAAATGACTAAAGTTTATAATTTTCTCTGACCTGAGAAGTCCCAGACGTTGAGCACAAGCTTCTTCCTGTCTCGTTCTCGGATGGTCCAGTCAGAGACCTCGATGCAGGCCTTCTGTTTGGGTGTGACCTGTGACTTTTTGGCCTTGGTGAGCAGTTGGATCAGACTGGTTTTACCGGAGCCTGAGTTTCCCACAACAATGAGCTTCATTCTGTAGTACGGCATGGCCTTCTTCAGACGCTGCTGTAGGAACCTGCAGGAAAGTTATGTGTTAGACTCATTTTAGACCTGTTTTAAGTCCAACTATATCCCCATTATAATCCTGGTATAACCCTGGTATAGTCTTGCATTAGCTACTCTGAGCTCTTCCCATGTGACTGAGCTCCTTACCCCATCTCTAAGGTAAAAAACTATTTTAAACGCTGGTTCGGTCATTACCCAAGCTCATGACAGTAGGTGAGAATAGAATAGAATTCTAGGTGGAGTTTGCATGTTCTCCCTGTGTCTGGGTGAGCACTCCAGCAGTTTCCCCCATCAACCCAAAACAAGCACAACAGTTCAAAGCTAAGACAGTCCTGACCAAGACTAGCTCAACATTTGGAGATGGTTCCCACTGCTCTTGACAGGTTTAACCCAGAAACACAGAAGGATGGGTTAAATGCAGAGGCCACATTTCAGGACTTAAACAAATGCTTGTAAGAACCTCCCTGTGCTGTACCTGATGATGTCTTTGGTCTTGGAGCCGATGAGCTTCAAGTCGAGCTGCAGTTTGAGTCCGTCCAGAGGAAGGTCCCACAGGCGCACCAGTTTACCCATCTCATCTGGAAATGAGCGCAAACCAAGATTCCTACTCACATCCAGAGAGGTGAGGCCTTCCAGGAGCCCAATCTCCCCTGGCAACTGGAAAAGATAAAATATATATAGGAATGAACTGTAATTAATTGTTAAATTTGTGTATTCAGAATATTAATCAGTATATTTGGCTAGTTTAGATGTATTTATTTTTTACTTTGATTATTTGACTTGTAAGGAATTACTTCACAGTCGCAGAGTTGTTCAAAAGTGACACTGAGGAGGAAGAATTAATTGGATTTAGTGTTTTATAGTGAGATGGAGAGTTTGCTAATCTTGTTATGTTGTTTATGCTATAGTTATCTGAATAACTCTTAATATGTGACGTTAACAGTCTGTTGTTCTCTGGTCCATTGTTATTACTATAAATTGCCTGAAAATGTCAGTTCCTGGTCTCTGATTTTATAAAATAAATTTTCCCCAAAAAGCGCGACTTACAGTCCGGTGCAACTTATATATGTTTTTTTCTTCTTCATTACGCATTTTTTGGATGGTGCGATATATACTCCGGACTGGAGCAACTTATAGTCTGAAAAATACGGTATTGCTATTAGGAATAGATTCTGTTCAGAATGCAATTACAGCTGTTACACAGAATAAGACCTCATGCAAACACAGCAAGGGTATCTGACACACAGGGACATTTCGGAACATGTTTGTAAAGGTCTAAACTACAGGGTTAGGAGCTTTTACACATTATAAGACCTAATGGAGACACAGCGAGGGCATCTGACACAGAGGGAGAGCATCTGACACACAGGAAGGGCATCTGACACACATCTTGTACCTGTGTGAGTTTGTTGTCACTCAGGTGCAGTTTCTCGAGTCGGCTCCATCTGAACACATCTGAGCTTAGGTCCAGAGACTCAATACAGTTTTTACTAAACATGAGCTCACGAAGGTTTAAGGAAGACCAGCACGAAGGAGGAGGGAGGGAGGAGATATTGTTGTTTCTTAGGTCCACTGAGCGCAAACTGAAGAGAAAGAGAGATACAGAGAAAGGAGAGTTTGGTGATGGTTTAAGGATTCTACACAGTCACTTTTTTGCTAAAATGTGTATATGGTGTTTGAATTGATGCTTTACAGTGACATCTTTCTTGTAAAAAGCTCAAAAAATTAGATTTTGATACATTTTCACAATGATATAAGGAATTTGAAAAAAGAGAAAAGAGGCTTCCAATCGGCACCATTGGCTGCTCCAACCACCACCAACACCACGTTCATACTAGGCAAGGTGGGTGAAGTGCCTTGACTAAAGATACAATAACAGAACTTGGTCCGAGGGAGTTTCTTACTTTGGCAGTTGGAGGATGGCATCTGGGACATGGCTGAAATTGTTGTTTGCTAATTTCAGAGTCGTCAGTTTCAGCGGCAGAAACAGGAGATCAGCTGAGAGAAGACAGGAACCACAGGATATAAGATTTATGTAAGCATATTGTTAAAGAGAGGGTATTTTAATTTTATGGGATATTAACTATTTATACATCACATATTTAGATCACCATGTTACCTTTTGTTGTTTGGAAAATGCTATATTCTCCAGAAAACAATGTGTTAACATGTTTTATAAGTTTCACTTTCATTTTTGACAATGATAAATATTTATCACAGGTACTATCCCAGCAAACCAAGACATAATTTGAAAACGTGTCATATGCACTTTAATACTGGCTTTAAACATGTATGGTTGGACTCACAGAGTTTGTTGGTGGAGGCACTGAACACCTCCAGTTTGGGACAGTCTCTCAGAAAGTCTGAGGATAATTCCTCCAAGTTGTTTTTACTGACGTCCAGAAGTTTGAGCTCAGGTAAAGACAGAGGCATGGAGAGAGACACAATACTGTTTCTGCAAACAGAAACAAACATTTGTAACTAACAGGGCTGCAACATGAATCAAATCAAAATCTTAAATTCAATGGGTGCTATTAGCAAATTGCAAATACTGCATTTTTCCTTACAACCTTACAATTTCCTGCACAAACAACAAAATCTCATGTTTATTCTGCACAGAAACGGCAAACCCTGTAGTTTAGATCTGTACAAATGTTCTGAAATGTGATTCTTGTATTAGTTTGTCAGAATACAAAATCGCTAATCTAATTGGAAATGTCAAGTCCTGGTTAAGTTCTGGGTTTAGTCTAAAATGTGATGTGGTGTGTGCATAGTTACTTTCACCCTCTATATATGGGTTAAACAGCCCATAGTTTAAATTGAGCAGGAGGACAGCTCAATTTAATCGTTGTGTTTTTTCTCACAAAAATCCTAACACTAAAATTGTATCACATCCTTCGCAGGCCCGTGCACAGACATTTTGAGGCTCAGGGTGAAAAACCTCACATGGACCCCTTCTAATAAAAAATGAATACTAGGAGGGTCCTATTCCCAGGGCCCAGGAAAACAGACCCCATCTACTCCTCTGATCCCTAGTTACACATATGCACGTATCATAAAGTAATAATTGCGATCTTTGCGCATTTGAATTGTAAAAATAAGAATCATTCAGTTAATAGGTGTATATCTTAACATGCCTTACCCCTCTATGAGCAGCTCCTCCAGGTTGCCCATGAACTCCCCAATGTTCAGAGGAAACTCCTGCAGTTTATTAAAGGAGAGGTTCAGATGTTTGAGAGACGGGCAGACAGCTGATTGGCTGAAGCACAGTGAGGGGGCATGGACACAGTTACGGGACACATTGAGCATGCTCAGAGAGGGCAGGGTCAGGAGGTCCACAGGAAAACAGTTCAGCTGGTTTCCCTGAAGGTCTAGACGAGTCAGGCTCCTCAGACTCTGGAACAAGAGGCAAAGCAAGGTTAAGGTAGGTAGCCACTGTGGGAAATTTCACTTTCTTCAGTGAAACTAATAAGTTGTTTTATTCCTTAAAAAGTTTGGAAAATTTGAAAATCAGCATTAAACTAGGTCTAAAGTTGGACTAAACCAGGACTAAACCGGAAATAAACCAGGTTTAAACCAGGTATAAACCAAGTCTAAACCAGGTCTAAACTAGGTCTAAACTAGGTGTTAACCAGTACATACCTGGCAGAGCTGTGAGGGGAACTCCAGCAGGCTGTTGTGGCTTAGGTCCAGTCTCTGCAGATGTTCCAGTTGTTGTTGAACTGAGTCATCATCCATTAAACAGCTCAGAGAGTCCAGCTCATTCCCAGACAGGTCCAAGAGTCGGATCCTGTCCCAGTCTCTGACAGACAAGGACTCACTCAACACTGGGGAAGGGACAAGGGAATACAGGTGTAAATGTATGGTTGTGCAATTTATCAACTATTGACTATTTTGTTTGTTAAAGGAGCTATACCTAACCTGAAAAACAGAACTAGTTCATTTAAAAACTGTTCGCAGTGGTCTAAAGTTATTCCTTACACATTCTGAGGTTCTGTGACAGTAGAGCTAACAACAAATAGCATGCCAATGTGCATTTCCTGATTCTCAACCAATAAAACACTTTGAAATTAGATACAGATTTTACACAGCAGACTTATTTTGACCTAAAAAGCTACTTATAGCTGCTGCTTAGCTGTGCTTGGGCAAAACATATTTTACTCAAATACATGGAAAAAATCTGGAATAAGATGTCTCCTTTGTCTTATTCTATGAATCTTATTTTTAAAAATCATCCACTACATGTCTGAGTTGATTTTCTTAGGGTTAGGGTTTATTCCCTATTAATTTGTATCTCCCTATGAGAGGATACAAATTAAATAAATTTCTTGGTTCAGTCCTACATTTCTGCATAGATCCAGTGCGGCCGTATTTCTTCTGTAAAGGTTCAGGGGGATCTGTCTCTGTGGCCCCACTCTGAAAAACACAAACACATTTATATTTATGTGGAATATAATGTAATAATACCTTTAAACGTAGACAAACACTGGAGAAAAACAATTAACAATTAGCTACAGAACAGGGACTACATGCACATTTATATCAGACTTAAATATTAAGCTTGCAAATGCAGCTGCTGTACCATTTAAATTGTTTGAGGATGGATCAGGGAGGCCAAGCTGGTAGCTTGGGAAACCAAGCAGTGGTACTGGCAATGTTCTGGCTTTATTCACACACAAGCCTTTCCTGCATATTCCCAGGAATTTACCCAAGAACTTGACAGATCAGAAATCATTTTTTGCATGACATTTACCTAAAAAACTAAAATTCCCAGATCGAGCTGAGTGTGAATGGGGCTAGTTGATAAGTGTCTGTATAATGTAATACAGCAATCCTGACCTCTGCACTGACCTCAGCACTAGCATGTCTGCGGCGGTTATGCTTCCTGCTCCTGAGCTCCTCTGAAGAGTCACTGTGAGCTTTAGGAGACAGAGGCCCAGCCAAAGAATCACTGCCTGAAACAAGATAGGTACAACATGTTTAACTTCTGTCAATCAAGGAGCACTCATTTGGTCAATATCTCACACTGCTATTGGAGATATGCTTTGGTTGGGATCCAGTCCTTTGTCTGTGTAGTAGTAGTAATAATAGTAAGAATAGGAGTGATAGTAGTAATAGTAGTAGCAATACTAGTAGTACTAGGTAGCCCTTCATCTGTGTAGTAGTGGTAGCAGGAGTAATAATAGAAAACAGAAAAAAATAGAAACAGTAGTGCAAATAGTACTAATATTTGCACTAGTAGTAGGTACCATCACTCTCCAGATCATCGCAGAGCACCAGTCCTTCGTCCATGGACATGAAGCTGAAACAGGAGTCGTCGCTCTCATCAGAGATGTACCCAGAAGTCAGGCAGGGGTCAGTGTGAGACCTCAGAGGCCCAGAGATGCTTTTCAGACGCTGCAGAGAGAGAATGTAGCGTGCTAGGCTAATTCCTTTACCTAAGAGAGAAAGGGACAGTTTACTCAACAAAAACATGCCCAATATGTCAAATCCTCCAACTAAAGAAGTCTAGCTAGTGATTGGTGAAAATGGGTTGATGGGTGAAATGAGTTGATCGGCAAAAAGGCATCTTAATTATAAGCAAAGATTGCACAAATCACTCCAATTACAACTTTGGTTAGGTAAATGGTGAGAGGAAACTATAACATGGCTAAAAGCTCTGAAAAGTCAATTTTACAGATTAAATCTGCCTTAAGTATCAAGTGAAAGAACATTTTAGTATATTCACGTACTGTTGAATCGTGAGTTGAAGCTCTGATTGCGCCCTCTCTCGGCCAACAGCGCACTGAGCCACACTGCATCCAGCCTCCCAAGTCTGAACCCGCCCAAACACAAGGAGGCGCTGTGAACATCCAGCCCGAGTCTGCCCAAAAGCTGCACCACCGCGGCTCCATCCCCCCTCCTCACACTCACAGCCAAAGCCCGACGCAAGTGCTGCTCCTGGGCCCCACGAGCCACCAACAGCTCCAGGAGATCCAGAGGGCCACCACGCTCACAGACCTAAGGAAAGAAGAGAGGGTGTGGGAAGATGAACAAGACTAGAATCTACACTAGAGTTAGTTAGTGTAATCCCTCAGTTGTAAATGGGGGAAACTTTTCAAAGGTAGTCAAGTGGACAACTTTTCTGAAATAAAGATGTTTCAAATGTAGACTAACTATACACAGGCAGTTTCGACACTTTTTCATGTATGGTTCTTCTTATTTCCATGACATTGTAGATTGAAGGCATCAAAACTATGAATGACACATATGTAATGTAGAAAAAAAAATACAACTCAAAAGTTATTTGACTTTTCTACACAATTCCATACATCTTACAACATATATTTGATGTGTTCCATATATAAAATTGAGAAAGTAATTAATATCATTGAATGAGATATAGTGTACAAACTTTTGACTGGTAGTCTATAGACATAGCTCGTTCCAAACAGAAAGTGAGCATGAGAGGGATTCCATTGGCCCCAATTCATTTGAATTAAAAAAATGTCACCTCTCTCTCAATAACTACTGCTGTCAGGCTTTTTATTTTGGTCTTATAATGTCCTTTTTAACCCGCTCAACCTGGACAGGTTTGATTGACAACTACCGTACCTTGTTGCTAAGGGAAGGAGAAAGTACCTTGAACAACCTAACTTCCGACTGATTGTTTATTTGCTATGATACACGTGCTTAAACACAAGTCACTATGGGTGATGTCAAACTCTCAGTTCACTTCCTTATACAGTCTATACTTTCAAGTCATTTTCAAGGTACTGGTCTGAGGAGACAGGATAACCACTCTGCCACAGTAACACAGGAAAGACATGTACTCTCAACTCAGAGAGATCAGGAGTCTAACCCACAACCTCCTCACGGAGAGGAGGAGACAGGATAATCACTCTGCCACAGACCTGGTATATAAGTGGTTCAGTTTTGGTCTTAGAGTTGACGTCTGCTCCCAGTTCGATCAGACATTCGGCCATAGTTGTGTCTCCTTCTTCACAGGCCTTTTCCAACATGGAGGAGTGCAGCTCAGAGTCAGCCCATAGTTTAGACAGAGCCAGGCACACGGTCCTACGCAGCTGAAAGAGAGAGGGGATATGAAAAGGGTTAAGTACTGGTTTAAACCTGATTTAGACCTGTTCAGTCCTGGTTTGTCCCAGTTAAGCCCTGGTTTAGCCTTTGTTTAAGAACCAGGTCAATAGATGCTTGAAAGAGGTTTACTAATCAGGATGCTCCACTTCACATGCTAAGCTTCACATAAGTCAGTCATAAGAGATGACGCACGTATATGCCTTAACGCTAATAAGAGTAAAAATGTGCGTGCATATAGTTATAAACACAGAAGATATATTTTAAAAATGTAACAGAGGAGTTTTCAGTTTCTGGAGTGACTGGAGAGTGGACAGCTCAGTTAAGTCTTTTTAAGTTAAACACAGTTATAGGCCCTTGCTTGTATCTGACAATAAGGACTGATAATGACTTTAAGTGATTTACAAAATAATGCTTTCCTCCTGATTTAGCCCTGGTTTATTCCTGGGTTAGTCCTGGTTTAGTCCTGGTTTAGGGTACAAGATTAACTGGCAATTTAAATAACTGGTTAGCCTAGTTCTATTTAACTCTTCCTTGAATACTGGTGTATTGCTCCCATTGCTGCCTTCACTATTCGTTGGTGCAAAGATCTAAAGTACCAAGTGAACTGGTTTGAGGATGTTAATGAGGGAGAATGTGAGGAATGTTCTTTGTGGAAGTTACAAAGACAAATTTAGATCAAGACACAAAATGTACAGAATGTGTTCAGAGTAGACAGATAATGACACGCATTACGAGAGGGAAAACCCTCTGTTATATAATCATTTGTGTAGCTAAATGGCTGTTTAACTTCTGAGATGCCAGCTTATAATAATAATAATAATAATTAAAGCCATAAAGCTGAATTTGGCATTAAAGGCCCTTGCTCTCCTTGCGACTGTGGGGTACATGACAAAGAGGCTGCCTCTCATCCCCGCCTACATCACTCCATCCCCCAATGTGTATATGTACTGCATTTTCTTGGCATTCAGCTCAGACTTAATAAACTCATTCTTTAACCACTATTTTAACATTGTTGCCCATCAGAAATAACACCTGTGACAAACAAAATAATATTTTTGCTATTTTCTGGGTTTTTAATTAGTCTCGTCCCTCGGCTCAGGCCTAACAATGCACTGGATTTCCAAAGCACTTTACAGTGTATTATTCAATCACTCCACACTTGGTGGTGTTAGGATACTATTGTAGCCAGAGCTGCCCTAGGACAGACTGATGGAAGTGTGGCTGCCATTCTGCACCACTGGTCCCTCCCATGACCAGCTTCATACTAGGCACAGTGGCTGCCCCAATGTGGCACCTGGTATTGCCATAAATCTCCCATCCAGGCCCAGCCCTGCTTAGGTTCTGAGCAATGACACTGGACATTTGTATCAGTCTCCATACTCACCGGGATGCTGCTGCTCTCTGGCGCTTCCTCCCTGAGCTGCTGGAAAACCTGTCGATCAAAGTCGTGTTTCTGAAGCTGAGCTGCAGCTCCAGAACAAGCCTCCATCATGCGCACAGACACCTGAAAACACTGGAAACAAAACGGGCACAAAATAAAACAAATAACACTAACACCCACAATTATAAAAAAATATAAAGTTCATTTTATCCATTTTGTTTTCCTTTGGATCAGTTTGAGAGCCACTGCTTTCGACTTTACACAAACCTTGAGCTCGATCTCTCTGTCATCTTTGTACTGGACCAAAGATGCGACCACCACAGACGCCAAAACAGGTAAAATCATCCGAGAGAGTTTCTTCTTTATGACGAGATGCTGCAGCAGAGTCAGGCCCCAGAGGTGGATCTCTGGATAACAAAAAAACACTTTTTATTGCAGTGACATCACTCTGGGGGGTTCTGCAAGTATGTCTATGGTGAAATGTTCAGCCCTTATCATGTGACACAATGGACACATAAGCAATAACTTCCATAAAAGTTTAAGATGGCCTGAAAACTTAAAAAACACAAATTGGATTTAAACTCAGATTGGCTCCACAGATTGTAAGCATTCATGGTCCTGTTTAGGTGTTTGATGTTCAACAAAAAAGGTGAGAATGTTTAACTGAAAAACTGTTGGATAATGCCAGCTAGCTTGTGACTGTAATGGTATTTGAGAGTAACTCCTTGAACAGCACAAATCAGATCACCTGTTGTAGTTCCAGGTGTGGGGCCAGTCCCAAACAAATAATAACGTTCAACATTTGTGAATTGTAAGTTTGGAGATTTCTTCCAGTCCGATGTTATGTATGGTTGTGATAAAGAAATAGCATGTGTTCGTATCACTGTCATACATGTTGTACCTCTGTCCTCTGGAAACATCTGGAGTGTGTGAAGGACGGTGTCTATTGCCCCCTGCTGGCAGAGGAGATCCACTGCACCGGAGCAGTCAGCCAGAGCAGAGAGCACCTTTAAGCCCCCCCTCTGTATCGAAGGACTGCTGATGAACTGAAAAAGAAATCAGTATATTTTTAAATCACTCTCTTGTGCATCCTCTGATCCTTTCATCTGCATCCTCTGCTCCATCTGACTCTCTCCTCTTCCTTTGCTCCATCTGACCCTTCCTCTGCATTTTGTGGACATTGTGGAAATCCTTAATTATTTCTTATACACTCTGTGTTAATTTGTTCTGTTAACTGAGCTGTAAATGTCTTGGAATGCACAAACAGGTGAAACTTCATTCCTAACCCTTACATAATCGTTTTCCCAGAGCTACTTCCTGCTTAAGTCAACACTGTCCATTGTCCAGACTCAGTCACATCTTATCAAACTCGAACAGGCAATTTCTGTTTGTATTCCCGCCACTTTTCTGCTGGTCGTTTGAGAAATCTTAATTAAATGCTCTAGTTTTTGTAGAGGAGCTCACTGTATCAATACAATTATGTCATTACAACAGTAGTGAATGGGATGTATGCTTGTGTCTGCTTGTCTGTAAACCATCTCTTGTATTTTCTAAGTGGAACTAATCACTGTTTAATTTCTGAAATGTTTTTTTGTTGAGGTCAGTCAAACTGAAAAAGAGGACACAACTTGTAACACAATATGACACATGTGACCTAATAGTGATGCACAGAAACTTGAAAATGCTAATTAACTAACTATTTTAACATTTGGCATAGGGCTACATAAATGTTGAAGAGAAGACTGCAATCTGAAATGTTTAAGACAGTCCAAGAACCGCAGGCTATTCAGAGCATGTCTGTAGGGTCTAAACTATAGGATAAGAAGGGTTTTGCACAGAATAAGATCCCCATGGATACCCAGGTAGGGCATCTGACACACAGAGACATTCCAGAACATATTTGACGAGGTCTGAACTACCAGCTTAGCAGCTTTTTTTGCAGTCTTTGTGATTCAACAAGTATCCAAACAGTGTGTTCATTAAATGTCTCTGTTCTCTTGGAGCCCATTGTCATGAGAGATAAATTGATGATATTTTCATGGAGATAAGATGATGGTGTTGCCCTGGAGATAAGGTGTTTAGTGTGGTAGTGTTGTGTGTTTACCCTGTTGAGCACCTCCAGGTACAGTGTATGAGCCCCCTCCACCACACACTGAGTCTTCAGCACCTTCAGAGACACATCTGCCATGTCAGGGTCACACACAGCACCACTGCTCTCTCTCAAACTGCGGTCTGAAAACAAGCACGGGTGTATTAGAGGGGCTGTACCTATCAGCTGTGTCTTGTCTGCATCAAATTATAAAGCATTTTCATAGTTAGCATGCAAGGTGAATATTGTTAGCAGTGTTCTGATAGCCAAACTCTGCTCTGATGTCTGATAGCTGTAGAAAGTGCTTATAAACTCATCATGGTGAATAATTACAAAGTTCAGTGTGCATTAGGTAAGGGAGGAATAACTATGTAAACTGTTTAAAATAAACTAGTTCTGCATTTCATGTTTTTAAGACCATGAAATCAGCTAAATGTGTCTTTGTGTCCAAGAGGGGGATTCACAAGTCTATTATCCGCACAATGACTTGCTTATAGATCTGATTTCTATAATGAGGCTTACACAGAATCTGGGCTTTCCTTCAGAGATAACCCCAGAAACACTCCAGACCACAGAGTCAAATCTAATACACTAAATGTCATTTTTCAACCGTGAAAGAGGACTGACTTAAGTGAGATAGTCCAGATTCTATGCTCAAGTGCATTTGCTAATGTACAGATTTTTAAAAATCATACTGTTAACACAATAAAATGTCTACTACTACTAATAATAAAAGCAAATAGATACCATAAAGATAATAAAAACAGAATGCCATTTTTTTAAACAAATAATAGTAGTACTAGTTTTTGTAAAGCTCCACAGTGTAACTTTTTAGCATTCTTTTCTTCTTCATTTTGTATGTTTTTATTGCTCTGAAAAACATGTGTCCTTATTAGCATCACCGCAAACCTGACCCTTATGTGGCAATGGAAATGTTATTCTTTTTAGGGGTGTCAAATTATCGCGTTAATTGCGATTAATTAATTACAGTCATATTTAGCGCGTTATGTTTTTTAATCGCGTTAATCTCATTTTTAATCTCTAACTTTAGTGTTTCTGTATGTGAGTTTCTTTATTATAAAACCTGTTTTTATGTGTTGTTGGGACAACAACACACACACACACAAAACACATTTATACATTTTTTTATTTCGGTAATTCCACTCATTGCCGGAAACCCACACAAAACGCGCGCAGTAACAGCGTAAGTAAACGTCATTTTAACGTTGGCGGCATCAGTCGCACAATGGACGAGGTCAAAGAGCCAGTAGAACAGAGCAGCGCACAGGTAAAAACACATTCCTGTCTTGGAAATTATTCTCCCGACGTGAAATATAAAAGAAAATAACAAATATAATATCGCCTGAAAACAACCTGCATAGGCTCATGATCTCTGCACTACTGTCCTATAGTGACCTGCCACATGAGGGGACACGCACACAAACAAACACACACAAACAAACCTTCATCATCGTCAGTAACCTGAGAACGCGCGGACCACGTTTCCTTCTGTAGTTACTGCGCGGACACCGACGTGCTCCCGTGAGCCGCGTGTGGATAGTGTTTTCTCGCGTACGCGGCGTAAACCGCGCTTCCTCCTGTGAGCCTCTAAACCAGAACTAACACCAAGACTTAAACCAGGTCTAAACCAGGACTAAACCAGGACTAAACCAGGTCTAAACCAGGTCTAAACCAGGTCTAAACCAGAACTAAAACCAGGTCTAAACCAGGTGTAAACCAGGTCTAAACCAGGACTAAACCAGGACTAAAACCAGAACTAAAACCAGGTCTAAACCAGGACTAAACCAGGACTAAAACCAGAACTAAAACCAGGTCTAAACCAGGACTAACACTAGGACTAACACCAGGACTAAAACCAGGATTAATCCATTCCAGGACTAAACTAGGACTAAAGCAGGTCTAAACCAGGTCTAAACCAGGACAAAAACCAGTGATCTCATATATAAAGCATTTCTCTATCAATAATATTTTTAATATGGTTAAGGAAAGACTGGACTTATTATTGTCTTTAAGTAGACAAAAGTTATTATGTTCAGATTTCCTCGTCTTTGCTACTTTACAACAAACAGTTTCTTATTCATGGAGACTTGGGCTCAACAGCCATTTTGGAGAGATTTGTTAAACAATAAATGACTTGATAAAGTCACTTTTTTTTGTTCTGTATCAGTGTTTTGATCTGCCACAATAATGTAATAATGAATTTAAATGAAAATATCTCAAATTGAAGGATTTCCTCAGCAATTTTTAGGTGAGATTAAAATGAGATTAATTAGATTAATTAATTACAGATCATAATTAATTAATCTCTCAATTTTTTTAATCGCATGACAGCACTAATTCTTTTGGTTAAAATTTTCCACAGACATGAAATTGAAGTATACTTTCAACTTTGTATTTCTATGGAATCATGCAGGTGACGTGCCTCCAGAAAGTTGCTCTGAGTTGCTTTAACAAATTATTATTAATCCTATACTAGTTCGGATATAGTTAAAGTCCATTATAAAACTATTCAGGAAAGATATTTTTGTTCACATGGGAATTTAGTTTTATATTAGTAATAATAGTAGAAGTAGCAGTAATAGTTGCAGTAGTAGTAGCAGTTGTTGTAGTAGTAGTATTCGTACCTGGACATAGCAGCACCAGAGTGGCCTTGAAAGCCTCCAGTTGAACAGCAGGTTCAAAGTTGTGAGTTTTCATCACAGATAGAATCTGCCCCATCGTCATGTTTAACTCATCTAGACCAGCGCCCCTATAAGACAGGTGGAGAAGAGCAGGGTCAGAAGGGGCTCCAAAAAATGGTATGTGTTTTAAAGCACTGTACATGTTTTTTCTTAGAGGGGGGTTAAAAATTTTTTTCCAGTGCAAGGTCTTGGTCAAAACCAAAACACTTCATGGTTCCAGCTTCAAGCTGCCATGTACCGGTATATGTTTATTAGACTTTCTGTTACCAATGGAAACCTGCCGTACAGCTAGTGACGTTAATGCATTGCACATGTGTTGTTACCACCACAGTATTCCCATTTATTCCAGTATTTAGACTGTACGGTTTGTGGAGTTTATAGTAGAGCCCGACCGATATATCGGTTGGCCGATATTATCGGCTGATATGGGCACCTCGATGCATATCAGCTATCGGCCGATATGCTTGCTGATAGGGGCCGATATTTCACGTGGGCGTCGTTAAAAATCTTAGACTCTCTACATTATGTTCATTTAATCCAATTTACAGACAGATAAATGTCCTAATATGTGTCTCCACATCAGTATTTATCTACGGAGTCATTTATCCGTGCGTGTGTCCGTATTGTCCCTGAACACACCAGAGTCGCGTCACTCACGTGTGTTTGTTTACATCCGCAGACATAGATCCAAACATTGAGATTATTTTCTTTTTACGGACAATCGGTTTGAGTCTGAATTAAAAGGACATTTATTAGTGCAGATTTGTGATGTGAGGAGGAGCCTGTATGAGCGGTGAGTGTTGGAAATATGTCGACTCTGAAGCTAGTTTTAGTCATTCGTTATGGGTTAGCTGCTGTAGCTCCCGCACATAAACAGACTGTTTTCTATTGGTCTATTGTAAAGTGACTACACTGGCCGTATATTTGTTACTGGACCAGCACTGATATGTAAATGAGCTGTGAACAGACGTGTGAATTATGACATTTGCGCATATAATTCATTACCGCGGCGCGCAGCATTTACGGCTAAAGGCTAATAGCGCTAGTTTCTTTACTAGTTATGGGTCCGTCGCGGACGAAATGACTCTTAGAACCGGCTCTTTAAAGGGAACGACGGGAGCCTGATCCTTATTGGGAGCCGTGTTTTCTCTTTCTCTCACTTTTTTCCTGTTCACGCCGCGTGCAGACTCGTGGTTTGACAGCGGCAGAAAACGAAACTTTGAGAAATTTGCGTGTACGTAGGATTAAAAAAAAACAAAAAACAAGCATATTTGGCTGTAGTTTAGCATAAAATAAATAAGTCCTTGTTTAGACCTTTTTCAGTCCTGGTTTAGACCTGGTTCAGTCCTGATTCAGTCCTGCTTTAGACGTGCTTTAGTCCTGCTTGCAACAAAACAATCTGAAGAGCCGCTTGGGAGCCAAAAGAACCAGCAGCTTTTAGTGAGCCGAGCCAAAAGAGCCGGTTCTCTAAAAAGAGCTGGAATACCCATCACTAGTGTCTAGAATATGATGCAAAAATGCCATTAAGTCAACCTACTGTCTGTAAATATGATGTAAAGAGGCAGAATAACAATAAATGTTGCCTAAATAAACCCAATTTAAAATCCACTAAATATATCGGCGATTATATCGGCTATCGGCAGCGCCAACTCCCATTATATCGGTTTCATATTGGCCACAGCAAAATCCATATAGGTCGGGCTCTAGTTTATAGTAAATAGTCCATACATCCCTGTCTTCAGTATTTAGACCATGCCGTGTAAATTTTCAGTGTATAGACCATACCGTCCTTGGAACAGTAGACTGAGCAATCGACAGGCACTGACAGACACTTCAGTCGAGGCCACGTGTTTCTTCATCATCTCCACTATGTTCACATGGAGTCCACTAGAGAGCAGCAGCGGGCGCATTTTACCTGCAGTTAAAAAGAACAATGTTTTAACTATGTTCATCATTATCTTACTCAAATTTGTATTTTGATTACTTTGTGCATCTTTAGTTCCGAGCACTCAAAGTTGTTAAGTCAGTTCTTTATGGTCAGATTGAGTTAAAACAAAGTTACATTAAAGTTTAACTTGAGTAACAGAGTTTCAGACAGAGCAGTGCCTCTAATTAGATATGGGACTCACTCTTGTGCGTGAGCAGGGCTGTGATGGCGCTGGTCGCCGCCTGAAACACTTTGGTCGACGAGGAGTGAAGCAGCATGGCCGCCATCAGCTGTCTGTGAACTGGAGTCCTGGAAACATAAACATGTCCTTTAGCTCAGGGAAAGTTGAAGCAGTGTAGCTTTTCATGTAAAAAAGTGAAATTGGGGTGGACCGCCCAAGCACAGTCAGGCAGAGTGGCTTACAGCATTTACTTCTGGGTTTACAATAAAATGCTTCATTTTTAGATGTCCTATTTCACAAAGTGAGACTTCTACAGTAGTCTCAAAACAAAATATACCTACTGTATTTTTGGTACTATAAGTTGCACCAGCCAAAAAATGCGTGAAATGAAGAAGAAAAAAACACATATAAGTCGCACCGGACTATAAGTCGCACTTTTTGGGGGAAATTTATTGGATAAAATTAGAGACCAGGAACCGACATTTCACTTTTTCATTTTGAAAGGCAAGTTATAGTAATAACATTAAAACAGAACAACAGGCTGTTAATGTAACATATGAACATATAACAACAGAACAGAACAAGTTTACAAAACTTTACATCTCACTCCAAATCACTCAACCCGTTGAATTCTTCATCCTCGGTGTCACTTTTGAGCAACTCAAACCTACCTCCGGAGGTAAACGAAGCGCTGCTTCCTCTCCTGCATAGCTGTCGTCAGACTCAGCATCAGTTCCAGTTAGAATTATTCCGGCCTTTCTGAATCCCAACAGGATGGATTTGGGTGTCACTGAAGTCCAGGCTTTGTCCATCCATCCAATGACTTCCAGGAGAGTTACATGGTGCACCCACCCGGTTATTGTGAAGATGGGTTCTCCATCCCGGCTTTCCGCCAGTCCTCACAAGTTTCTCGCTCACTCCAAACTTTCTTTCTGCTGCTCGATTACCGTTTTTGGCTGCATATTTCGCTACTTGCAGCAGGACACATGCAGGAGACATTCGCAGTAGGGCGCAAAGTGACAGTGGTACAGGAGTAATAGGAGTAGCAGATAATGACACACAAGCCTAGAGCGCCCTCTCACAGCTGTCAGTGTGAACATTTTAATACATAATTCACACTGGAGTATAAGTCGCAGGACCACCCAAACCATGAAAAAAAGTGTGACTTATAGACTTAAATACAGTACATACATTTTTTCTTTATGTAGGTACATTTTCACGGTATATTATTAAAGTATATTATATTATATTATATTATATTATATTATATTATAAGGTATATTATTACATAAGGAAAGAAAGACCAAAGTTCACCTGTGTCCCTGATCCTCCTCAGACTGGTTCACTCCAGCTCCATGCAGTAACAGGCTGTGAATCGCCCAACTCGCCGCCTCCTAAAAAAAACATTATAATTTATTTGAATACATTTTGATGAGTTCCATTTGTCATTTTTTCCTTTTAAAAGTTATGTTGCTCAGATAAAATGTTGCTCTGAAGATATAAAGTATTTAACTCAAAGGTGCACTGTGTAACTTTGGTGAAGGGTCTCACTGGAAATGTTATTAGTGATATGTTTCATAGTATGGCATTAAAAACTGCTATCATCATGCCAAAATATCTTTAAAAAACATGTAACCAGGGTCCCCTGTTCGTAGATCTAACCTATAACTAGGCAGAGTTGCAGTTCCTTGCAGTGCAATTTTGCACTTAAAAAAAGCGACTAATCCATGTGTACTTAAAGGAGATATATTGTGCATGTGTCTGCAGTATAATTATAATATATGACATACATGGATCATTATGTTATAAATTGCACATTTTAAATCACAACACTGATCTAAAACAATAAAAAAGCAGCAGTGCCAAATGGGAGCTGACATGGGCGTAAAGGCTGTATTTGATAATGTGTGCATTGTGTCACCATGGTAACTGCTAAACATTCCACTGTAGACATTTATCCAGTAGTCCCCCCCAGCATAGCAGTTACTGCAAAGTATCAATATGATATACATTAAAAACTTGACCTGCACTGAAGGTTCGGCTGCGTGGAGCTCCAGAGCAGAGCAGCACACTTCCATCCAGTTCAGCCCCAGATGGAGCACTTCCTGTGGGCCACGCTGCTCCTCCTCCTCCCCCTCCTCCAGACCCTGAGCTGCAGCAGCCTGGTTCTGCACGATCGTCGCCGCTGGACACACAAAACAATCACTGTTACCTAACACAGAGGAATATCTGATTATCTCATTTAATATTGAATCAGTTTGAAGGAAATATTTGAAATGTTGCCAAGAAATGGTTAAGTGAATGACATCAATGGCCAAAGAGACAGAGGGAAACTGTTTATAGAGTCAAAAGTATTACTTGTACACTTAATTGTCCCTAAAGAGTAATGTGTATGTTACAGGCCTCGGCCCTTTGGTGCTTGATTATTCATGTTCCCGTTGTCTCTTGTTTCTTTTGTGTGTATGTGATCAGTCCGCGAGCCCTGAACTCGGATGCGCGGGAGCAGAGACTGCCGGACGGAGGCTTCGCATTGGATCGCTCTGGGGATTGGCCGGACACCCTTCTGCCCCCACCAATCTGTGGATGCCACCTGTGGGGCGTGGAGTATAAAAGCACTGTCTTCCGCCTGCTCGGCATGACTGGGTGCCTGTGTGCCAGCTTGCCCTTTTGTTTGGTTATTTCTTTGGTTGTCTCATTTTTCGTTAAGATGCCGGCTGTTGCAAAACTTTAGTTAGTTTTTTTTTGCATTGTAATTAGTTAGGACTCCTCAGTTTAGTAGTTTATTTTTTATTTAAATCTTTTTATTTCATAGCAACCTTTCTTTGTTTTTTCTCTCTACACTGTAGAATAATAAATTCACAGTTTTTAGTTAAACCTTTAACATCTTGTTTTTTGTTTATTGTTTTGTTTATTGTTACTTCCCTTCTCCCCTAGCAAAGGGAATGTAACAGTGTCCTCTGTTTTTGACCCATCTTTCAGTGTCTCTGGGTTAAACCATAAACTGTATAAAGAAGTGGACCAAGCATGACGTCACCCATAGTGTTTGCTCCAGCTATATAAAGTCAATAGAGGCTCGCAGTTGAAGAGCTGAATATGGAGCCCATATTTGGAATTCCGACCACGGGTATAGCAACCAAAGAGCCAATCCGGAGCAAGGCTGCTGAAGGTAACGACCCTGTCCCGCTGCTCATTTCCTTTTGATACTTGTTGATGTCATCAACATTCCCTGGGGTGTGATGCTAACTGTAGGCTCTGCTCTGTCTGAAGCTCTGTAATTCCAGTTATGGAACTTACCTGGAAAACTATGGAATTACACAAATATAAGGGCACATGATATTATAAAAGATAATACTACATTTTAATGTTGAAAATCACATTCTATTGTCTAAATAAAGAGCATATGGCATCAGAATCAGTATGAAGGTTGTTCCTTAATTGAAATTGAGTTTGACATTTTAGTACTGTGACACAAGAGTTAGCAGCCCGCAGATCACAGTTTGAGAAATATTGTTATAAATGCCACTTATAATTCTCGTCTTTGTTTTGGTCTGAGGGTCTTTCTCTCTCTAAACTGTAGCTTTAAGGACAAATGGGTCACACACTGCACAGTGCTGACCTCCTAACCACGAGTATTTATAAACTCATATCTGGGAGTTTCCATGTTGCATAATGAACTAAGAAAACCACTGCATTAGATACGGCCAAGGTGTGTTAGTAAATGACTATTCCAGTTCTATTTTTAATTTGCTTGTGAATCGCTTTACACTAGTTTCTTAGATGACTTGTTACATAGTTTATATTTAGTTATTACTGTGTCTGAATTACTCAGACTGAATAAAGAAAAGACATAAATCCATTTAAGGGTGGCCAATAAAGACACATGAACAAATAAACATCTAAATATAAGAAATTTTAACTGGAAATTTAACTATAATTGCAAAATTATCGTAATTTCTTGGTTTAATTAGTTGTAGATATGCAAGAGCTATCACAGTCACATCTAAATAGCAATTTGTCACAATTAGCAAACCTTAAAAAGGAAGTATTTTAGGGGTATTAAGTGCTAACACATAACATATTGAAACAACCATAAAACACTCTAAAAACACCTCCAGATATGTTTTGGATGAGAAACTATCATTGACAGTATCTAACAGTAGCTAGCAATAGACATGGATTAGTGCTGGACAATTTTTGAAAAATATTTCATTGAGATTTTCTGATAAACACTGAGATTAGATTTGTGAGATGATTCTGCTGAAACTTCACATGTCCAGAAGAATTGACAAAAAGACTGAAATATGAAAAGACAAATTAACACTAAACTCACATTTCAGTTTGTACAGATCTTAAGTATGGGGTTAGCAGCTTTTACCTGGTCCCTGAAGGGTTAACCAGGTTTTGTATTCACCCTGTGCGTCTGTGTGTGTGTGTGTCTGTCCACTCACGATAATCCTGCCATTTATGGACCAATTGTCACCAAATTTGGTATGTGGGTCAAGCCCCCGAGTAAAAAAAGTTTTATAATGTTCCGAGGTCATTTGAGGTCACATGGGTAAATTTCGGAATTTCAATTTCTGAATTATCTGCAGGCTAAAATATTCACCCAATCATCACACAAGTTGGCACACACATAACCGAGGTATGGGCTGGAGTCCTAATAAGATGGCTTCCGTGGTAATGAACTGCCCCCACCATTGTTTGCAGAGATTGTGTTTTTTGTGGAGGAAATTATGGTATTCAAAAGTGCAGTCTTTGTGATTCATTAATTCTATCCATTCAGATTTTGATCCCTTGCAGCTCTATCACAGATCATAACATTGTAGCTGACAAAAGCATAATATAACTGCTTTAAATTTTGCACAGCCTCAGTGGTCACAAGTTTATAATATAAATCCTATAACTTGTGATTTTGATCTACAACTCTGCATTCTTTTGTTTGTTTTGGGTCAGAGAATCACGGACACAATGTGAATTATGAAGTATTAAAATAACTGGTGTGAACATTAGACTCCGTGCAAGATGCTGTAAGCATCTGCGGTAACACTGAGTAAATCGAATCACACAGAGGAGGCAGTGCGTTCAAAAAGAACGAAATACATGTTTTATTTAGATCACTTACTGTTTAGTTTGACACTGCGAGAGATTCATTATCAGTTTTTATGTTGCTTCAGAGGTGGTTATCTGGACAGTGTTTTTGAAATTGATCCAGAAGCCATTTTCAATCAGATGCTGCTGGTCTGAGTTAAGATGGTCTTACACTGTGCGATTTACAGGCAGATTTTGACATATATTTTAGCCACAACAATAATAACGTAGTGTCAAATTTCAGCTCCTCTGTGCATCAATGTCGTGTTACCTCCTCACGATGAAAGCACAACAGTTGATTGTGCAGTTGCAGGAGTATCAGACATGTTTGATATCTGTGGTAGTTGTAGGGTCAGTGACACAGTGTGAGTTTGGAAATAATTTATAACGTCTTGAAATTTCCCAGTGCACAATATATCACAATAATATTGAAATCACAATTTGAGTTGACACAGTTACCAAACCTGCAAAGGCTGCACTAATTTAGATAATACAATGTCCCCTGCAAAGAACAAAATATTCTCTTTTTGTGGAAAAAAATCTGTATTTTAGAACTCTACAGAAATGTTCTAAGATGCATGGGATTCTTAGTTTATCAATTCTTATACCATGGTCAGTGAGAATTCTAATGCTAACTGCTGTTTTTATCGCACTCCGTGGAGTAACACCACTCTGCTGTGTGTCAGTGCTGTTGTTTAATCCCTTCATATATCAGTCTTCTGTCAAATGTTTATGTTCTTGGTGTTCATTCTGGTGTGAACTCACTGAGGCTGGCGAGGCAATTGAGTGCGGCCGTCTGAAGTACTGCGTTATCAGGAAACGTCTCACAGGCTTGAACCACTGCTCTCTGCACTCCATGAACAACCAGGATACTGTAGTAACTCTCTGAGAAGACAAGACATCAAATCAACACCTCTGCTCCATCTGACCCTCTCTGACTGCCTCCGCCTCCCACGTAGGTTCGTCCTTCTCTCAGTTTAGCCCTAACTTTGTCATACTGTAGTCCTGGTTTAATCCTGGTTTAGTCCTGGTTTAGTCATGGTTCAGTCATGGTTCAATCATGGTTAAGACATGATTTAACTCCTGATTTAGTCTTGGTTTAGTTCTGGTTTAGTTTTGGTTTAATCCTGGGTTAGTCATGGTTTAGTCCTGGTTTAACTCCTGGTTTAGTCATGGTTGTATCTGTAGGGTCTGACCTGAGGTGAACTTGTTGAGGAGGCAGCAGCCCACTTCCTGGATGTCCTCGACTTCAGGAAACGTATCCATGGCAACAGTGACCAAACGGTAGCACCGGACACTGCCAGACATCAGGATCTCTACATTACTACCTGGACACAAATGATGTCGGAATATTTAGGTTTTTAAGTATCTGCTTGGGACATTAAAGGGCATATGACAGGTTCAACTACTCATTTCTTAGTAAATATAATTATATTTGAAATTTTATGAAAAATATTCACAAGTTGTCTCTGCACTTTGGATGGACTTTTCCATGTTGATGACACAGGGAGAGGGATTCTGCTTTAGGATATCTGCTACTTCCTGTATTGTCCAAGTTTTTGCTTTAAACTTTTTTCCACAAAATGCCAATTTACTGATGTAAAACTATGAGAAATATTTACACCTGGTATTATACCACCAAACCAAGTCACAAATAGAAAACACAAGAAAACCTGCACTTTAAACAATAACTCCTAAAGACGTCTGTCCCATTCCAGTGAATTTACTTGTGACAGGATGTTATACGTTTAGGAGAAGCATATAATTTAGAGACAATTTCATTTAAGTCACTGAAACTGACACACATTAGACAGACTTCCTGTCTTTTGTCTGAAGAAGGAAGCAGCTGTGAACAAAGAATGCATTCAAGTTTTTAATTAATCAAATTATATTTAAAATTACATCAACCTAAAGCAGATATATACATAAAGTAGAAAACAAACTGCAATTGCACATTTGTTAAAAATGTGTTAAAAAGGTTCTTTTTAACAGACCACTGTGTTGTTTACACATAAGTTGACATGTTTCGGATGCGTTCTGCATCCTTCTTCCGAAGGGTCCCATGATACTACAAGACCGACATATGATTAAGTATATATAGTAATTTGGACTGTATATATGAATTTAGATTCTCATTTAGATTGTCAGCAGTTACTGACTAAATTAAATGTAAAATGTTTAGAACTTTTACATCGAAGAGGTTCATTTCAGTCTTTCATGGCCACATTTACATTATGTTTTTTAATTCCAATTTAATTATTCAGAATTAATTAATTTGGAATAAAATTATTCTCCTTCGAGTTTACATGGAAATAATAATTCCTAATTAAAGTTGTAAACCTGGAACACGTTAAATCGGCTTTATTTAATTCTGCTCAACGTCTGGCGGTGGAGAAGTGTTCTGATTGGACAGGGACACGAATGTGTTTACGTCGACCGGAACAAAACACACACTTGAGCTGCTACCGGCTTTTTTGCCATCTCGGTTTGTTGTTACGGGTGGGGATGCGTACCGCTGTTCCCCAGTTTGTATGGACGGGGAAACAGTCCGAACCCAGACTTCTGAACCAGCGGGAGCAGCTCTGGTTCAGGTCAAGCCCCAATGAGCTGGACCGGGGATTGGTGTTAGGTGCCTCAGCCTGAGAAGCACTTTCCCCAGAGAAGAACTAAGAGCACGGAGGATGGACTGCTCAGAACAAGATATATAATGAACTAAACAGGATTCGCACTTCTGTTCAGATGTTTTGCCCTACCTCGGAACCAGCCCTGGAGCACGGAGGACAGGAGCAGCCTGCCCGTACCTGTAGTCCACAGTGCATTCTCACTTTTGCCGCACGGATCCACTGGTCTTGCTCGCCCCAGTCTGGACCCAGCACATGGAGGAAGGAGCCTATGGACCTGTCTGACCAACCTGCTCGGAGAACGGCAAAAGACCAAGGAGGAGCTGCGCTCTGTGGTGAGTGCTATCGTGTATTTCCCACTGTTACGCTGACTCGGAGCTTCTGCTCCGGGCTGATGCGCGGTGAGTTGTGTACAGACCTAGGCCACATGCTGCTGTTTTAGGAGTTCATGATGATAACTTGGGAAGAGGACAGCTCACGGTGCTAACTGGGAACCTTGGTACCTTTCGCAATTACATAAACACCGGGAAACAGAGATTCGGGGATGCAAACATGATGCAAACTTTTTCCACCATATTGCATATAGTGAATAATTGCATCAGAAGGGTGATCCAACGCATATGCACTGAAAGACCGGAATTATTTTTTAAGAGGAATAAACATTTACATGATCGCGGAATAAATTAATTCCGCTTTAAAACTGGAATAAACCACCCACTTAATTTGGATTTAAGTTTAATTCCAAATAAGTTTAATTCCGAATAATCATTAGGAATTAAGTGTTTACATGGTCTTTTTAAAGCAGAATTAATTTATATTCGGAATTAAATTATTTTTTTTCTGAATTAAAACTCTCATGTAAACGGGGCAAATATTATTTCCAAACAAAAGGTCTGTTAAAACTGTCTTTTTAACAGACCAGTGTGTGTTGTTTACACATAAGTTGACATGTTTCCCTTCTTCATAAGGGTCACGTGATGTGTCTTAAAGAGGCTACTGAGACAAGCCCACAGGGCAGTAAACAGGGACGAGGGGGCCTATCAACTATCAAGGACCTGGGAAGCTGATGGCACTATTCCCCCACCAATGAAGATACAAGAATGGTGCCAAAATCAGTGTAAATTCAAGACTCTTCATACTAACATCACATGACCTGTTTGAAGAAGGGAAACAAGTCAAGGTTTGTGTAAACAACACACTGGTCTGTTAAAAATAATCTTTGTTTGGAAATAATTTTGAATGACCAAAAACTCTTTGAAGTAAAAAACATCTAGACATTTTACATTGTATTTTGTTAGTAAAAGCTGGGTTCATGGTGAGAATCTAAACTCTATGAATCCAAAACAATAGTTGTTTTGGATTAGTAGAGTTTAGATTCTCAGCTTGTGTATGTATTCTTAGCAGTGGCGGACCGTGCATTTCACACCTAGTAGTGTTACATCTGAAACACTCCACTCCTCAATAATTATTTTATGGTTATAAAAGCATCTTATTATACAGAGACACAGTATAAAGAGCTGTTGCATCACAGATAGATAACTCCTCTAGCCACAATCAGGGGTGTAATGAGTGTGGTACGTGGGCATACGCTGTTCACCCACTTCTCCCGACGTGAGATATTAAAAAATAACAAATATAAAATAACCTACAACTTAAATGTCAAACCAGAGCTATTGACAATGGTGAAAATAACCTGCATAGGCTAACTAGGACTAAACCAGGACTAAAACAGGAATAAACCAGGTCTAAACCAGGTCTTAACCAGAACTAAACCAGAACTATGTTTCAGGATGGGTCTGGAGGTGCACCCATGTAGACTGTTGGGTGACCGCTCTCTCTCTCTCTCTCTCTCTCTCTCTCTACCTCTCTCTCTCTCTATCTCTCAAGTCCAAGATGAGTCCTGGTTTAGTCCCGAATTAGACCTGGTTTAGTCCTGGTTTAGACTTGGTTTAATCCTGGTTTAGACCTGTGTTTAGTCCTGGTTTAGACCTGGTTTAGTCCTGGTTCAGTCCTGGTTTATTCCTCATGAATCGTGTACCCCCACTTAAAAAATCCCCACTACACCACTGGTAATTAATAAGAGTAATATGTAGTAATAATAATTTGCATAGCCCGCTACAGATGCAGGTTGCTGCCTTGGCTGGTGCGCTCTCTGACTGTCCAATCAATGGGTCTGAATATGGTAACTTTGCCATATGCCTGTTAGAAGGCCCTGGTGACACCAACTCAAAATCTGATTGGCTGAAGCAACAGTTTCATCAACATTTATTTTGTGTCCGAGGGCCTGCAGAACAGATTGTGAAGGCCTCAGGACACTTCTTTGACTCTGACCCTGCCTAGCAACAAATGATGGCTGAAATGTGATTGGTTAAATGCTTTAATAAGCAAATATATGATTCTCAGTATGTGTGTTATACTATATAGTGTATCCCTTGTACAATGTTAGACAAGGGGCAAAGCTGAGGCTTCTGCTTCTTCCTGTTCAGACTTTATATAAATGATTTGTCTTACACTAGCCTCTGTGAACTATCTGAATAAAATGAACTGAACTGATGAAGCACTTACTGAGCTGTGCCAGTAGGAGGAGCACTCTGAGTCCATGCAGCAGTAGCTCTGGGCTGTCATTAAACTTGTACAGAGACGAGATGACCGAGATGTGATCCTGTCTCTCCACAAACTCCAGTAACACGTCCTCTCTGTCTGAAAAAATAATACATTCATTATACTTTAACTGTAGTCTAATGTAGTTTCGTCCTCAAAACAATAGAGAAAGCTCTATCTCCTGTGCCGCTTCTCTCTGTGCAGAAACCCCCAGAAACCACTGCTTTCCTTTCCTCAGCCTTGTGTCTCTCATTTTGTTCAGAGAAAACTGATTTATCATCAGTAATAGCCTTACACTTTTAATGTGTTTTACGAGCTTGTTGAAGCCTCTCACAACCATTGTAGCTACAGCTGGCTGTGTAACTAGACATTTATTTAGCTTGTTAATGAGAACTTTCCTTTGTGGAGGTGGTCAGTCAAACTGAAGGAATCACTAAAGTCTATGGTCCTTCGCCTCTATAGGATGCTATATGTGCCTCTAAATGAAAACCCATTCAGTAAACAGCAGTGGTCTTGTACCTGTGTCCAGCAAAGAGGACAGAGCACAGCAGCCCTGCACCTGTACTTCCTCACTCTCTTTAAACATCTTCATAGCGGTCATCACAAGGTCAAACACATCCTCCTCCTCTTCCAGGACTAGCAAACGCATCACCTCTGAAACATGTGAAAAACACAAAGCAGTACCGTGTGAGAGAAGACTGAAATAGGGCTGTTGATTTTTCTGGAAAACACAGTGCTGTGTTGTAATTAGGCCCAAGAGCCAATTGGGTGTAGGGCCTACTGCTTTTGCTAAAATGAGAGCATAGGCCACAGTGAGCGCATGGGCGAATGCGAGAAGACATAGTGCAGCTTTGTCCTCCTGGGCACCCCTGGCATAAACAGCAGTATCCCAGTAACCCACGCCCAAGACCTGGGCCATATTCATTGCTGCTAAAATGAATGAAAGTCAGTGGGAAATCAGAGGGTAACCCCGACGAGATGGTGTGGATGCACCTGTCATTGTGGGAAAGGTTGAGAACTTTCAAAAAACATATAATATGCTGTGCCCATGTTAACAGATATATATTGTTTTTGCTAAAAATATTATTACTTTATTATTAGGGCCTATTGCTTTTGCAATAGTGTCTCTCTTGCAGCGTATTTTACAGCTGACCTGTATGTCATTAGTAGAATACACTGAACACTGTGTCTCATCAATAACCATTATTAAAGGTTTTAACCATCACACAAACCGCTTTAGAAGAAGACGACAGTATGAAATTAACTGATGTGGGTAGAACATTAGATTTGTTTATAAAGGTTTTTTTTGAGATGCACTATGTAACTTTTCTGACAGGAGATCTGCCACTGCTTGTCTCCATGGTTTTGTATGACATATTCCAATATATGGCATTAAACTATCAATAAATTTCAATTACAGGTGTTTATAGTGCTAAAAAACATACATCCTTACTGTGAGAGGGATTGCCTCTTCACAGATTTGAGCAGCAATGTGTAAAGCAAGTAACATCTCCATGGAGACAAGAAGGATACATCATACCCTCCCCCTGAAAAGTTAATAGTGGACTGTTAATGAGTTGTACCTGATCTGAGCAGCAGAGCCAGAGCCCGCAGAGTGACCATGGTCACTTTTGCGTCTGCAGCATACTGAGAGAGGACCTTTAAAATGTGCCTGAAATACACCAGAAAATATAAAATATTAAAGGGCCTGTACCTCATTTTTTCATGTAATAAAGAAAAATGTGTCTTTCTCCAGTACAGACAGATCAGGGCCTCCAGATAGCATCAAACCCCGAGGGAATATTGATGACATCAGCTGCAAAGTGTCAGCCATGTTTAGTGTACTCACTGGTGCACCCCCAGCACCTCCCAGTCCCTTGCAGCCTGCAGAGGAGCCGTGAGCTCGGACAAAGTTCTGGGGCGGATTTCAATCAGACGAGACAACAGTGACCACCCCAACTGAAACAAAACAGACACAATGTATTCTCATTACAGATAAGATAGAAAAATTACTGCAACTAGAGATGCACTATTTTTCTGACAAGTACTGCATTTACAATTAGATTAAGCAAATTATATAAATAAATTACTGAATGAATGAAATGAATTTTATAAAGTAAAAGCAGGATTCAAATGAGTGCACACTGGCTGCATCTAACTATAAAGCATTTTATCACAAACCAGGAAATAAAGATAAAAAAAAAGAAAATGTGGTTCTCAGTTTTAATACAGCATATATAAGGAAGAATGAACGATACTCAGCCCTAGTACAACATGTCACAGTATTTGAGACAAGAGGATGATCCAGTTTAGAGACTTCATAAGACCTTCTAAAACTGTTGTGTTCCTTCGTCAGTCAAATAAAGACTTTTTTTTTTTCTATTTCTCCAAACTAGTAACTGTAAACAAATTAGAAGGCCAGATGGAGCAGAGGATGAAGAGGAGAAGCAGAGAAGCAGGGGAGAGGGGTAAACGGAGCAGAGGATGGAGTAGAGGAGAGAGTCAGAGGAGCAGAGGAGAGGGTCAGAGGAGCAGAGGAGAGAGTCAGAGGAGCAGAGGAGAGGGTCAGATGGAGCAGAGGAGGTTGTATAAGTCATAAACGTGTTATTATTGCTGAGCTTATGACTTTTTAATGTGTCACGGAGATTGAATCACGAGACACAGTGAACATGACTGAACATGTGAAAATGTCTACAGAGAGAGAGAGAGAGAGAGAGAAACAGAGGAGAAGGTGGGGTTGAAAAGAAATTGAGAATAGAGATCTATAAATAGAGGGAGAGAGGAGAGCATTTTTTGACATAAAGAAAATAAAAACATATTTCCATCAGTGAACAAAGTTGAATGATGATACATCTCTTTTTCTGAAAACTCCCACTCTCACAAGTCTAGAGAGGACTAAACCAGGGCTAAACCACCAATAAACCAGGATGGATTGGAACCAGGACTATACCCGGTCTAAAATCTGGTACCTGCTGCACTGTTTTACTGCTGATGTTGGATGAAACCACAATCATCAGAGGACCATGGACATCTAACTCTGCAAACAGCTCCGCTGCTACAAGACAAATATGAAAATTATTAATACAAGCACTGAAAAACTTTAAAAAATAGGACTAAACCAGGACTAAACCAAGACTAAGGAAGGTGTTGTTTCCTCTTCATGAATATTCAGAAGGTGTCAGTCTGTGTTAGTGTACGATGAATGACTGAGGTAAAAACACATTTGCTGAATCACCATCATGTGAGGTTTAGGTGAAGTTATCTCATAATTTACTGTTTGGGGTCAAAGGGTCTGACTAATAAAGTTAGTTTCATTCTGTTCTTTTAAAACACAGACTGACGTAAACATAAGTACAGGGCTGTGTTTGGCCTATAGCAAACCAATGTGAGAATGCCACTGCAGCTGGACTCAACAATCACATGTTATATTCACATGGGAATAGAGATATGGTACAGCTCCCTTCTGCAGACTTATAATGCATGTTTGAAAAAGAATGTCCTTATTCTGTGTAAAAGCTGCTAACCCTGTAGTTTAGACCTCTACAAACATGTTCTGAAATGTCCCTGTGTATCAGATGTTTTTCCCATGTCTCTCCATGGGGTCTTATTCTGTGTAAAAGCTGCTAACCTTGATTTTCAGACCTCCACAAACATGTTCTGAAAAGCTGCTTCTTGTGTTATAGTTTGAAGTGGGGATTTCCAACTTCAATGTTAATGTTCCTGTTTATACTGTTTAAACCAAATCTTGATTTTAAAAGTCTATCACAGTTGCAATTTTGTCAGGAAAAAGAAAACTACTAAATATTTTTGCAGAATTTTACTGAATTCCCCTGTAAAAGACACTCTGAAATTTTCAATTGTATTTTTCTGGTTAAAAATAAAAAAACACACTATAACTTTTTCTACATCCTCTTTTAGACTTGTATTGGTTTCAGATGGTGTTTCTTTTTATTGTTTTTCTCACCACAACATTTTAAGTGTATTTCTTGAGTATTCATTCCACAAATTAGATTCTTTAGTGCAGTCATATGACAAAACACACTTTTAATTAACTTCACTTGATCAAATATTTCACAGTAATAACTTTAGCAGACCAAAATGAACAAAGTTTTCCATTTTCTTTTCAACACAGTAGTTTACACAAGTTCAGCGTCACCAGGTCTATAATAGCTGAATAGTTATAATAAAACACTAATGCAAAGTTATCTAATAAATAATTTATAGCAGTTTCATTATAGGCTTAGTACTTAGTAGTTACCATTTCAGTTTAGTTTATTCTTTATTAGTCAGTGATCATAAAGCAAATTCATGAATATCACAAACCCAGATTTAACTACTGATACTTTCCCACTACAGTCCTTGGGCAGGTGAGCACACTAAAAATACAAAATCTCTTTCCAATTACATTATAAGACTAGTCACAATGTCACCATTTCAAATACATGATATGTCCTACAGTCCATACAAATATTACAGTTATTATGTACAAGTTTTTACAGTGACTACATTACAAATTAATATGACTGATGTTGACAAACTTGATCTAAAATCTAAAATGTGCTTTTTCAAATTCCAAAAAACCAAAACCAAGAAAATACAAAACTATTCAGTAAAGGTCCAATTTTGGGCTAATAATGTGATTTTTTCCCCCCTCATCAATAAATAAGTATCTGGTTTTGGCACTAGTTTTAGTATAGATTAGTATCTGGGTTTTGATCATTTTTACTTTAGAAGTGAAAGTCGAAAGACTGGGAGGAAAATTTACATTTGTGTTTATTTATTTACAACACAAATATAATGTTATGTAATAAATGAATCATACAGTTATAATACAACTGACCCATATATTAAACTGTATGTAAAGCAATTACAATGGACAAAATTGACAAAAAATCACTTACCATATTCCGTGTGCGCCAGAAAGTTGAGGTCCTGTATAATCTGAATTAACGTGGGCATCTGATCTTCATCTTTGGGAGTTTTTAATCGCACCAAAAGCTTCCTTAACTTTTCCACCAGCTCTTCTTTGTCTTTGTCAGCCATTGTCAATGTTCAGTTTTGGTTGTAAAGCGAAAAAACTATTTTGTAATGCGCATTTAAGTCAATTAATCCATGTTAGATCACACCAGACGCGTTGCAGACAGCGGCATAAATCCTCCACAAACTCTACTACAATTACAACACATGATTTCATATTAGCAAAATTGCACAACATTAAGCTATAGTATTATACAGTAAAAAGCGGAACTTATCAATTTTTGAGTAGTTTCACTTCGGGTTTGGCGAGAGGACGTAACCATCGTGTCCAAGCGCGCGTCCACTAACTTTCCCCCGTCACGTTACTCATTTTGTTCGGACTTTTGCGGTTAAAAATGCGGCGTGTTGTCCCGAAGAGGCGTGTTTCCTCTTCCCCCGTGTTCACGTCATATGACCGATCCACAGAAAAGTCCATTTGTCGAGAAGGAAACGGAGAAAGGCACACTCCAAACCAAAGCCAAGCCCCGACTGTCAGTCTATCAGGGCGGTGTTATGGTCAATTCTGGACCCCTGTTCAGATGTATGCAATTTAAAGCTTAAAACGACAAAAAGTTCGAAAATTACCATATATTTATAGACCTCTAAGACAGAAACAACAATCTAAAAATATAACCATCTAATATGCATATTGTTATTGTTTTGACACTCTTTGTTCTCGTTAAAAAAGGCGTTCTTTCTACAGATTTTTGAGTTTTCTAACTTTAAAATGACCTTTAGTCTTTAAAATGAAGACTGTACTAGGATAAATAGCAGGATTATACTTATAAGAACACAACTTTTGCGTTGTTTATAATACGTCCTGAAATGTATTAAAAGAAATGCCTTGACAGAAGTAAGTTAAATGAGGATGCAGAATTCGGCACTACATTGCAGGGACATTCCGATGCGACGCAAGGTAAACTAGCAAACCAAATGTCTAAGAAAATCGGTGTATGGTTAAAAGCTGCGCTCATTTGTAAAGGTTTCATAAAGTTTTAATGGTTATAACTGTCATATAAACTGTACAAAATGTTCAGTTGTTGAGTTGAAGGGAAGTATGGTCTGTTTATGCTAGCAATGATTTGTAGTCCGGGGCAGCCATGTTTGTAGTTCTACTGAACTTAGAGAAAAGCAGTTTAAAGCCATGAAATTAATAACTTAATAACTTTTGTCATTGTCCTTGTCTGTTTTAACCCTACTCCTTACAATTCAAGGCCATTTGTGTGTAATTGCTTTTGCTCTGACCTCTCCAAATTAAAATGATGGCCATTATTGAACCCTCTGTTGCATATACCCAAGTTTATGGTTTTGACCTATAATTTTATCCACGGGTGTCAGAATTACTGTAAATATGCCTGATAGGTATTTATACACTTTGGAACACACATAAAAATATATTTTTCTCATCCTCGCCTAATTTTTGGGGGGTGAAATTAAGGTATAGAAAGCTGCAGTAGGTAGCTGGGGACTGAAATACCCTATACTTCAATTGGAAACAATGTTGACCTCTCACATGTCAAATTTGATGAGAACATCAATAAAAATGAAAATTGTAGACTTCTTTTTATCAGGTTTGTACAATGAATGGCTCCAAAATAGACCCAGAGTAAGGAAGAAGATTAAGAAGATTTAATAAATCCAGGTAAGCCACAAAAAGCACAGTATACATCCACATACAGAGAGAATCTAGCAAATGAGTAAGGGAACACACAGACTAAAAAGGGGAGTTAATCAAACACAGGTACAGCACATTAGGACAGGGCAATAATCAAAGGTGGAAACACAAGAGGGCGGAAGTAAATCTGCAACAGAAACAAGGTAAGGGATTTCAAAATAAAAGGGAAGCAAACAGGACATGACAGTACCCCCTCCTCAGGATCCTGGGGCCTGATCTCTGTGAGTTGTAGGGTTCTAAACTGTTTCATAGCTCTTTTCAACTATAAAAAAAACATGTGAATCAAAATCATGGCATCACCTATTTTGTTATAGGTCTTTTCATTCCCAGCTAAGTTTGAGATACAGGCCATATCTGTGCAGTGGCGACCTCGCTCACAGTATGAATGTATTTCATTCATTCAGTAAGATATTTTTGAGCGGTACAAACGCAGATAATGAAGTGAATGTTTTTTTTGTCTATGAAGCATCAACAATGTAGTCCTCACATCCAGTGTGTCTAATGAGACAGGGACGGGGTCTGGAAGAGACAGGAGAGTGATGAGGGGGAAGGAGGGGCGGGATCTAGGAGGGCTCAGAAACATCTGGCTGTAATCAGGGCAGTCCTGTGTGATGTCACCACCAACTTAAATTGCAGAGGCCACTGGAGGCAGCTCATTTTTGACCATAAAGCTGCAAATTTGCCTAGTTTGCTCTAATTGTATCAAAAAGGTCTAGCAACAATATATACTATTAAAACACCACATACCCAGTTTGGTTTTGTGGCAAAGAAAAGTTGATTTAGTGTTCATTTCCACTTCAAGCCCTCCATTGGTACACAAGGTGCACTAAGCAACTTTCCTGGTACAGGGTCTATAACTTATGGCCACATAAATGGTAATGTCACATTTTTATACAGCGTTTTTCCACTGCCAAGACACTCAGACCTCATGACATCAAGGAACCATTCGCCCATTCACACACCAGTGTACACAGACACACATTAAAGAGGGACTATTGTACAAAATGGACTTTTTGGTGTTTTCTAACTTCTGCAAGGTTATTGAACAAAAGCTCTAACACCACATTATACACAATCACACAATGGAGTTCTTCTCTCAGGCAGAAAACACTCAACAGGAAGTGCTCCATTGTGTTTTTAAACTCCATAGACCTTCACTAGAATCATTTAGATCTCATCTCTACTGAATGTAAAAGGAGCTGTTGAAAACTACCACTATGTGACATCACAAGGTGGAATACAGCATTTTGAGCTTTGGAGATGTAGACAGACTCATAATTAAGAATTACTCAAACAACTCAACAAAACACAACTCCAGGTATATTTCTGTGGAGAAAACATTCTTATTAATATTCACCATGATGAGTGTGTAATGGAAGTATTTTGCAGAGATTTTTGGAACAATTTAAGGATGAAAAAAAAAAATATATATATATATATATTTATAAAATAAAATTTAAAAATCACCCACAACCCCCCGATACTTTAAAAAGTCCAAATAACCTTATACCTTAAGTCCTATTGATAACTTTCAGAAACCAGAGTGGAATTTTGCCATGACCCTAAAGCAAAGGAGAAATTCAGCTCTGTCAACTGGACAAACGTTTTTTGATCTTCAGAACTGAAGAAGCAGCTTGGATGAGCTGCGAAATGTTTCGATCAAAAAACTTTTATCCTGTTGACAGAATTGAATTCCTCCTTTGCGATGGATCCTTTGATTGAACGATTACACAAACATCATGACCCTATGCTGAATAACACACCCTCCAGGATTCTCTGGTGCACACAGTACACAGTGAACTTATTTTGACCTCAAGAGCTGGAGTATCTGGAGTAAGACACATTTTGCTCAAATACAAAAGGAACGATTAAAGGTCCTATATAACACAAAACGGACTCCTGTGAGCTTTTAGTCATGAACCTCCTCAAAAACATACCTGTTGTTGTGTGAGAGTTGTGTTCTGTTTCATTCAATCTAACTTTATTAGTCTGTTCACATCTCCAAAGCTCAAAATGCTCAGTTCCACCTTGTGATGTCATGAAGATGTAGTTTCCAAGTTAACAGCTCCTTTTACCTTTAATTCAGTACACAGATCTGACCTGTATCTTGGCATTGTACTGTTTTCTTCTCTTTGAGTTAGAAAATGTTAATGCCATATTGTTTTCACCTGCAAAAATCTGATACTGCTCTTTTAACATGAACAGAAAATTCTATCAGGTGTGATGTTACAATCTGGAGCTTTACTGGAAATGTACAAAAATGATTAAACCGTAGTCCTGATTGCATACCACCGGATGGCAGCACTCTCCCCTCCCTCTCCTCTCCTCTTTCAGGTCATATTGCTCTCTCCCTTCTCCCTCCCTCACTCCATCTGTACAGCTTCGCAGGTATGGGTCCCTCTAAGATGGTCTTGGTCTTGGTTCTGGTCCCTCTCTGGCCCCGGGTCTGTAGCGCCCCCTGGACCGGCCTCTGCCCCGACATGTGCAGGTGTGATACTAAAGACGAGAAGGATCTAACCGTGAACTGTGTGGAGAGAGGGCTCAGCAAGGTGCCTGCTAATCTGAGCCAGTTTACCACTATTCTGTGAGTACTAAACCAGGATTAAACCAGGACTAAACCAGAATTGAACTAGGACTAAACCAGGATTATACTACAACAAAATAGATACTAGAACCAGACTAATTTAGGACTAAACTAAGATTCAACCAGGACTGAACTAGGCCTGTACTACATCTAAAATAGGACTAAAACCCGACTAACCAAGGAATACACGAGTATTGAACCAGGACTAAACCAGGACTATACTACGACTTAAATAGGACTAAAACCAGATTAATTAAGGACTAAACAAGGATTCAACTAGAACTGGACCAGGACTAAACCAGGACTATAATACATCTAAAATAGGACTAAAACCGGATTTACCCAGGACTAAACTAGGATTGATCCAGGACTAAACCAGGACTAAACCAGGACTAAACCGGGACTAAATCAGGACTAAGCCAGGACTGAATTAGGCCTACCCAGACAAAACAAGTACAAAATAAGAACTAAAATAAACCAAGGACTAAAATAGGATTCAACTAGGATTCAACCAGGACTAAATCAGGACTATAATATATCTAAAATAGGATTAACCAAAGACTAAACTCGGATTGAACCAGAACTGATCCAGGACTAAACCAGAACTAAATCAGGACTATACCAGGACTGAATTAGTCTTAACCAGACAAAACAAGTACAAAAGAAGGACTAAAATAGGACTAAAACCTGACTAATTAAGGACTAAACTAGGATTCAACCAGGACTGAACCAGGACTATACTACGTCTAAAATAGGACTAAAACCGGATTAACCAAGGACTAAACTAGGATTCAATCAGGGCTAAACCAGGTCTAAAATAGGACTAAACACGTATTAACCAAGGACTAAAATAGGACTGAACCAGGACTGAACCAGGACTAAATTAGGACTAAACCAGGACTGAACTAGGCCTACTCAGACGAAAAAAGTACAAAATATAGACTAAACCAGGACTAAACTAGAAATAAATCAGGACAAAAAAAGGACTAAACCTGAACTGGACCAGAACAAGACCAGGAAAACAGGACAAAACCAGGTCTGAACTAGGTTTAAACCAGGACAGAGTCAGGTACCAGCAAATCCGAGAAAGGACTGAACTAGAACTAAAACAGGACAGCCAAATATATGTGAATTATTTATGTATGATAGTAGAACTTTCTTTGGGGCTATTCAACAGAAACCACGAGGGCCAACAAAAACGGATTTGATGGTCGCATTTGGTGCCTGAGCCGTAGTTTGGACACGACCAAACAAATGTGTAAATTAGAAGTGAACCAGGACTAAACAGGAACTGAACCAAGACTAGGCCAGATCTCGACTGGGACAAAGCCAGGAATTAAAGACAACTAGGCCAATAAGGTTCAGTTGGTCTTCTGATAATTTCTGTTATTAGCTTCTTTTTCCAGACCAAGAGTTTGTTCTCGTATCATTCGGTATCGTCTCGTAGGTAAGAAAACAAAAACACGCTTGGTCTGAAAAAAATAACCTAATTACATAAGACAAAGTAGGCCTGAACAATTTGGGAAAAATGTGTAATTGCAATTTTTCAGTAGATTTGTGATTTCTGTTTTAATAGAATTTTGCTCAAAGTTCACATTTTAAACATGTCCAGGAGCATTGACAAAAAACTGAAACATGAACTGACAAACTAATAATAATACAAGAATCAATTTGCAGTTTTTATGCACAATAAGACAGGAAATTTAAATGATGGTACTTAAAAAATAGCAGTCTTTGTAATTTGTTAATTTAGTGAATTCAAATTACAATTTAAATTTAATTGCCATTCATCTTGGAGCTCTAACAAAAAAAAAGAAAAAAGTTTTTGTTTTGTCACTGTTTAATTTTGTTAAATCAAATATCTTTCGTACATCACCCTAATAAAGTATTCTTAGAGTTGCACTATGTAAGTTTTCTGGTTGAGGGTCCGCCATTGGTTTGTCTCCATAGAGATTTTATTGTTTCACCGGAAATTTTCACAGTTAGGCATTAAACTGATGTATCATGCCTTTATTCAGCTGCATATGTTTTAATGCCTGATAAACATGAATTCTCACTGCGAGCGGGGTCACCTCTCCACAGATATGACCTGTATTTTGGCCTGGTGACATGATATTCTCGTCTCCATATGTATAGTTAAGGTAATGCCTCATGAAACACTTTGTATTTTATATGTGTATGTTTAAGTATGTTTATGATGAGGAAACTGCATTATAACATAGATCAGAGAATAGCGTAATATGGCCCTTAAACTGTTTGTCATTGGCCCTGGCAAAGCAAACTCAGGAGCTTATTTTCTTTCGGTTTTGCAAATGGAGGTAAAATAAATAAATAAAACAAAACAAAATCTCTAATTAAAATCCAACTTTCTTTACCTTTTAAAACCCAAGTACGCATACGTTTCACTTTTCGTCATCCCTCCCTTTAATATGGAAGCGCTTTGTAGAAATTGTTCCCAAATGTTTTTTTACAATGTCGAAATTAAAATGTTTTTGTGTGTGGGGTAAACAGCGTCGCTCTTTGTTGTGGCCCTTTTCTGTTAAATGCTTCAGTAATTGGAATTTGATGGTTTTTAATTGTATTTTATGAGTTTTTGATTTCGTGTTTTCATTGCAGAGATTTGAGCATGAACGTGGTGAAGGAGCTGCCGGAGCGCGCTTTCGGTCAGATGTGTTCACTGCGAGAACTGTGAGTAAAAATGTGAAAAAGAATGGTGAAATTGTGTAGTTTTATTACAAAAATTTATCTTCCAATGAACCATAAGATAAAGCATGAAAATTCTTATGAGTAGTAGCAGTTTTGTATCTCACAGTGAGATCTAAATGTCCCTGTGGCTCATATACAAATCTGTGTTTTTATTTAATGGTGCAAATAAATGTTGCCTTTCTGTATTTATGAAGTGTAGTCAGTGAAGGAAAGAAAACTTTGAAAATGTATGTAACATTCTGATACCGAGTTCTGAGTAATACTTGGAATACTTTTACACTGAGTTGCATTATATTATAGTAAAAACACAACATAGGATTAAAACAGCTTTATATTTGTTATGCATTTCTGTCTCTAATTAAAAATGGAAATAATACATATGCTTCACAACAAGAGCAGTGTTTTCTATTTTTATTGTTCTCACTATTAGTATGCAGTTTGAAGCCTTTGATTTTAGAAATATAACTGTATTCTGAGTACCACCAAATGAAAGAGTAACTGTACCAGAATACATGCACTCAAAACTGGTTCATGTATTTATTATATGTAGTTATTTTCCAAAACTGAGTATAATGCTAAAAAATGCATAGTCACAGCAAAATGAAAAGCACACTTGACTTGATGATTTGGGTTTAGATAGATAAATAATCTGATTAATAAACATATAATGTAAGCATTTAATTATTTTATGTTGATAACTAAAACATTTAACATGATATTTTTAAAAATATATTAATTGAACTTAGGGCCTATACAATTATCGGTGGTGCAAAAAACAAAACAAAAAAACACAACACTTAAGTGAACAAAATAAGTACAACATTTTAACCTGTGAGACAGATCATTTTAAAAAAGAAACACACTTTGAAACAGGTCAGGAAAAAATTAAAAACAAACTACTTGATTTTCTTTAGTCAGCTCATTTTAAACTCATGTGCTCATCTTTACAGTGAAACCTCTCGTACGTTTGGGTCATTTCTGTTCTGTGGTTTTCTTGTGATTTTCTTGTCTTATCTCGTAATCATAAATGATTACAGTTTTATTGTTGTTGCATTTTTTGACAGTTAAAATATGTTTTTTCAGTATTTTTTAAATGATTTAATTATAGTTTGTGTGTGTGTGTGTGTGTGTTTGTCTTGTCTGTTCAGGCGTTTGGCAGGAAACCGTCTGCAGCAGATCCACTCTGAGGCCTTCTCTGGACTCCACACACTCACTACACTGTACGCACTTTGCACTTATCTCAAACCAACCAGAGCTACACAAAACCTTTTTAATGTTCACCCTAGATATTACTAATATATTATATCAGTCTTTTTCCTTTAAAGCCTCACTGTGTAACTCTTTTGCCAAAAAATAGACTAGAATAAAAACAAGAGTTTTATTTTCGTTTTGGATGTTTTTATTAAACTAAATGTATAAAATGCTTCATATTATTACTGTGAGCAAGCTCGTACCTCAGCCTCCTCCTGCTTGTTTCCATGGTTTCCAAATGTTGTTCCTTTGGTTATAATCTTCCACAGTATGGCATAAACCTAACTCACTTTCAGTGGAGGATGTTTCGAGTAGTAGTAGGTGATGTGCAATGTCCAGAAAGTTATTTTAATTATTTTATGTAGCTCCAAAAAAAAAAAAAAAAAGTAGATTTTCAGTTTATCTATTTAAAGTATGTACATTTGTTGAACATAAAATATGCAAATGGTGAAGAAGGTGACATAATATTTAGAGTCAGCATTTTTTTGGGGGTGGTAACTTTTCAATAGGAATCACTCTTAGTAAAGCCAAAATAATTGCCAATTTTTTAAATGTTATTATTTTATGTTGATGTATAAATACTTTAGACTTTGAGATAGGATAGTCTATATTAAAATATATAGCCCAGGCTGAATAAGAGGTGAAAATATTTTTTATTTCAGACAGTTATGGAAAAATCTCTGCAGATTGTGGAGAGATTAAGTTTAAACATGTCCCTGAAGTAATTATTGGCTGGAAATCCAGGAGGATATCTCTCTGTATTTGTTATACAGATCTATATCAGCTGCTGGTTCAGCGATGGGTCTGGATTTTTCCAGGCAAGTGTAATTAGACTTTCACCAGTGTTTTTTTTTTCCACAAGAGAAATGATGTGATGCCAGTCGCTCAGTAACATTAAACACAATACAGCCACAAGCTTCATCACAATTAAGTGAAATTTCAGTGGTGGCAATTTAGCACCATTATAGTGTCCAATGGAAAGTACATAAGGTACTACGCTCCCATGTTTGTTTTTTCCTTTAATAATAAAGACACTAAACAAAACAAGACAAATAGTAACATATACAGTAAGTATATAAATATATATAGTATATATTTATGGTGTACTTTAAAGTGTATTTCCTCCTCAGGACTCTCCATGACACTGGACTGAAAACAGTTCCCTCTGAAGCTCTGAATGAACTGAAGAATCTGCAGTCTCTGTGAGTCTGTGCTTGTGTCCTACACTTGTGTTCACTTCACCCGCTTTGCCTTGTCTGAATGTGATGTGTGCGTGTTGCTTGTGGGAGAGGTTGGTGGGGAAAACAATAGCATGTCCTGGGTCTTTCTTGGGACTCCCTGGAGCAGACCTGGGCATTGTACAACTCTAGGGCCACATACGACTCTTTGGTTGACTCTGACCAGCCCCTTTAAGATCATTTGGAATTACAAAATAAACATATTTTATCATTTGACCTCATGCATGGACTGAAGCTGCATTGCTTTTATTTTAGAGGTGTTTTTTGTAAGGCAGCCTCACTTTTTCATTGTTTAGTCATAACATTTGCTCTTAAAAACAATGCTATTTACGGCTTTTTAAAAAATATATTTATATAAAGAAATACAGTTCATATTATGCAGAATTGAGTTAAGAATTTTGGTCTGGCCCTCCACAAGAGTTTCTGTTTTTCATGTGGCCCCATGGAAAAAAATAATTCATCACCCCTGCCCGAGAGGGACTTTGTCTCTGGGCTGGGTTGGGAATGCATTGGGGTCCCACTGGAGGAGCTGAAGGAAGTGTCTGGGGTGATGGAAGTCTGGGAGTCCCTATTTAGACTGCTACCCCTGTGACCCACCCGGCCCCGAATAAGAGGATGAAAATGAGTCTACTAGTCTACTAGAACTGATTTGTCCTGGTTTAGTTCTGGTTTAGTTCTATTTTAGTCCTGGTTTAGTCCTCGTTCAGTTTTGGCTCGGTTCTGGTTTAATCCTGGTTTGGATCTGATTTAGTTCTGGCTTAGATCTGATTTAGTCCTGGTTTAGTCTTGTTTTAGTTCTGGTTTAGTCCTGTTTAGTCCTGGTTCAGTTTTGGCTCAGTTCTGGTTTAGTCCTGGTTTAGTACTGTTTAAGTCCTGGTTCAATCTTGGTTTAGTCCTGGTTTAGATCTGATTTAGTCCTGGCTTAGGTGTGGTTTAGTCCTGATTCAGTCTTGGTTCAGTTCTGGTCCAGTTCTGGTTTAGCACTGTTTTAGACCTCTTTTAGTCCTGGTTCAGTCTTGGTTCAGTTCTGGTTCAGTTCTGATTTAGTCGTGGTTTGGTCCTGGTTTAGATCTGATCTAATCTTGGCTTTGATCTAGTTTAGTCTTGGTTTAGTCCTGTTTTAGTCCCACTTTAGTCCTGGTTCTGTCTTGGTTCAGTTCTGGTTTAGTCCCACTTTAGTCCTGGTTCTGTCTTGGTTCAGTTCTGGTTCAGTTCTGGTTTAGTCCTGGTTAAGTCCTGGTTCAGTTCTGGTTCAGTTCTAGTTCAGTTCTGGTTTAGTCCTGGTTAAGTCCTGTTTTAGTCTTGGTTCAGTTCTGGTTTAGCCCTGGTTAAGTCCTGGTTTAGTCCTGGTAATTGTTTAGATCCGTTTTAGTTCTAGTTATGGTTCATATCCTGGTTGATTTGGTATTTTTTGTTAAAAAAGGCAGATTAAACTTACGACAGTCTGTCTCTATATAAATAAAATAGATTTCATAGTCTCCTTTTCTGCATAAATAGTTTTTGCATGAACTTGCAGATGTAGATATGTAATAGTTTTGGGAGCTTTTGCCGCGCCCTGTCTTCTCTACTAATCATTTGACTGGACATGTCTTTAGTCCACCAATAATTTCTTTAGTTGGCCTAGTAATTAAATTAACCATAAACCAGGTCAACAAATCTAAACAACAAATTCCACCATAATTCTGACCTGTCCTCCATCTTATTGTCTCTCTTCTCAGTTGCTTAGATGCAAACCGTCTCTCCGCTGTGCCCTCGCTCTCCTTCAGGGGTCTCTCTTCTCTGCGTCTGCTGCGTCTGGAGGACAACCATCTGGAGCAGACACCGGGGGGCGCTCTGGCTCACGTGCCCAGGCTGCAAGCTCTGTCTCTGGGCATGAACCGGCTCAAGGTCTTGTCTCCACGGAGCTTCCACAGACTCACGGAGCTGCTGCTGCTGTGAGGATTTATATGAACATAAACATTAGAATGGAGTAAAGCTCCAGTGTGGAACTTTTCTGGAGGAGCAGTCCATACTTGCTGGTCCATGAGGGGGTTTATTCATATGCATAGAATGTTCCACAGAAGTACATGTATCCTCTATCTATCATCTTAAAGTGTGTATGACAGGTTTGGGCGATTCTCTTATTTTTACTTAATGTGGTGAGATCAAACCTGTTGTAAATATAAATTATAGTTTAACACTAATCAAGAAGCAATTTACAAAATAAAAAAAAAAAAGTTGGAAAATATGTTGAAAATTACTGTATGTTGAGCGTTTTATTTTAGAGTGGTCCATTTTTATAACATCACACTGGGAGAATTCTGTCCAAAAGTTTGACACAATTTACACACAAGAAGCTAATTTTTTCCAATATTTTAAACTAAACAAAGTTGTTTTCTATATTTTTATTTGTCAAATAATAATCTCTGTGTACATTAGAGGAGTTTTGGCCAACTGTACAATATGGTTGCTAGGTAACCGTTATGGAAATCCCTAGTATGATGCCACAATTTCCTAGCCCGATTCATCAGCCAGTTTCACTTTGTGGAAACCGTCTGACCTCGTAGTATTAGGATTCATTCGTTCAACGGTAGGCGGGTACTTTTTTTATTTAACCAATCGCTGCTGTTTGGTCGTGACTTATGTAATGCACCAAATCCTGTAGAAAGAAGGGCAATAACATCTTTCCCCTTGATAAAATTCACCAAACATTCTCTTTAAATCCTCGATCTTGAGAATCGTTGCCAACACAGAAAGTATGTGTTCATCTACATCCATCTCGACCCCTTTGTTTACTGTTGTGTTGTACCACAAAAGGGACCCAGACAGACACTTGAGTTTGATGTCATAGCCTCACAGCTCTTCACTGATTGACCGGTGCGCAGTCTACAACTTCAGGTTTTTTTTTGCAAACTGTCTAGTGTATTCCAATTTCTGACCTAGTCACTGGAGAAAAATGAAATTGAGTGGAGGCAGTACGTGATGCCAGCCAGACTAACGATTTCTAAACAGGAAGTAAAATTTGAAACTTAAAATATTGCCAAACTGGGAAAAGAATTATAAAATTTTTAGCTAATTCTTAAATATAATGATCTCAAGCGTGTTTTAGTAAAATCCAACCTGTCATAGGCACAAGCTGCTGACCCAACCAGGCCAAGTAACTGGTTACAACTTTTGTTCACAAACTGCTTCTTGATTTATTGTAAACCTAAAACAACAGGTTTTATTCCACCAAATTAAGTAAAAAAAAAAAATATTATAAATAAAAATTATAAAACCTGTCAAATGTACTTTAATTTCCAATCTGAATGACAATATCTTGTATATATGTTTTTCAGACAACTCCAGCACAATCAGATCCACTCACTCAGTCCCACCTGCTTCTATGGACTTCACCAACTGCAGACACTGTAAGTCTTTAGTCCTAGTTTAGGCGTGGTTTAGACCTGGTTTAGACCTGGTTTAAATCTAGTTCAGTCTTGGTTCAGTCCTAGTTTAGTCCTGGTTTAGGCCTGATTCAGACCAGGTTCGGTCCTGCTTTAGTCTAGGGTTAGACATGGTTTAGTCCTGGTTTCGTCGTGGTTCTGTCTTGTTCTAGTCCTGGTTTAGTCCCAGTTTAGTTCTGGTCTAGTCCTGGTTTAATTCTGGTTTAGACCTGGTTTATTCCTGGTTTAGTCCTGGTTCAGTTCTGGTTTAGACCTAGTTTAGTTCTGCTGTTGTCTTGTTTAGCCCTGTTTCAGTCCTGGTTCAGTCCTGGTTTAGTCCTGGTTCAGTCATGGTTCAGTCATGGTTCAGTCAAGGTTCAATCTTGGTTTAGTCCTGGTTTAGTTCCGGTTTAGTCTCGATTTAGACCTGGTTTAGTTCTGGTTTGGACCTGTCTTAGGCCTGGTTCAATCTTGGTTTAGTCCTGGTTTAGTTCTGGTTTAGTCCTGGTTTAGTTCTGGTTTAGTTCTGGTTTAAACCTAGTTGAGTCTTATCTCTTCCGTTTAATTGTCACAGCAGAAACATTTGGTTAACAGCTTCAGTTTGTGACCAAACAAACCGCAGACAGATCCAAGTCTCAGATCCTGGTCCAGGTCCAATCCGGATCCCGGCTCTTAATCCCAAAAACCTCCTTTACACAGAAGTCTAAGAGCTGGTAATTAAACAAATGTGTTTGAGCTGTAATGCCTCCGGTGTGTAGTCTACGTCGGGCCACACAGGGAGAACCAGGACTAAACCAGGACTAAACTAGGACTAAACCGTGATGAAACTGGGTCTAAGAAAAGACTAAACCAGGATTAAACCAGGACTAAACCTAGACTAAACCTAGACTAAACCGGGATTAAACCAGGACTAAAGCAGGACTAAACCTAGACTAAACCGGGATTAAACCAGGACTAAACCTAGACTAAACCGGGATTAAACCAGGTTTAACCAGGACTAAACCAGAACTGAACCCGGACAAAGCCTTGTCTAAACCAGTACTAAACCAGGACTACACCAGAATTGAACCGGAACTGACCATACCATGACTGAACCAGGACTAAACCAGGAATAAACCAGGACTGCACAAGGACTAAACCTGGACTTGAATAGGGACAAAACAAGGACCAAACCAGGGCTGAACCAAGTCTAAACCAGGACTAAACCAGCAGTAAACTGGGACTGAACCAGGACTGAACCAGTCTTAGTCATTTTTAAATCTAATTTGACCTCTTGTACAGTACAGACATAAATAAATCAATTTGATTTTCCAGAGACTTGAGCTTTAACAGACTGCACAGCTTTCCCTCGGCGTTCCAGCTCCTGACGTCCCTCCAACGACTGTGAGAATTTGACACACATTTGAGATAATGAGACACCAAATGAACATTGAACTTTTCGATACTTCATCTTCTTTCTATTTTACAGAAATCTCCAGAACAACTGGATTAATTTTATCCCTGAAAATGCTCTGAGAGGAAATCCATCACTGAAGAAACTGTAAGGGAATCATTTGTCCATTCATAGTAGGACCACATATAGTGAGACTTCTTCTTAGTCTGGAAAAAAATGACTAAACAAAAACAAAAACAAAAATTTTATAAAGAACAAAAGATTACTTATTATTATTATGCTAACTCGCAATGTCAAATTTAGGTTTTAAAATAATGAAAAATTTAAGTTAAGTGATTTTTTAGATTAGTTTGTACCTTATATATTTTTATATACTTATTCACTAATGTATTTTCCTTCTTTCTTTTAACATTGTGTTTTGTTGTTACAAGAGACAGTCAATATATTGAAGTAACTTTTTAAAAATCACACATTTTTAAAGCCAATTTCTACTGATTCAGGAAAAGTCTGTGCTGGAATATTTTTAATAGAACAACATATTTATTTTTTATAGTGATGCAAAAAAGATGATGCTTCTAAATGTCAGAAAAATACCAGAAAATATTAATTTGATCTAACTGAAGTAGACAATAATTTATGTCCAATTATTAAAAAAAAATAAAAATAAAATCTGTATTATTTTTTTAAAAATTGAAATGTATTTATTTATTTATTTTTTATTTCAGAATTCTGCTGAACAATCCTCTTTTTGTGGTTGGACGCATTTCTAAACTGTCCAAGCTGCCGTCGCTGTGAGTCACTTTTATGGAGATTACAATCAAATCTATTCACAAAAACAAATATGTTTACTCAAGTTAATAATATTTAATTCAATCTGATTTAAATAGTTTGTAAAAGACAGCAAAAAAAAAAAAAAAAAAAAAGAATCAAGGGGAAATTTCAATTTAACGGATGAAACTACATATGAAATTTACTGGAATGTTGTAATATTTAAAGATACACATCAGCTTTTGCAATGTACATTATTTTTAGTTCACTTTTCCTGTTTTTATTTCCACAGAGGATTCTCTGAGATTTCACAGAAAAATCCAGAACCTTTCCATCAATTGTCAAACTATAACACACAGGAGTCTTGTGAGTAGAACTACATGTATCTGTTTATCTGCTCATTTATTCTGAATTACACCGACCAAACCTGAGGGCCAGCTAATCTGCATGGGGTCCATTTAAAAATATTTTTACAATTTAGAATTTTAAAGTAGTTGGATTTAGACATTTATGATTCTTGCACCGCTCTTTCAGATATTATTTTGATTGTCTAACTTTTGAGAATTATTTTATGGTTTATCCGATTACATTACTTCAAATTATAAATCAGATGTTACTTTAAATATATTTTTTTTTTATTTCTTGGGCTGCTACTTTTGTACATATTATTTCAAGTATCTCTGATTGAGGTTCAGCTTCCTGCTTGTCTCCATAGAAATGCTGGATTGTTACACAGTATGCCATTAAACATATTTATTCTGTGTTTTATTGCTAAGAAATACCTTGACAAAACATGCATTCATATGTCATTTTTGACTCTCACCTCAGCTTCCACCTTCATATCAAAAAAGTCACCCAATCCTGTTTTCTCTACCTCCACACAATTAGTAAAATCAAAACATATCCTCTCCTGCCCTGAGCTGGAAAAAGTCATCCACCGCTCATCTTCTCTCGTCTAGACTATTGCACCTCCCTTCTCTCCGGCCTCGACTCCAAATCCTTCTCCCGCCTCAGACTGGTTCAGAAGCAGCAGTTCGGCTTCTCACTGGGTTTAACATCAAGACATGACCCGGTTTTACGTCCCTTCACTCTGCCTGTATGTTTTAGAATCGAATTTCGTTTAGGACTTGCACCAAATTACATTTTAGAACTTTTAAACCAGTACGAGCCTCCCGCAGCCGCAGATTCTCTGCCAGGTCTCTGTGTCTGTTCCAAAGTTTAGGAAGGTGATGGAGCCTTTTCCATCCTGGCGCCTCGGCTTTGGAATGACCTGCCTGAGGAGATAAGGCTCGCACCATCAGTATCATCTTTTAAATTTTAAATCAGTTTTTATTGGTTAGCCTTCTTTTAACTGGTTCTAGCTTGATTTTATTCCTAATTTATTTTTTATTCTACTTCATTTACTTATTTATTATAATTAGTTGAATTGATTGCTTCATTGTCTGACACTGAATGCTTTCTTAATGCTTTTTGTATTGCTCTTTGCAGCTTGTGCAGCACTTTGTAAACCTTGTTTTTAAAAGTGCTTTATAAATAAAGACTTATTATTATTATTACTGTGGTACATTCCAGGCAAAGCAGCAGTATCTCCATGGAGACAAACATGTGGTGGACCCTCTATACTAGAAAAGTTACAGTGTTCATTTTATTGATGACTATGATTCTGATTCTAAATGTGATAATGTCGTACTCTCAGATGAAGACAAGAGATAGTTTTCCCTATGGATTACACTGTACTTTGTTGTGAAATACCCAAAAAAAAAATTCACATATGTTGAAACTGATAATTTCAATTTTTCACTGTATTAACAGAAATTGTCATTTTTCCCAATAATTTTAGCTACCCCACATCTGAATTAAATATGATTGGTCTATAGAATGTTACATCTTGCATCTTTAATATTAAACTTCTGGAAACCTCACCTGTCTTTTGTGTTTTCAGGTGAAACGCAGGATTCCTTTTGGGTGCTCTCTCTCCTGCTCTTCATCACTCTCTTCCTCACTGCTGGAATTCTCACCAGGACCATCCTCTTTAAACTCAAAATCAAATAAATTAAATTTGGTAACGTTTCACTGTAAAATCTGCAAATTTGACTTGAAATCGTTGAAATATTTGTGCCTAAACAGTTTCATATTGAAGATTTTGTATTTAGTGTCATTTTCATTTGTGTATTAAAAGTTGCACCACACAACTTTTCTGCTTGTCTCTATGGAGATTTTAATTTGCTAGGAATGTTCTGCAGTATGGCATTAGACAGATCTATCCTTCACCTCGGCTATCTGTGGAGTGGGAAGTCTGTGAGTCTTTGCTTAGTCTTAGAAGGTAGATGGATGGCTATTTAATTTTAATTTTTTTTAACCAGTCAAAATATCAAAAGCATGTGTAAAAAAAACTAATTGTTAAAAGTAAAGTATTTATTCTAAAAGGTGTGGAATAAAAGTTGAAATTTATAAATCGCTACACAAAAAAATCTTTCCAGAATATTTCAGTAAATCATAAGGGCTCATTTGTCCCGTAATAAGAGATTTTTGAAGTTGTGTAGCTAAACTAGCTTTTTGTGTATTTTTTGTGTCACATGGAAAGAAAAATAAAGTAAAAAACGACAAGACGCCATTTTCTTTCTTTACAAAATAATTTATTAACATTTAAATTGAAAATATACAAAAATGAACCATCAGACTCCACTCTCCTCCTGATAATATAATACTCTTAAATCACGGAGATTTTCAATTTTGACAAATAAAAATACGACAAATTTTGCACATCTCGTTAATTTTTTCTTCTCAAATTGTCAGTCACAGTTTTCAAGTCTTTTTCACCGAACACAGAAATTTAACAGCAGGCCACAGCCGTGCTCTGGCCAAAGTGCTCAAATTTATGACTATCTTTTTTCATACTTTTGGAAAAACAGAATCACTTAGCAATATTTTCCTTCTCCTTCATGAAAATAGATCCTTAATAAAAATGAACATGAATGCTGTTTTGGGAGTTAAAACACAAATTATTTAAATAGAAATTGCAAGGAAAGGGGTGTAAAATAAACAGGGATAAACGATAAAACAAAAGGCAGCAGCAGCACTCAAGACACCATACTTACGGAATATTTGAATTTCCAAGCCGGCGTCTTGGTTTCTTGGAGCGACTTCCGGTTCCGGATTTGGGCGCTTACCTCGTCGTGATTGGTTGGATTGGATACGTTTGTGTCTGTGTCTTTCTGGGGTGAGAGGAGAGGGGAGGGGCAAATTTGGGGGTAGTTTTCGGGGTAGTTTTCGGGGGGGTGAGGTCATGGTTTTCCTTTTCGTTTTTGGTGCATCACTAGATCGAGTTGTTCGGTCAAACTGACGCCGAGATCCTGACATCTGTCCACCAGGGTGCGCAAGCGGTCCGTCCTGCCCCCCTCTGCAGCCTCGAACAACAGACGCTGGAAGAGAAAGAGAAGGGGCAGAGAGAGAAACATGGGGAGAAAGAGGAAGGGGTAAAAAGAAGGAGAGAGAAAGGGAGAGAGAGTGAGGGGAAGAACAGAGAGAGCAAGAGGAAGAACAGAGAGAGGGAATGAGAGAGAGAGAGAGCAAAGAAGAGGAGAGCGAGGGAGAGAGGGAGAAGAAGAGAGAGAGAGGGAACGTGAGAGAGAGAGAAAGAAGAGAGGGAGAAGAGAGCGGGAGAGACAGAAACGGAGGGAGAAGGAGAGAAGCGAAAGAGGGAACGAGAGAAATTGAGTGAGAAAGAAGAAAGCGACGGAGAAGAGAGGCCGCAAGAGAGTGAGAAAGAAGAGAGCGAGGGAGAGAGGGAGAAGAGAGAGAGGAAAAAGTGAGCGAGAGAGGTAACAAGAGAGAGAGAGAGAGCAAGTGAGGAAAAAGAGTGAGGGACAAGAGAGGGAGAGGGAGAGAAGAGAGAGAGGAAGAAGAGAATGAGCAAGAGAGGTAACGAGAGAGAGAGAGAGAGAGAGAGAGTGTGAGGGACAAGAGAGAGGGAGAGGGGGAGAAGAGAGAGTGGGAGCGAGACAGAAAGTGAGGCAGAGAGAGGAGTGAAAGAGTGGGAGAAAAGAGGGAGAGAAAAAGAGGGAGAGAAAAAGAGGGAGGGAGGAATGAGAGAACGAGAGAGAGAGAGAGAGAGAGAGAGAGAGAGAGAGAGAGAGGAGAGAGAGAGAGAGAGAGAGAGAAGAGAGAGGAAGAGAGAGGAGAGGAGAGAGAGAGAGAAGAGAGAGAGAGAGAGGGAGAGAGAGAAGAGAGAGAGAAGAGAGAGAGAGAAGGAGAGGAGAGAGAGGAAAGAGAGAGAGAGAAGAGAGAGAGAGGAGAGAGGAGAGGGAGAAGAGAGAGAGGAGCAGAAAGGGGAGAAGAGAGTGAAAGAGTGGGAGAAAAGAGGAGAGAAAAAGAGGGAGAGGAAAAGGGAGAGGAGGAAGAGAGAGAGAGAAGAGAGAGAGAAAGAGAGAGCAAAGAGAGGGAGGGAGAGAGAGAGAGGAAAGAGAGGGAGATGAGAGAGAGTGAGAGAGGGGAGAGAGAAAGAGGAGAGAGAGAGAGGAGAGGAGAGGAGAGAGAGGAGTGAGACAGAAAGAGGGAGAGAGAGAAGAGAAGAGGGAAAGAGGAAGGAGAGCAAGAGGTAAAAAAGAGAGTAAAAAAGTAAGAGAAAAGGAAGGGGGAGGAGAGGGAGGTGGAGAAAGAGGGAATGCAAAATAGGGAGAAAGGAGGAGAGAATGAGAGCAAGAGAGCAAAAGGGGAAATAAAATAAAGGGATAAGGGAAAGAGTGATATTAGAGGGTAAGAAAAGAGAGAGGGGATGGAGAAAATGGAGAGAGGGAAAAGTGAGTAGGGAGGGAGAGGGGTAGGTAGTGGAGTAGAGGGGTAAAAAATAGGTTAGAGGTCAGTTAGAGGGAGGCCACAGGTAAAAGACGAGAGGGAGTAAGAGAAAAGGGGTTACGCAGAGAAGGAGAGGAGGAAGGGAAAGAAAACGAGGGTGAGGGAGGAGAGAGAGAGGGGGAGGGGGGGTTTCACCTGTGACTTAAGTGGCAAAACAAACAACATCTCACGTTTGTTGCAGAGCCATAGAAGACAAGAAGTACAAAAACACCACAAGAGTATTTATGGTTATTTATGGTTTATCTGAGTTCAGATAAAGTCCAGATTAAGTCGAACTTGAGTAACAGTGATTCTAACAGAGTAGTGCTTTCAGTTAGCTTCACATCCACAGACAATGTTGATGAGCTGCAAAGTGTCAATACATGCAGTAACAATGGGTCACCGTGCACTGCAGTCTGCCCCAGGGCGGTTGTGGCTCAAATACAGGTTAGGTTTGATAGTTTGTTTCTCATATTCTATGGCTGTAAACGAGTGCAGAATGTGAATGTGCGTAGTGAAAGAATTACATCTTTCCAGAGAGCGGCGCACAGCGGGAGGTGACTCAGGGCCTGTTGGTACAAACGCCGAACCTGAAACAGAGAAAGGGAAACAAAGGTAAAAATATACTACACGTGACAGGAGCAGACAGGAGCAGCATGAACAATGGAGAGATGTGGGCCCTGCAGATCATTTTAGTGGGAAAGGGGAAAATAGCGCCATCTGGTGAGCATCTAAAACAGCCCAAATCTCACCTCGGACTTCTCGTTGAGCTCCTTCTCTGCAGCGATGGCTCTGGAAAGACATTTGGATACACTCATAACATTATGACCACTGACAATGCAAGTCACTTTTACATACTACATCCTCAAACTGGAAATCCCAGCTTTACTCCAGATTTAGTCTGTTTTTTCTTCACAACATCCTGGAGTTATGTTTTGTTTCATTCACACATACTTAAAACAAGCTCTGCATATTTAGGCAGTTCTTCTCTCAAACCGTAAACACCTTCAGTATTTTCAGGCCAACAGAGAACTGGTTCCGCACCTAATCCCTAAAACGACTGACATGGTAATCTGAGCATTCGGGAACCAAAAAGTTGGTTCCCATTGGAAACCAGGTAAAACTTACTTTGTGACGACAAAGTACGTCAGCTGATTCACACGGTTCACACATGTTAAAATAAACAAACAAAGAAAATGTGTGTGTGGAATATGGTGGAAAAATGAAGTGACAGTGCAGTGGTCAGCGGAAGAGACCAAATATTTGCTGTATCTGTGTTCGCTCGGTGAGGTTACATCTTTGGATTGGGCGTTGCTGCTGCCCTCTCCACAGTAGATGTTGTAGCAGAGATTGGTGCAGATAAATAATAATTTGTATGAGTACAAATGCTCGCTGGTGTTTATGATAAGATCCATGATTGTTATTTTCCTCGCCGTGACATCTGGATTACTCAAACATGTGTGAATGAAACAAAACTCCAGGTCTGTTTTTGATGAGGTAACAACATTGTAACATGGTTTAAAGCTCACAAGGATAGGATTTTAGGACCTTTAAGGCTGATTTGTCTAATATAGTTGAGTATGATAGTTACATTTTCCAGTTGGCTAGACATTTGGGGGCGTGGCTGCTCAACATTCTGGACTGAAACTTCAGGTGCTGTAGGTTTCCCTCCTGCCACTCCTGATGCAGCAACCTGAAGTACACACATGGTTAGCACTCACACCTCACAGCAAGAGTTCACAGTATAATTCCCAGGCCTTTCTGTGCTTATAAAACTTCTGTTCTGAAATGCATGGGGTTCTACTAGTTTAAAGAGCCTTTTCCATGTATTTGTGCTATATATATATATATATATATATATATATATATATATATATATATATATATATATATATATATATATATATATATATATGTAGGTAGGTATATAAAGTTAAAATAAGTCTGTGGTGTACTGTCTGCATCTAAATAAAGTGTTTTTCTATCCAGGAAGTGCACTTAGCATATTAGTTATTGCCAACTTTACCATCTCTGCAAACTGGCCTCTGAAAGTTATAAAAACTCATCATGGTGAATAATTAGGATGATCTGAATATATAAGTTAAGTGCCAAATAACTTTGAACCACTGCAAACTGTTTAAAATGAATTATTTCAGGTTTTCACATTTTTTAAGACTTTACCTGAGGCCCAGCTCTGTGTTGCTGGGCATCGAGTACCGCAGCCGCTCCAGCACCAGTGCATGCTGGGAAGGAGGCAGGCAGCCTAGGTACAGAGACACCACCTGGACAAATGCAAACAGAAAACTGATTACATAAAACATTATAGGTTCATTATGAATACCGTATACAGAACCATAACATTCAGCTCTGGTTAAGATCCAGTTTAGAACTGCTTTAGAACTGCTTTAGAACTGCTTCAGTCCTGCATCAGTCCTGCATCAGTCCTGCATCAGTCCTGCATCAGTCCTGCATCAGTCCTGCATCAGTCCTGCATTAGTCCTGCATCAGTCCTGCATCAGTCCTGCATCAGTCCTGCATCAGTCCTGCATCAGTCCTGCATTAGTCCTGCATTAGTCCTGCATTAGTCCTGCATTAGTCCTGCATTAGTCCTGCATTAGTCCTGCATTAGTCCTAGTTTACACCGAGTTTATACCCGTTTCTTTTACCTGGTTGTGAAACTTGTAACAGCTCCAAAACTCAGCTGGGTTAAAGGGGACCTCCAGTCGTGAGGGGACGGTGCTCAAACACCTCAGAACCAGGTCTGAGAAGAGCTTAGATGAGCCACGGGTCTGTTGCTGAGAGCTCACGAACAACAGGTAACTATATGGAGAGAGAGGGAGAGAGGGGGAGAGGGGTAAGAGGAGGAATGGCAAACAGGAAAAGGGAGAGTGGAGAGAGGGAGGTGGAAAGAGGAGGGAGGGAGAGGAAAAAAGTGAGAGGGAAAATGAGTTGAGAGAGAGAGAGGGGGGATAAGAGTCCAGGAGAGGGTGGGGAGAGGGAGAAAGAGTAGATAGAGGGAATTGAGAGACATGGATAGAGAGGATGGGGAAGAGTAGAAAAAAGGAGGAAATATGAGGGGAGAGAAAGAGGGGTAGAAATGAGCGGAGAGAGAATGGTGAGAGACATAGAGCACATGTCAGGACAGAGTAGCCCACACTGGTGTCTGTATAAACACTAGATTAAAATGATTAAAAACTGAGTTTTGAGACTGACTCCATCCAGAGTCGGTGAAGCTCATCACGCTGCAGAGGAGCCCCTAGAGCGCGCTCAAACGCCTCCACTGTGTCCTCCAGAGAACTGTGCAGCCACTGCCACCGACTGAGGACAGAAGAGAGGGATCAGAGAACAAGAAGTGACACACATGTACAAGGGCACAAATGTTACAGGGGAGCAGAGTATAGATTTGACATTTGTCATTTAACATTTTTAACTGTTTTAAACAAAACATCTTTAACAGAGATTTAAGTGACCGTAGGAAAATTTGTACTGACCAGTGGAGCAGGTGCAGGTAGGGCATCTGAGTCCCCAGCTGCTCCTGGAGGTCCTTCTTAATGATGGGACCCTTTAATAACTCGTCACAGGAGAAGCCCAGAATGTGTCTAAACAAAATACAACAAAATGATTCACATTATATCAACACTATGGACATGGTTATGAACCTTAGAACTTGGTGGCAGGTAAAATCTTTGTATTAGTCTATTGATTTGACCAGATTATTTGTTTCGGTGCATGCACGTGCTCTGTCTGTGTATGACACACTCTGAGCCAGAACACTGCGCACATACATACACACAAAGATGCTGACAAGGAAACAATCCAACACTGTGAGTGTCCAGTAATCAAAGCATAGGGCCAACAAGATGCACTGGATGCATATAATGAAAGGAGGAGAGTTTAGTGCTCGTATTTGAGCGTGTCATCAGCATGTCATCAGTACGACTCCTCAGCTCTGACTACACTAAAACTTACTGATCCACTGGACCATTAAAGGTTGTTTCAAATTGTCAATGATAGCATTATAGAGATGCAGTAGCCTTGTAATTATGATGACCATAAAAAAGAGAATAAAAATTCATCAACTCTGGACGTGGTGGGGCTAAACATTTGCCAATAGATAACGACACTGCCTCGTTATCTGTTAGCTGACAGGCTGTCAATCAATCTCCCTACGTTTCTAGTGTAACTGACTTGCCTGCGCGCCACCGGTACGTGGTTTACGTACGCCTGTCACGCAGTCCACAGACGCAAGCTGCACAGACGCTGTTTACTCCACCAACGCAACAGTTCTTAGCGGCTTTTTTTTACCTATATCTTCCTCGCAGTTAGCACAAAGTTTGTTGCAAGACAAGAATCCAGGAGCAGTTAGCCGCAAAAGAAAGTCCGTTTTTGAGGTCGCTGAAAAGAAGAAGACAAGGGGAAAAGCAGCGAAGCCAAACTAAGGTGATTCTTGAAGATTCATTCCAGCGATGGCGCAACTGAAGCAGACACAGGGTCTAAAGACTGACGCATTGGTCGCCAATTTACTCCTGGACAGGTCACTTCTGCTTATTATGAAAACGTACTTTATTTCCAAGAGCTAGTCAAACGTTTTTCAGGACACGAAAGCGATATCCTATGTCTGAAAACGTAATTTTCAAGGCAAAGAAAGAGTCCGCTTGCTGCTGTGTGTTGTAGCTAGTTCATTCGCACTGAATCTCCGCGCACCTTCTCTGCACCCCTTTCCTGCTCCTGTCCCCGCTGCCCGATCCGCTCTTCCCCCTGCTCCTCACTTCTCCTGGCACGGAATCTCCGCGCACCACTCCCCTCTCCTCTCTCCTCTCCCTGCTCCGCTCTTCCCGCTGCTCCTCACTTCTCGTCTGCGCACAAAATGTCCACGCACCCGCTCCCCCCGCTCCTCACTTCTCCGCCTTGCCTAACCAACACTGCAGTTAGTTGTTTACAAGTCATGTGCAGCGCACCGGCTGTAAACAGACCTGTTTCTGGCGTAAGGAGGAGGCGTTTCTACGTAGGGAGCTGTAGGGGAGGGGGGGTGGTTTCACGCATGCGCAACATTTGAAAAAGGACAAACAGTCGCTGGATTTCTCGTTCCTTGGAAAATCCTCTATACAACCTTTAAGACTTTGTACTGTTGTACTTTGTGCTGTTAAAAAGCCCAATTTCAGTACATCTACAGATGGATTATTTATCACCACAGCCGATGTGCACGCAGCTGCAGTCCAGAAAGCACCGCTGTCTGTGTGGTGAACATGAAGTTGCAATGCTAACTAGCAATATTGACAGTGCACTAAAACAGTTTATCACTGTGTAATAAAATAAATTATGATGCTAAATGAACATTAGCGAGTGGGATATGACATAATGACCCGTATGCATTAAATGCGGGTGAGTGTGTAAATGCCGAGAAGAAACATGTCAAACTTCAGTAGCCGGACATCCACTCATACCTGATCAATACAACTAGCCCCGCCACTGAGAAAACATGAAATCTGCTGAAATCCTACAAGACACTGACATGATACCAGACAGGACAAGAGCTCTTTCTACAGGAAACTTGCACAGTAGAGCATGAAGTGATGTAGTCTGATAATCCCTTTATAATTTCACCTAGTGATAAAAGTACCGTAAAACATCGACGGGTTTCTTCTGACTGTCCTCTTCTTCACACAGGGACAAGATGAAGCCGCGAAACAGAGGAGCCAGGGCACTAGACTTCTCCTGATCACAAAAACATACAGAAGATTTAACTATGAACACTCTGAAACCCAACTGATTTAGACTTAATATGCCTCTCTCTGATCTGAATGGCCACCACCTAAACCCCAGCACCTAGAGCCAGTCATAGCTCTGTGCTAGTGCAGCCTCTGCAGCTCAGTGAGGGAAATCTGAGCTTTCATGTCCATATACTGTGAATGAGAAAAACTTGTATATGTCTTTATTTGCAGGTTAAGGGACTGGCAAACCAGATTCAGTTGTCAATGTAATACTTTACAAAAATATACATATTGTAAGAGCACAGGCTACATACAGTTCCTTTAAGATTGCATACAATGTTTGGATTTTCAAAATAAGACTTAAAACGACTATTCAATATGTTCCATGGTGGAGTCATACTGGTCATCCTTCAGTATGTCTGAGTTGTGTGTTACCTGAGCCATGAGGAACTTGCAGGAGTGGTAGAAGACCTCTGCGTTGTCTGGGCACTCAACGAGTGCATGTAGCCACATGCTAACAGCAGCGTTAGCATCTCCTTTAGCAATGTGTAGCTCGGCTAACGCATCACGGAGAACACAGGACTCAGGACAGCACTGGAGGAGTGCCTCACACAGAAGGATTCCCTCATCAAATCTAAACAAATCAAATCACGATATTCTAAAAATGCAGTCACAAATTCTCATAGAGGGCTGAGGTCTGTATAACTAACGAGTACCTAATTTTTCCCATATACCTGAGCAAAATGTGTCTTTCCCCAGTTCAACTTTATTGTATAAGCAGGTCTTGATGTCAAAATAAGTCCACATCTAATTATAAAGCGTTTTACAATCTGATAAAATGGTACCTGACAGTAAAACTCCACTCTGGTCTGTGAGAATGTAATTAGGATGCTTAGGATAAGGTAATTGAGGAATAACCACTGCAAACTGTTGCAAATGAACAACTGTGTTTTTCACCTTATGACTGTAAAAATCACTTTTTAAGGTGCTAGTGTGTCTCACCTGAGCAGGACTTTGTGCAGGTGCAGCAGGTTGGTGTGCAGAGGTAAACAGGCCACAGTCCTCTCACTCGGAGACAGAGAGTTATCAGAGCACTGAGCAATGCCATCTGAAATACACAATTAAAACAGTACGAAGTAGTAGATCATGTTTTACATTCAAGGTCAAAAATGTAATATAGTTTCAGATGGAGCATTTTTTCCTCAAACTCCCCTCTACTTGTACCATAGAATTTCTGATAAAATTGTAATTAGACATTCCCATACCTTGAAACATGGAGATGAGTCTGTCCAGGGGGGTGCAGATGTCCTCAGCTCCTCTCCAGGGCAGGAGGAAGCTCTCTCTACTGACCAGCCGAGAGGGCCCAGAATCAGCCGCATCATAGAGAGAAGAGGGCAGTCTTTGGAACTCCGACAGGTGGATGAAACAAAGCCAAAGCAGAGCACGGTCTCCAGGCGTCAACAGGTCCACCACACAATCTGATTTCAGTGAGACCTATAGGAGAGATGGGTAGGATTTGATTTTGTAAAACCAGATTGCAATTTGCAATTTCAGGGCTGGCTAAAATGTGAAATAGTCCTTGTTTAGTCCTGATTTCTAGTCTATCATGGTTCAGTTCTACCCTGCTTCAGATTTCTGTCCCATTTGTCCTGATTTAGTCTCAGTCTTGTTCTAATCCAATTCTGAGCCTAGTTTAGTCCCAGTCCCAGTGCACACCTGTAGTATGCTGAGAGCATTCTCCGTCCTCCCACTGAAACAGCTGAGCTGAACTCTATAGAGCAGAGCCTCAAGGATCTGAAAGGACAGTTTTTCTGACATTCCACAAGAGGGTGCCTCCGAGACCAGAAACTGCAGCAAACGCTCTGACACAGAGTCTTTCCCCTCAAAAGACCGCTCCAGAGACAAGTACTGAAGAGAGAGAGAGAAAAGAGATTTTAAAAGGTTTGAATCCAAGATTTAGATTTTAAGTTCTATGACCCATCTGTGTTCCAAGATACGAGGTAAACATGTTCAAATCAAATATAGCTTTTACTGATTTAATCTTTTACAAAAACATTGGGAGTAATGTCCAAGTTGTTTGTTATAATTTGGTGTAGAGTACACTCTGTTAAGATGTCCTCCAGTAACATCATTTTAGATTACATATTGTCCTTGTGACTGCTATATAGTTATTTTATAATTTGCACATTTTAAATTGCAATACTGAGCTAAAATTAGTTAATAAAAAAAACAAGTCTGGTGACTTTCTGGGTAGGAAAATTACGTCATCACAACAAAGTACTGCATGCGGTCGGCCCCCCCATGGATAGCTGCAGATCACACTAATAAAGAGTATATTGGTATATATTGGAAATGAAAGTAAGTACAGAGGAAATGAAAATGGGGGTAGGTCAGTGCAAAAAAATCTTGAATACAGGAGAATAAAGATTACTCAAACAAGCATGAATGACTCTACATAAATGTTGTTAAAATTCGACCTTGCATAATATCTCCCCTTTAAGCTCTTAATGTAAATACTGTAAAAATCTTCAGACGTCTAATAAATGCAGTCACGTTACATATTATATTACCTGAATCAGTGTGAACCAAAGATATATTGCCATTTTCTCAGCCATACTTACAGCCCACCAGACACAGTGGTCAGGGGCATGCTCCACAGCCATCTCACACATCTCCTGCACCTCGGCACGGCTCCCCCTTTTGGAGAACAGCGAGAGGTACTGGCTCCACACCTCAGGGTTGTCACAGTTATTCTCCAGAGCGCGAGAGAGCGTGTTCAGAGCTCCCTCTAGACATTCAGCAGGGGGACTGAGGACAGAAACAGACAATGTCACAGGGGAATTCACAATACATAGATTTCTAGATAATAAACAGATGATTTCTTTCATGTAATTAAATAAAGCCAGCCCGAGAACAGATACACTGTAAAAGCTCTTAGGGTCAAAATACCACCACTGTGTGCTGTCTCCATTTATCCAATTCAATGTGATAATTACAAAGCATTTTTAAAATCTAGTGTGGTCACCCAAACTCTGCTCTGGTCTCTGAAAGTTGTAAAAAGTACTCATAAACTCATTGCGGTGAATACTTATGTTTGGAATGCATAAGGTAAGTGAGGAATAACTTTGGACCACTTTGGGCCAGAGACAAGTTTACCAATCAGATTCATTGGTGAATGGGAATCAGGTGGAGACAACTACCTAAGACTATCTCAGACAGTTGTTTCTCTGTTATGGTTCAACATTAGAGCAAAAAAAAGTGTAACGAAAACCGTGGATTCTGAAACATGTTCATTACTCATGGTTCAATATCGGGCAATACAGTCATTGTCACAGCCATAATATAATAATTGTTCCTTTGTGTGGTGGTCAACTACATAGAATTACAACAGAATAAGCCCACATAACATGCATTATACTTATTTGCATTTAATTAGAGTTTGATCCTAGTTTAGACCTGGTTTAACCCCATTTCAGTCTAGGTGTAGGCATATTACATATAGACTGGTTTGTCTCTTACGTGTCTGTCTGGTTGAGGTACTTGAAGGCCAGTTTGATCCACAGCTGAGTGTCACAGGGACTTTCTAAAACGCTCGCCTCCAGGTTTGAAATATCATCTGTTTCACTGAAGAAGTAACGTCGATCCTCTGAAGTCACACACACGTCCGACGGACTCAGGTCAGTGCTGCCATCTGCTGGAGAGAGGGGAAGACAGAAGACTGGGATGATTGACTGGAAGGATAATTTTTTACAGTTTAAATATTAAATTTGTAAAATGTCACCTAGTTCTAAAGATAAATGATTTGGGTTAATAGTATCTGTTTTTACCTCCGCCAAGGAGGTTATGTTTTTGTCGGCGTTTGTTTGTTTGTTTGTTTGTTTGTTTGTTTGTCTGTTAGCAATATAACTCAAAAAGTTATGGACCGATTTCCGGTGATCCAGAAGGATTCTGGATCACTTTGAAATTTTAGTTAACATTGTGGTAAATGGGGCCAAAAATTTTGTTTCTCAATATCTCGGTTAATTATTGACCAAACCCCATGAAATTTGACTCAGGGATGGACAATGAGATCCTCTTTCATATTCCAAAGGCTGATCCGGATCTGATCCAGAAGACTGATTTTATCGCAATTTATATAAAAAATGGGGGTAGTCCTTGGCGGAGGTCTGCGCTCTCTGAGTGCTTTTCTAGTTTTCCCATGTTTTAGCATGTTAAACTGGCAAGAGGGTCATGTGAGGATTTCATTTTGCTTTGTGATAATTGTTTTGAGAACCAAAGCACGAAATTACATTGCATAATTACATAAACAACTTGGCCATCATGTCCAATGTTTTGTAAATCTGAATCTTGCATACTGTCTTATAGTTTAAATTTACCACTTTTTAAACAGTAAATGAGTAGCAGTACCGTATCTGCCCTGAGTGGTGGCCTCCTCTGGCTCCTCACTGTCACTGCTCTCCTCTGAGTCAACTGCAGACAGGAGGAGGGGCTTTGGTCTCCATTGCCTCAGGTCTTTAAATGTGGTGAATGGAGGAGCTGAAAATGACAAACAAAAACATGTCAAAACTATGAGAAAAAATCTTAGAAGGCTCTACACTGCACCCACAAATCTTTGGTCTTTCTTTAGTTTAAGAAGTTTAATTTATAAACTCACTGTGGCGTTTGCTCTCGTTGACTTTGCTCACCAGGAGGACGGCCTTCTGATCAATGCTCATTCGATTATTGGGACCAAAAAGCTTCTTTATGTACTTTTCTGTCAAAACAAACAGAAAAAAAAAGTTTTAATTTGCAAAGATTTCCCCATTAGTTGCTGCTCAGTCCTGGTCCAGCCCTGGTTCAAGGTAAGCAAATTTGTCCTAAGCATTTGACCAATCCTTCAGTGTCTCTCATAGACTAATATATAGATGCTAGCTGTGTTACAAATAGCTTCGAACTCTGGTTCCGATTCAATTTCTATTGAAAAATTGTGGTACCTCTCCCTGTAACTGCTGTTGTCAGACTCATAATTCCAACCTTAACGTGTTCATATTAACGTGCACCACATGATCCTGGAGTTTTTATTTAAATATTTTGCTTGTAAATCAAGATATGGCCATTAATAAAAGACCAGGGTGTAGCCCTGGTGCAGCCCTGATTCTTACCTGTAGAGGCACTGATGTCTTTGTCGGAGCTCTTCTCAGAGCAGCCGATCAGAGACAGGTCATAAGAGAGGACGTCCTGGAAGAGCTGACTCCCACTGAGGGTCACGTTCCTCATGTGCTGCCTGAAAACACACAGGAGATACACATTTAGAACCAAACCAAAGAAGTAATTTAATTAAGTGACAGGTGTCTTATATTGCTCACCATTTGCAGCCGTCGTCGTTGCAAGTTCCTGTTAAATCGAAGCGACAGAAGTGCTTTTTGGGGTCGATGGTGTTACTGTAGGTGACTGAGCTCAAAGACAGCTTCTCCTTTGTTCTGTAGTAAGGACTGAACCTGCAGGGGAAGTAATTTAACATCATTACTATTCTTGCATGATTAAGTATGGCATCATTAGCAGTACTTTCACAACTGTCAGAGATTTTGAATCATTCTTGCTCATGCGTAAAAAGCTGTTATTCATGTTTCCCTTTCAGAGACTGCCTGCAGTACCACAGAGTGGCCACTGAATGAATGGAGGGAGGTCACACTATAAAACTCACCTGTATGATTTGAAGACCAGTAGGGGGCTGTGATAGGGTCCATACGGAACAGGCCTCAAATCGGAAGCTCCTGATTGGGTGGAATTGACATCTAGCTCAAACGCAGCCACCTGAAGCAGAAAAAAAGACAAAATTTACAAAAGAAGTATTAATTTTAATGGTAGTTAACAAACATATGTAAGATATTGTGCACATACCAGATTGTAGCATTATTATTATCATTATTAAAATCCTTGGGATGCTTCAACACTTCCAGTCACATACAAACCACTTTATTATATTCACCTTTGACACAGGTGATGTTTGTAGATCCTGTCCTGTTTTCTCAAGCTCTGTCTGCAGCAGTTCTCCAAGCTGAGGCTGCTGCTGGTACCTCTTCTTCAGAGAATCCACATCTAATCCTGCAAAAACCTCTGCCTTTTCACTACAATTAGAACGACCTTTGGCTAGCTTAACCATGCTAGCACTAGTAGCATTAGCAGCAGCAGTATTGTCTTTAGCCGGCGTAGATGTTAGCTGCTCTAAATGGGGCTTTGTAAATGAGGTGGACTGGCGGAATGAATGTCGTCTCTGGCCTCTAGTCGCAGATGTTGGTGTATTTTCAGATTCCTCTGCTTCGTCCTCTGTGTCCAGCGTTAGTTTGTCTTGCGTTAAATCGTGTAGTGACGGCTGCGGTACAGAAAAGGGACTAGGGGGTGCTACTGCTGCTTCCTGTTGTGGTTGGTTTTGTGGTTCTCGTGGAGTGGATGCTTGAATGGGAGATTCAGATGGAGCTTCGATGGAGGTGGTCTTGTTGCGTAATGCCTGGGCTTCCTTCAGTTTTTTGATTTTGAGCGCGTACTCCGACTCGAGCTGCTGGAGGCGCTGTTTCTGGGCAATGAGTTCGGCAAAGTGACGCTCCTTTCCGTCTAGACGCTGAACCTTATTGGGCTGAAAAAAAAAAATGGACAGATTTAGCACCAAACTATAAACACTTATTTAGAAGTACCATTTTGGTAAATGTTTGTAACCTTATGTAATCTCAATAATTAGACTTGGGCTGCAAATTGTCCTCAAATTGCATCTTCTTCAAAGTTTAGGATTATACTAACTAATGCTAATGCCAATGTTAAAGCAACACTATGCAAGTTCAGAGGTACTATGACACCGAAGTGATTCCATGGAAATACGCAGTTAAAACCATACTCTGGAAAATTTTTTAGGGAGATATACAAGTTTAGTGGATGCAGTACAATTTTCCATGCATTGAAAATATGAAATATAAAAATGTTCTGTTTTTGGTAAAAAAGTCATGTGGTAGAGCTACGCCATATAGATATAACTTAAACCTCCATGCGTAATTAGAGCCTTAAAAGCTTTAAAAAACATTATACGGACATTATATAGTAAACTGTGGCCTGATTAGAGAAGTGTATCTGAAAATGCATTATATAAATAGTACAGTATAACCAGTATATTCTGACCATTGCCTGGTTGGATTCATGTTTCCTCTTGTTTCCTCTGGCTGCTGCACTCTGAGCCTGAGACAACTCCTGCTCCAACTTCACCTCCACAGACTTCTTCAGAGAGACTCTGTGCTCCACACGGTGCACCTGACAAAACAAACACACATATGAAACCTCCACACAACGCACCTGTCTGCACATCTGCAACCTCTCAAAAATAATGCAACCAAACATCAGGGACGTGACAATATCCAAATGTCATGGTACGGTATTTATGGCATTAATAACAGAATCGCAGTTATACAAGTTTTTCCTTCTTAAATGCCTTTACAATATTTTAAAAGTTATTCTGTTTGAATTCAGAGCACATGAAGAAATAATTTCTTATTTTTTCAGATGGTCTGAATTCAAATAGTGGAAAGAATCCTGGTTTATGTAGTTCCCTCTGTGATTTTAGCTGCTGCTCTAACAAACAAGGCATTTACGCAACACATACACACCTGTTCCTGCAGTTTCCTGAGTAGCGTCCTGTTAGCATTAGCGATCTTTTCGGAGGCCTGGAGCTGCTCTCTGAGTTTGGAGACTTTAGCCTCAGCCGCTCGCAGACTCTCTCTTTTCTTTAGCTCCTGTTGCAGCAGATGTCTGAGCACCGCTTCATCCTTCTTTAACAGTTCCCTGTGAACAGACACAACAGAAAGGGAGTAATCATTATAAAGCATTATATAGTGCTTTTCGAAAAGTCTAAGTTTACCATTTTCTGCATAATTGACACTCAACACTGATAAAAGCCCTTCTGAGCACACTCACTCACAAACAGGAAGGTCACGATAAATAGAATTCATTCAATAAATGATAGATGGAACAATCATTTTTCAGGGTCAGTATTCATTGGGGAGTTTTCCCTTGTACAAATGGGGAAATCTTTGTTATTTTTCTGTACTAAGTTGAGATTTGAGCTATAGAGGGTTAAATTATAAACTTCTATGACTCATTATAGATACAAACCAATTACTTCTTACTAGGCAGGATACGACACAACAGAATTTTTGTCTGTGGGTAGGGTTCAAAACTGGCAACCTTTGGATCGGTAGGTGAACACTCTAACTAGTCAGCTCAAACTAAACAATAGACAAAAAATTTGATTAATATCTTAATAGTTTCAAGTCATGACCACTGTAGTTTGAGTCACGTTCACATTGCACATTTTTGAGTATAAATGTCACTTATTCCTTGTGCTGATCCAAAAAGCAGATTACTTGTGGTATTAAACAGAAATATCTATGCATGTAATATGTAAAGTATATTTTTTAATACCAATTTTTGTTTGGCTTGTTTTAAGACTATCAGAGGCCTCAACATTCTCCTCTAACACGCAACAGTGCACTTTCCCATAGAAACCAACATTCCTCTTGTCCTCCCTTTCTCTTATCTATGTCAGAACGACCTCTGGATTCTTCTGTTCATAACACCAGCACCAAACTGGACCTGGCTGAGCTGCTCTCAGCTCCACAAGAGTTGCAAGATGGACACAATCAGTCATTTAGGCTTCTCTCGTGCCCTTTTTGAGAACTAATGTTCTGTCAGACACCCTCCCTGTGTCTGCAGTGAGTTTTATTCTCTGTAAAAGCTGGTAAGTCAGTATTTTAGACTTCTGCAAACAGGTTCTGTCAGATTTTGACTGTATTTACATAATAGAGAAAGTCTGAGAGAGATAGCTAAAATGACTAAAACATGCATGGATGACATCTTAAACCTCTGGCATGTTTTTGATGAGGGAACAGCGATTAAAATACCATCAGGTTTAGGGTAAAAAAAAAAATAAAAATTTAAATTGGCTGTCAAAATGATCACTGATCTGTCTTGACTGTAGAGCTGTAGGCCTTTAATCTTAGTCAACGAAAATGTTTATAAGCTGACTAATTATTTGGTTTAGAATATGAGTATTTATATGGGACAACAGCAGCAACAGCAGGATTTCTAGTGGATAAATTGAAAATTTGGAAAAGAATCATGGGTTTAATCTGCATTTTTTCCACTTCTGTGCAAGTGTAGTCTTGTGAATACAGTTTGGGTCAGATAAATAGAGTTATGGAATAGTTTTGAGAGCTTTTGCCACACTCTGTTTTTCGTCAACTAATTGATCAGCAGGACATGTCTTGGACCAAGAATTTCTTTAGTTGAATCCAGGCATACATTTTAGTCCTTTATTTTTCAGTTTTCTCTCAAATGTTATTACTCTTGGAGATGTTCATAATTGCTTTTCTTTGTCCATAACCTTCACACTGAAAATTCCCCTAAATAAACCCGATCTGACCTGTGTTTGTGGAGTTTGTGCTCTGCCTCTGTCAGCTGTTGTTCTGCCGAAGGTTTGGTCAAAGACTCCATCACAGAGTCTGAGAAAACCGGAGACGTAGAGCTCCACGAAGTCAACATCTTCTGCTTCTCTCGACTGCAAACAAAACACAACCCATGCATTGGAATGACAGAAGAGAGCTCTTGTGTTTTACATTGTTACAGTAAAGGCAGTGACAGCAATTGTTAACAAATGAAAGCATATACATCTGATGGTGGCAATGGCACTATTCAGACAATAATGACAATCCATCAGGAATTTGCTAAAAAGTGCTAGATAATGTCTTGGCTGAGTGAGGATCACACAAAAAGTGTCTGATGGGAGACATTCAATAGTGAAATAATGATATTATATTGACCACCCATTAGAAATGAATCAAAAATTACTGTAAATGTCTAGATTCGTGCCAAGGCCTGTATAAAAAGTCAAATCAACCAAAAACTGAAAAATGGAAGCAGCACGTTTGTTTTGTTTTCACACATTATGCAGGTTTCTCTAATTTAGCATTTCTACAAAACATCTAACTATGTATGTCCAGATATTTAAATGTTATTGCCATTAGTTCTGTTTCTATTATCTCCATGTTTATTTTTGTTTGTTTATTTGTTACCAATTTGCGTCAAAATTAAAGGCTCTGTACATTTTTTGCCATGTGCTGGCTGCATCCAATTATAAAGTGTTCTATTGTCTGATAATCAGGATGTGATTGTTATCATGCTAGTATAAAATGAGCTAGTTCTCATTTTTAAGACCATAAAAAACTAACTGATCAGCTGCATATTCATGCATGATCACAGAGATTTAAAGGACGTGGAAGTAGGGGCAATAATTGTGAGCTAGCTGGGTACTCTTATGCACAGAGCCACATGAGGTATTATCAATTTTTACCTCCGCCAAGGAGGTTGTGTTTTTGCCGGCATTTGTCTGTTTGTTTGTTTGTTTGTCTGTTAGCAACATAACTCAAAAAGTTATGGACCGATTTTGATGAAATTTTCAGGATTTGTTGGAAATGTGAAAAGGAAGAACTGATATCATTTTGGGGGTGATCCGGAAGAAATCCTGGATTCTGGATCACTTTGAAATTTTAGTTAACATTGTGGTAAATGGGGCCAAAAATTTTGTTTCTCAATATCTCGGTTAATTATTGACCAAACCCCATGAAATTTGACTCAGGGATGGACAATGAGATCCTCTTTCATATTCCAAAGGCTGATCCGGATCTGATCCAGAAGACTGATTTTATCGCAATTTATATAAAAAAATGGGGGTAGTCCTTGGCGGAGGTCTGCGCTCTCTGAGTGCTTTTCTAGTTTTAAATATCTCTCACTCTTACACTCTAAGATTAGTTGTAATTCATTTAAAATAACAAAGTTTCACTTAAATGCCATAGTATCTTGTTTCTTACCTGGCAATTTCCTCCTTTAACAGTCTGTATTCTGCTTTCTTTGCTTCTGGCAGAGCCTCTGGGGTCCTCATGGGGTTATTCTCCTTCTCAGATACTCCTTTGGGCTTCGCTGCCTGGAAACAGTCAGAATGTCAAAACAAAACACTGCAAAAATTAGGATTTGAATAAGATACAAATAAGATTCCTATACTTTAAATGATCAATTTTTCTATATACACAAACTGTATACTGTATGTTAAAGAATCCAGCTGGAAGCCCTAATAAAAACATTTAAATGCTGGGTACATTAGAGTGTCTGACCTCCACAGTGCGTCGTGCTTCTCTAATCATGAACTCCAGTCCTCCAAACACAGACTGACCCGAGGAGCCATCTGCATCACTGTCACTGTCGTCAGAATCATTCAGAGAAACCACCACAGTCTTGTGCCTGGGCAGCTGAGAGAAGAGAGCAAGAGAGCGGGGTTTAAACCAAAATCAGGGAACAACCATAGACTATAGAAATGAACGTTCTGCTAACTGCCATGTATTGTAACGTTTAGTAATGTAAAGTCTATTTATGCAGAAAATTTTAATTAATCTGTTGCAGTGTAACTTGTACAATAGTGTTTGGAAACGCTGGGTTTGATCTGCAGTGGATTGTGGGAAACCTCAGAGCTCCTTACTGCTGGATAGGAACATGGATCCTTTAAAATAAGGAACATCCTGAGCTGCTTCTGCTAAAGGAGCTCATGGTTATGGTTATGGTCTGGATAACAGAGTTAATGCAAAGATGAGCTTGTGTTGAGTTGTTTTATTTATGAATGAAAAGAAGTAAATATGTATTATTTCTTTTATTTTACAGTTAAATTATTATTTATGTAATTAGGGTTTTTGTAATCTTAAATGTTCCTATATGAACTGCCTACCTCTTACACTTCAAAAGACCTTGTGGAATTTGGCATATTTGTTTTTGCAGTTTTCAGTTTTAGGGGGTTATTTTTTCTTGAACATATATCGAGATATATATCGTATATCGAGATATAGCAAAATATATCGAGATATATTTTTTGATCCATATCGCCCAGCCCTAATCCAGACTCAAACCGATTGTCCATAAAAAGAACATAATCTCAGTGTTTGGATCGGTGTCTGCGCGTGTAAACACGAGCACGTGAGTGACGTGGCTTGACATGAGTGACGTGTGTTCAGGGACGGTACGGCCACACACACAGACAAATGACTCCGCAGATAAATACTGATGCGGAGCCACATATTAGGACATTTATCTGTCCGTAAATTGGATTAAATGAACATAACGTAGAGAGTCTAAGATTTATAACGACATAGCACATGCCCACGTGAAATATCAGCTGCTATCAGCAAGCATATCGGCCAACCGATATATAGGTCAGGCTCTACTTTTCACTTTTAATTAAGTTATTCGACCTGCCCAAACTCAGGTTATGGGTCACCCCATGCATCACTACAAAAAAATACTAGTATATACCAGTACACTACAGTGCTCAGACCTACTCACCACTAGGGGTGCTTTGGGGAGGTGGTGCGCCCTGTTGAACTTGTTTCGGGGTGGGGGGGCTGCGTTGAGGTTGACTGTGCTCAGGTTTCCTCTGAGATGAGCCTGGGCCGAGGACTGAGGAGAGGAGGGGCCACTGAACGTCTTCTCCTACACACACAAAATACACTTTCATTCAGTTTAAGCATCCAAGGTCAAAATAAGTCTGCTGTGTACTGTCTGCATAGTTTTAATGTCAGATGAAAAGTGTGTGTTAGCATGCTAGTCGTTGTTAGCTTTACCATGACGGTAAAATCTTTAGTACAAACTCATCGTGGTGAATAATTAGGATGCTTGGAATGCATAAAGTAAGTGAGGAATAACTCTGGACCGCTGCAAACCGTTGTGTGTCACGTTTTTAAGATGCACTTTTTTAAAGGTGCTGTACCTGATTTTTACAAACAAATTAATGGATGTTGAAATGTCATAGTAATACTGAAACTGAATATTGCATACTTTCTTCTTATTTTGTGTATTAATCAGTTGTTTTTCTCACCCCGACCGCAGCCACCCTCTTGTTGGCCATAGACATGAGGCAGGTTTCTCTGAGCAGCATCTCCTCCTCCTCTTCCTCATCGGCGAAGGGCGGTTTGGGGGGAGGCTCCAACTCGTCAGGGGGAGGGAGCGGAGGAGGAGGGGGAGGAGTGGGTGGGGCAAACGACTGACCAAACCCCTAAAAAATAAATACAGTGCATGTGTTAAGGGTGTGCCAAAGTGGTTTGCCAATTTATCATTTTATCGTTTTATCAGCAGTATAATTGTATTGCTTTTTTGGAGACAAGTTCTCACAATTTAAATTTTTATTATAAAAAAAAAAAAAAGGTACTGTTGTAAAAAATTCTGCAGGCCTTTAGTTGTTTACTCAATTAAATCGGCCACTGAAGTCTTAGTTGATGAAAATCTGTATTAGTCATCTATTGAAATTATATCATTATGTTATAAGGATTAACATAGGGCTACAGTAGAATGTGTGGAGTCAGTTAACTAATAACTTGGGATTTAATCTACCTTTTTGCATACAAATACAACATTTCCTAGTACATTTCTGTTTAAAGTGCTGTTTGGGTCACTTATATTCCAGCCACAACCCCTTTTTAGTTGACTAACCGATTGAAAGGACATGTCTTTAGTCGACCAAAAATTTCGTTACTCAGCTACAGGCCTACTTTCCTTACATTACTATATTTATGTGCATTGAAAAGCTGTAAAATGTAAAAAAAAAAAAAAATGTTCATACCATCCCAAAATGAGTGCCTGCCAAGCATAAGGACTGAGGGAATCCTCCAAAGTCACCTCCAGCAAAAGGGTTATGGGTCGGAGAAGGAACTACAGAAAACGCAAGAATTATAAGGAAAAAATGTGTAAAATATGAATTAAAAATGCTGAGTTTCTGCCTACCCGGGGAGCTGGTCTCACTGTCAGTATCCATGGCGACTTCATCATAGTTGTCATATTGGTAAAGGTTTCCTGAGGTGTCTAAACCAGATTTGCCTGTGGACTTTCTGTGTTCACGATCTCTGGACTGAAAGAATAAAATATAACTGATTAAAATGTCATTCATTCATCAAATTTTGTGACATAACTATAGTTAGTTTTAACCCAGTACAGATGTAATAAAACATGAAAAACAGAATGAGTTCATTTCAAACGGTTTGCAGTGCTCCAAATGTATTCTTCACTCATCTTGTACATTCAGACCTTATGCATGCTATGATGGTAAAGCCAGCAAGAACTAGCAAGCTGTAGCGCACATCCCGATTATCAAACATCCAAGTTTTACAATTAGATACGGAAAGTATAATCACTAATCACTAATTTTGACCTCAAGAGCTGCTTATACAAAACAGTGGGGCAAGTCACATTTTGCTCAAATACATGAGAAAAATAATAAGTGCACACCCTTTAAGATTTTACCAAAAATCATTTCTCTGTTTTTTTTCTATTTTTTTTTTTAAATGCTGGTGTAGTTTATAATTTCACTTCCTGGTTGGACATGGGCAGCAGCTATGAGATAAGCAGAGGTACTGTTATGCAGAAAAACAAAGTTTACAAGTGCCAAAACCTGTTTAAAATTCACAATAATTATGATTACATTAATAAAAATAAATTATAATAGTTTTATTTTGTTAAGAGAATGTTAAATGTGTTAGGTGCCTTCCTTTTGCATGAGATAAATTCTGGAGGCATTTTGAAACCTCCAGTCCCTGTTACCTTATTGGGTGTAATAGTCTTCCCTCCCACCAGCTTCATGAAGCGGTTGTACTGCTCGTCCTGGTTGGAGAGGTCTCTTATCCTCCTTATCTCCTCTTCTCTTTTCCTCCTCTCTTCCTCTTCTTGTCGTCTTTTCTCCTCCTGTTCTCTCTGTTGTTTAAGTTTCCAATTCCTTAGCTGCTGTCTGCGAACAGCCTGCTTTGATGAGGCTTTGGGAGAGAGCAGTAGTGTTGTCAGGGTACAAAAATTTCAAACTCAATTTTGATGCTAAGAATTGGTTTTGAGTATCCAATCTATTCCTGACACCACAATGATAACTCACACAACTCTGTAGACAATGGAATGTGATTTTCAACATTAAATAAATAGCACTTTCTTTTATATTTCCATGTGGCCTTATATCTGCGTAATTGTCCAGATAGGTTCCTTTCAAAGTGTATACTTGTTCTGATACAACTCAAGATCATACTAAAGCTATTCAGGAAAGGTTCATTACGACTCGAATGAGTATCAAATTTCAATACTAAGTTTTAGTACCCTATCTGATTGCTAACACTTTTGGAAAACCCTAGGGATGAGATATGTCATAACATACACTCAAAGATGTCGGTTCATATACAACTTCAAGAAAATATTAGGCCTACCGAGTGCAACCAGATGAAAACCAGATCTTGTTCAGGACTATTCTAGGTCTAAATAAAGGTTAAAATTGATCTAACACTAAAGGGAACAGTTCTAATTAAGGAATAACCCAAAGGAGGACTAAAAATATGGGTAAAAATAGTTTAAACTGGTGTGTCGCAAACTGTGGTAAGCAAGCTTCTTCAGGTGGCACTTGGACAGCTCTTCAGTTTGTTCATTTTATCTTTTTGATAATTTTGATAATTTCTTGTTTAGAACTATGATGAAAATGATGTAGTCCAGTTTGAGGCTTGGTTTAGCCCTAGATTCAACCTGAATTTGAGTTTGGTTGACTAAAATATTTATTTATTTATTTGAGACAGGGGCAGCTTTTGCATTTTACCTTAACAGGAGAGATGCAGTGTACATCAGGTTGTAGCATCAGTACTAATTTCCAACTGTAGTCCCTGGACAGATTCATTGATTGATTGTAATTAACTAACCTTGACTATCAACTGTTCTGGAGACCTGTGTAGCATGTTGTGGGTGTGTAATATACTTTTTTTACTGACTAAAATTAAATGACTCGAGGGACTAATTAAATTAAATGACTCGAGCTACTAATAACACAGATTTTCACAGACTAAAATAACTAATTGGTAATAATAATTATTAATATTTTTGGTAAATAACTAAAGATCCAAGTTATACTTTTCAATCCTAAAACAGGGCATAAACAAACTCACCAAACAAACATACCTGGACATGTCCCATCGAGCATGTCCAGACAAGAGTAGTTAACTAAAACTATTACAGATTTAGTCAGCTAAATTAACATATATTTGGGTGACTAATACTAAACTAACAGGAATTGGTTCATTCATTCTTGACTAAACTAAAAATATTTTAGGTCAAAAGATGAAGACTAGAGCTAAATGAAAATGCCTTGTGTCTCACCAGGGCTGAGTTTCTTGTTGGCACTTTGGGGTTTGTTCTGGTTTGGCCTCCCTCGGTCCGCTGGGGTCTTGGGCACTGGGGTCTTTGGTCCGGGTTTAGCTCCAGGTTTGGGACTAGGTTTAGGACTGGGTTTGGGACTGGGTTTGGGACTGGGTTTGGGACTGGGTTTGGGACTGGGTTTGGTTCGGTCTCTGTCTGGTCCCCTGTAGTCCCGATCCGTAGACCTGGTCCCTGGTTTAGACCAGTCTCGATCTCGGTCCTGAGAGAAGCAAAGTCAAAAATTCATGCATTGAAGAGGATTCTTTGCTGTGGAGGTCACGATACAATCATCATACAGATTTAAATAGCAACAATTTGTGATTTAATTTCCATCCAAGTAAGGGATCCCACACTGTTTAACCCTAAACTCATAAAACGAAATGGTGTGAAGTTACACAATTAAATGAAATCTCCTTCACCTTAAACTCTAAACAAAACTCTGGCATGATTTCCTGGTTCAGCCCCGGTCTAGTCCTGGTTCAGATAGGCTCAGTCTTGGTTAAGTTCTGGCTTAGGTTTAGCTGTGGCTTAGTTTTAGCCCTGGTTCCGAATTACTTTGTTTTAGTTCTAGGCCAGTCCTGATCTTTCATTGAACTTTTTACAATACAGTATCAGCCATACCTGAGAGTTGGTCCTGCTGCGTGTCCGTGCGCGCTCAGTAGGGGGTGCGATGGAAGCAGCAGAGGAGCGTGTGGTCACCCTCTGCCTGTTTGGGGTCGCTGTAGGATTGAGGTTTGAGCTGGAGGGAGCACTCTTGCCTTGGGCAGGTTTGGTGATGCGTTCTTTGCTCTTTTTCATCACTTGAAGTTCTTTTTGGTGCCATTTTTTACTGGCAGACTGCAGTGCCAGCAACCGTAACTGCAACTCCGACAGCTCCTCCTCCTCCACCTTTGGCTAACAAATGGACAAAAAAAATAGGATCCAATTTTAAAAGGGTCCAGTTTAATCATGACTAATAAAATTTATTTTCTCCAATAAATTATAATAATGTATGATGTAACTAACCAAAAAATTTGGTCTGTATGCGGCTAAGTTTGTGGCATAGTTTTAACATATATTATGTCTCAAAATTAACATTAGCATTGATACACAAACATCTCCCTTTGTAAAATCAGAAGTGCACTCCAGTGAAGAACATGCTGTCAGTGTTATCCATTTGCAGCTCCTTGTCCACTCCCTGATTCGTCAGAATTTATTAATTTGGTGTGGCTACAATTAGACAGGAAGTAGTGATAAAAAACAGTGAGGTTACCAGCGCCAGAGCATATTTATATCTTAAATCTGTGGTGCTTTCTATGACCATATGAGGGCCATATTTGAACCCCCAGGCCATAGTGTGAACATTCCTGTCTGTCCAAGCAAAGAGGTTAGAAAATGTTGCCTGTTACCTGAAGTAGTATTAATTTTGCTGTACCTTGTCAATGGAGTTGTTAGACTCCACACTTGATACGGAGGACTCTCTCTTGCAGTTTTTTATGGTTTTGGTCTCATCCCCATCATCTCTGCAGCACACACAGGTGACCCCTTTCTGCTCCTTGGTCTCCTCCTTCCTCTCCTCCTCCAGTTTGGACACCTCATGGACTGCTTTATTTTCACTTTCAGATTCACTGCAGCAGCAAACACAAGCCTTCTCTTTTGTTTGTGGTTCTGTTTCTCCGCCATCTTGGATTTTCACCTCTTCACCTACAAACACAGACATTAATGTAAGTAATTCATAATGCTTTGGCAAATTATATTCCAGTTCAAATCCTGGTCTACTCCTGGGCGGGTCCTGCTGTGATCCTACTCTGGTTCTGGTTTAGTTTTAGACTAGTCCAGTTACAGTTCCTGTTTTATTGGTTGCTGCTCTGGTGATGTTTTGTAGTAAATAAGAACCAAATCTAAATTAGAATAAAATCCTCCATACTCACCCTCCTTGTCTGTGTCTATCGTCTCCGCTTGCTCCGCCCACTTCTTTTTCAGTTCGTCCAAATTGGCTGGGACTTTCTGCCGCAGCGGTTTGATATTAAATGCCTGGAATACTTTCTTTTCTTTATCCACAGTCTCCTCCTTGGCGCTTTCACTTTGCTCACTAGCACCCCCTTCAGACTGTGCTTCAATACTGATATTATTATTATCATTATTACAAACAGTACCAGGGTTGTCCTCTGGTTGAGTTTCTTTAACAGGGGAATCTTTAGGTTCTAATGCCATCGTCTCTTCCTTTCGTATACACTCCAGTTCGAGTTGAATTTGTTTGTATCGCGATAATAAGTCTTCAAATGACTCCTCTGCGCTGGTGTCTGGTTTGGCACAATTATAAACAGGTTTTCGAGGCTGGTTTCGCCCCATTGGCTTCTCTGTGGCCGAAAGGTTAAGGAATAGTTAGAAAGGCTGCAGTTTTGAAGAACCCTCTTTTCCTCCACAAACAACAAATCACAGGACAAAAATTAACCTTTCCTGAATACCTTTGGAATGATCTTAAGCTGTATCAGAACAAGCATAAGAGTACATAGACAAGTATACACCCATGGATCACTATGGAATCTACCATCCAGGTAAACTGAGGGACTACACAGATATAAAGTCTCATATAAAAATACTACAATTTAATGTTGAAAATCACATTCTATTGTCTAAAGAAAGTGTTTTTATCATCATCATCGTAGTATAACAGTTTTATTTATGTTCCATCTTCTCTGTTATCTGGTGTATAAAAACACATTCTTCTATTTGTCCTTTGGATAAGAGGAGTTAGAGGACTTTATGAGGCCACAGACAACATAATCTTCTTTTTGTTTTCTTTCAATAGAAGAAACAATGTACATTTGAAGAGCATATACACTTTTAGTACCTACTGGATTTGACAATGTACAGGACACTTTATTGTAGTTTTAAGGAAAAAGGTATCAAATCCAGTTTTTACTCCACTCGTCCCCTCTAGTGCTACAACTAACCCCTAACACAACATAGCCAAAAAGTGCACCTTATAAAGCTTACAGTATGTAACTTTTGGCAAAGTCTGCTCTAGTGAACTGAAGAAAAGAAAGAAGAAAGGCATGCCCTGTCAATCAATTAATTGAGTAAAAAGGGGGCGAGGCAAAAGTGCGCAAAACTACTACATATCTCAATTTATGTGGCCCAAACTGCACTCACAAGACTACACTGCACGCAAAACAACTATTCATGTGGAAAAAAGTACTAGCAAACAATGTATTTACATAGAGAAACTTTTGGGTTTTACATCAATATGAAAATACTTCAGTTAATTCACAGCAGGAATGCAAATTTTTAAGATATTTATGGTCATTAAATTTCTTTTTTAATTTAACCAATGCAGATTATCTGTAATGCTTTAGTGTGGAACATCCACAAACATATCCATGGCAGTACATTTCTTACATACATCCATTACAGGACTACAAGGTTATGCCCCGAGTCTGATAAACAAACAATGACAATCCACTTTGCTAGTTTCAGTTTTGTTTTCTGAGAACGGTTTCTTACTACTAACACAATGACGCCATTAGATTTCTGAGTACATGTAGCACACTCAAAACTAGTTTGATGTATAAACAAGGACAGTGAGCTAGCCTAACCTACGGGGTTAGCAGCTTTTACACAGAATAAAACCCCATGGAAACAGCCCCTTTTTTTTTTGACAATAGAATGGAACTTACATTAGAAAAAAACATGGTTTATTGATGGTTTAATGGTAAGATGGTTTATTATGTAAAATAGACTTTCTGGAGGTTTCTTCTACCATGTCATCAAAAACATGACTGAAGAGGCTTTACCCCGAATTCACACCAGGAGCTGCAGCAGCGCTTAACGTAGGCGGAGCTGCGCGTACGCGTAAATTTCAAAGTTTCAATTCACACCAGAACGTCAGAGTCGCTCCTGCTACGCAGCCTGCACATCTTCTCATTGTTTTCAGACATCACATTTTGTACTTGCTTTTATTTTATCTTAAAAGTGCATTAAGTTAGAATGTGTATTAAGTGTATTGTGAATTAAGTGTACAACTGCAACGCATTTGCGTTTAATGAGGTTTAAATCTATTAGCACGCACATTAAACACCTCCGTTTTTTCCCCTTAATAAGATCAAATCACGTATAATTAACATACATGATGAGTGTGATTAAAATCTTATGTCCGTCCAGGTAATAAGGCCTATACGTTTATATGTTGATACAGAGTCCTGCACCAATGGATAAGGGAAAATAGTCGCTGAAACGGGCGAGTTTTAACGTTCTGGAATTTTAAGGGCGGGTCAGGACTAATTCAGGTCTAAACCAGTTCTAAACCGCGTCTAAACCATGACTAAACCCGGACTAAATCAGATCTAAACCAGGTCTAATCTTAGAGAGAGAGAGAGAGATAGCGAACCCTGAGTCCCGCGGAGCAGGTGTCCGAAAAGCGCGACGGCTGCACATACCTCTTCTCCAAGCTCTGCACCGGTCCTTTCGCTCGCAGACACTCGGGGCTACACGCAATTAATTATCCTTATGGAAGTGTAATATCCACTCTTTAAAAAAAATGTTAAATTTTGTGTTTTTCAGTATCTACTTTAAATAATAGTTGCAGTACTTTTGAGAACCGTATACGAGACATTTCATAGCACCAGATACAGTGGTAACTCCCTACATTCACTTGTACATTGATTTCTATGCCCCTGTGAACAGTAAAGTCCGTGTAATTGAATCCTGGGATCCCTGATGGTTCACACACACAGAAGGATACGTTTCCTGGAGGGAGAGTTGTTCTTGTTCCCATGATTCTCAGCGGCGACGTACCTGCCGATCGCGGCCCTGTTGCCATGGTTACCTTCTCGCCTCCAGTCAGCTCCTCTGCCTCCTCTGGCATGTCTGAACCTCCCCAAAGCTCCATGACTCCGTTCCCAAAAGTTAGAACGCTGAGTTGGCTCTCCATGAACTGAAACACACAGGAAAACAGATAATTTGCAGCTGCTGACATCAATATTCCCTGGGAGTGTGATGCTAATTGGAGGCTCTGCTCTTTCTGACGTTCTGTTACTTAAGTTAGATTTTAATCAGAACTTTGCTTTAACACAATCTGACCAGAAAGAACTGAGTCACAAGCTAGCTTGCATTAACCAACTGTTTTCAGTTAGTCACTCTGACCTTTTAAAGTTTTAGATAGTCTTTACTAATGTGTGCATTGTGTCTCCATGGTAACTGCCTGAACATTACACCACAGAAGTACATCTAAAACACCCCATGCATTATGTCACTGCAGTATACTTATTTTTTTCATTCTGTTCACAGTAGAGAAATTCCCTCGTCACTGGCCTGTCACAGACTATCCAGATGGAAGGTGCTCAGATTGGTGTAGTTCAGAGACAGAGATTGACTCCTTGTGTTAAAAAAACCCTTCAAGAATAAACATTTTCCAAATACAGTTCACCTCAACCTCCACAGCCTCAGTAGAAACCTTTGGAAAGCCCTGTAAAATGTCTATTCTACTGTTGATTTCACAATCCAACAACTCCGGGTATGTTTGCGATGAGGAAACCACATTATAACACAGATGAGAAAATAGCATCAAATTAGTCTTTAACATTCAAAGTCGCTTTATAATTATTATTATTCACCCTTTAGTGACTCTCAGTTGCCCAGGGCAGACTGACTGTTAGACTGCACATTTTTGGATGTGGTACTGAGATTGAGATCATAGACCTTCTCACTACTTAGAGATGGGCTAATTTTTTGAGTCGATGCCAATAACCGCTGAGAGATGATATCTAGTCGATATCTGTATTTATTATCATGTTTTAAATCTGTAACGAGACCCACGTATTTATCTTAAGTTAAAGAATCAACCAAAATTTAGCTTTTCACTTTTGTAAAAATGATAAGAAAATGTATTTATCTGAGATATCAATTCATTTGTTACATGTTTGTATAAATATACAGCCATATAATGCCCTTCTAATTATAATTTTACTTATTAATTCAAAATGAGCGCACAGACTGGGATTGGCATTGAGTATTCATACCAGCTGATAAGATATCAAATAATCAGCACCGATATCGGCCAATACCTACACTTGACATATATTGCCCATCCCTATGATTAGGTTCGAGATTCGTAGCTTTCCTTTTTAAAGAGGAGGCCATTCTACTCTGCGATGTTTGAATGTTTTTTTTTCACTTTATCAAACAACCCAGTCAGTGTTACCGTGTCCTGGGGTCTGAGGCGAGGTCATAGGGGAAGGTAGAGCTGGCCTGTCTGGTCCACTCGGGCCACTCTGCTGCTGCCTGTGGCCAAGAGGGAAGGGCCCACGTGGAGGCCCACGTGGAGGTCCGTGAAGGGGTCCGTGAAGGGGTCCATGAGGGGGTCCGTGAGGGGGTCCGTGAGGGGGTCCGTGAGGGGGTCCGTGAGGGAACGGCATATGCGACCGAAAATCTGGAGGAGAGAAGCAAAGTCATCAAAGGTGTTTGGGACTGACTAGAGTTTATATATATATATAATAACGTATTTTGAAAACAGGTTAGAAAAATATTAGAATGAAAAGTTAGAGGCAAAATACCTATTTGGGTATGTTTTTTTTTTTTAAACTTATCACAACAAACTGTTCAGATTTTTAAATTTGCAACTATGATCTTTGATTTGTGATATTTGATATTTAAAAAAGAGGATAATAAAATGTAAAAGGGACATCTAATCAAAAAGCTAGAATTCATCTTTGGGTTTTCAACACTAAGCATAAAATAGTTTCCTTTGCCATCTTCTCTACACAACAAACTGGTCACATTTATTTGCACTATGATCATTGTATAGTGACCATACAAAATGATAACTAGCTATTCTTTATTACTTTAAATGTCATCTTAATATAGAGGAAAGGGACAGCTAATTTCTCAGCTGTCTAAAGACTTTTAGAAACCAGACAACTCATGTGATAATCTTTGTATATCTGAATATAAAAACGAAAAAATGTAGCTATACTTAAAATGTTTGCTAAAATAAAAAGGGACACTGATTTACTGAAACACTAAGCATAACAATAGAGAATGTCCATTATTGTCCACTGCTGTCTGTCAAAATTACAGCTAATTTATTGAGGCCAATTTCATATTTCCTAAGTTAGTCTTTGTAATATGGATACAACAAAATGAAAAAAATATCTAGATTTTAAATTTCGGCAAAAAATATAAAGAGACAGCTAATTTTTATGGGTAGAGGGGCCTGTCAAATAGACAGGGGACTATTGTTGTCCATCGCTGTTTTAAACTGACTAAATTTGAAGTAGGATTATCTTCATCAAATTGTAGCTACATTTTACATTTCTACTAAAATATAAGGGGACATGTATTTTATAAGAGTGTTTTGGTCCTGTCAAATGGACCCATCTATTGTTATCCAAACATGAATATTTCTAGTTTTATCTATTTATATCCAAACATAATATCTTTTACATTTCTAAGCAGAGGGCCACAATTTTTTAAGGGTGGAGGTGCTGTCAAATGCCATGATCCCGTTTGAGTTTGATCATACGTCCATCTCTTTTTCCTCAGATTAGCAACTCTTTGAGTCGTGTAGTCCCTGTACCTACCTCGGTCCATGAGAGGCGGTATGTTGCCCGGTATGCTGCCCGGTCGGTTACCCGGTGTGGCCCGCGGTGCTCCGTTCCCATCCCCCCGCAGCAAAGGGACATTCTCCTCGGTTTCATCATCGCAGATCTCCCCGTCTTCAAGCTCTCCTTCCTCCTCTCCGGCTCCGGGCGGCTGATTACAGGCGTTTAAATCCATCTTTTTAGATTAGCTACAGCTTCAATATATTATGGATGCTGGTGGTTTAAGAAATTACCGAATGTGTATCGTAAAATTCATGTTGGAGTTCAAAATAAACGCATCCGGCGCTGACACAGATTAGCGGCGGAACGCTAACAGCGCTAGGCTAACGCTTCTACAAGTCTCACTTAGTCTCGCGAGAATTGATCAAAATAGTGCTATTCCGAGACTTGAAGAAATTGTCCAAAATGCGGAGCTTTAAATTCACGTATTCACATGGAGTCCTATTTATCTATTTATAGTTTGGAGCAGCTAATGCGGTGTGTAAATTACAATTTAAATCAAACTTTAACTGAAGCCTAGCTGCTCCCTAGTGGTTGTAGCCCTAAACAACCGCTTAATATACTACGGAACTGACTGACCTGTCCTGACTTTTAGCATTACTCTTTTCACTCTCAACTCTTTTTACTTCTTCAAGATCATGAATCAGATGATTAGTCATCGGGGACATTGTGGGCATCCTTCAGTTAAACAGACTGGGGAACAAGATGCCCAGTGCCCAGGGACCCTTCTTCAGACCCTGGTCAGGAGCACCTCGCAGAAGGACGTTTTCCTCAATGTCTGCGGCTTTTTAGAATCACTCTGAATATTTGGACATGCACTTATGCATTTTTAAATGCCAAAGATAATTACTTTAATCATTTTGGTGGCCATGGTTCCAATCAATGAGGGAACATTGTTTTGAGTGATTTGTCCAAAAATACGAGAGCCAATGGAATACATTTTGAACAGTTTGACAAAATCAAATTACACTGTAAGAAACAGCAGACGGCTGTTTAAAAACATTTGAAAGAATGCATCAAATAATTTGCTCTATGGAAAAACAAATAGAAAACTTAATGATTTGCACAATTAAGTGAAGAATTTGCAGTGACGTTTTCTGTTCTAATAAGAAAAAACGTGTCAAAGCAACTGGGAAAATGTAAGAACTCCTCACTTTTGACAATTAAAGGCATTCCTTTTATGATCATCTAAAGGTGTTGTGAAGTCTCAAATTCAGTGTTCCATTCAGTCATGTTTGAGTCACCCTGTATGCTTAAAGCAAGGTACTGCTCTTAAATTGCAGACGTGAGGTTCTATTACTGCCAGTAGATGGGGCTTTGCACCCAGTTTTCAGTTCAGTGCCTATCATCTACCACTGGCCTGCTGTAGATGACACCTACTTATGTAGCAACCCTGGTTTCTACTGGCTTCTATGGGCACCTGGATGACTTATGGCCTATTCATACTTTGCGGTGACATCACGTGGTGTGTTGAACATGTATGTGTATGGCGGAATGTTCAGCAGTTACCCCGGTGACACAGTGCACACATTAGCAAACACTGTTTATGTACTGTAGAACTTCTGTACTTCTATATAATAATTAATTTTATGCTCAACCCAAGCGACAATTATGAATATTGAACTGTTTTATTAGAACCTTACCATTTTATATGGAGGTTAGCACATTTTAACGCCTCTGTGACTTTTTGGCACAACCATCCATCAAATTCTACTGTATAAAAGTAGTATAAAGTATAACAAAATTAAATTAAACTAAACAGTTAGGGGGAGGGGGTAACTTGGCAGGTTCACTGATTGTCTGCAAATTTGTATTAATCAACTTTTATTTTTTACTGTAAAACACAAATAGGTCGTTATAGTATTTTTGTATTAATCTATGTTGCCATCCCTGGTCATATTCGACTTTGTTGCTTGACTATGGCGCCACCTTCTGGAGGGGTTGAGCAGGGCAGTTCAGTCATATGCTCAGCTGCACAGTCAGTACTCTGTGGGTCGACCAGCGAAGGATCAGGTGGGGGTCGGTAAAACACAAAGGCTAAGATGAAAAATAGTATTGCTGCAATCTGAAAAAAGACAGATTCAAATGTGATATAAATCAGTTCAGACAGAATTAAAACCACTTACTTACAAGTCAAGATTCTATACAGAAAGGAATATACTAAGGCTAAATGTCCATTCTTAAACTTAAGCTAACCCTTCATTTTGCACGAGACAAAGGAATATTTGAATTCTCTTTAGCAGTGACGGGAGGGGTTAAGGCACAAACAGAGCCAATTCAGATGCACACATCAGATAAAGAATTTCAAGCAACAATAATGCACACTGCTGTCATCTGCTGAAAGCATAATATATGTAATATGTTATGGATATTACATACATTATATATGTCACACCTTCTACCACCATCTACATTTAGTTAGCCACAGCACACACTCCATTTGCTTCACTGCTGTGGAGTTTACAAGCGTATTAAATGAGATTCATGTTGCTTAACAAGGAACCATTAACATGTTGTATTTTACTGAACAAGTCAAATCTAGCATTGCTTTTCTAAGACACCTAATGGAAATCAAAACACTGCAGCACAGAGGATGTGTCCTGTGTAAGGCAATTCTTAGCCTTCATACCCAGGAAAGGGTAGGGTCAAGGTTATGGGGTACATACCTTGTATACAACACAGGCTATGAGAAGGTAGAAACTCATCTGAGAGTTTTCGTAGAAGAAACAGGAGCCCTGGTCTTTATTCTGCCACAGGAGACAGGCCTTGTCAATCAGAGTCCCAAACACTATGGGGCTCGGGATATTACCTGTCCATACAGATTACACAGGGACATTAGAAAGAACATGTCCCTCAGCGACTGAACAACAAACAGAAGAACTGTCATCTCACCCAGAGTGCGCACAAGGATCCACTGGATTCCCAGAGCAAAAGACTTCTGCCTCTCTGGAACACACCTGCACACACACATCCATACATCCCAGGTTTATCTACCGATACTTTGTGCCTATGTCATCAACATTCCCTGGAGGTGTGATGCTACTGTAGGCACTGCTCTGTCTGAAAGTGTGTATGACAGGTTCTGATGATTCTAAAATGTTGACATAATTTGGTAGGATAATACTGCTGAGCATTTAGCCATAGGTATACAGGCAGAACACCACCAACATGACGTCACTGCAACGTATCAGTACACCTGCACAGACACATATCCATACATCCCAGGTTTATGTCCACACCTGCACAGCCAGGAGCACACATTAGCGTCACCTTCCACACATGTAAAGTCTGCTAAAGTTATATCCACTTTATTCTTGTGATGTTCAAGGACATTGTAAATTCCATTGGCCATTATATACAGTCAAACTTCCTCCAACTCAACTGCAGCAAAACTGAAATAATCATTATCGGCCCCAAAACACTAACCAGAACTCACAATAACTTCTCCCTCTCCACTGATGGCTCCTCAGTCCCCTCTTCCTCCCACCTCTGTAACCTCAGCATCCTCTCTGACCAGACCCTTTCCTTTGAACACCACGTCAACACATCACTAAAACCGCCTTCTATCACCTCCGGAACATTGCTCGTCTCTGCCCATCCCTCTCCCCTCAGTCTGCTGAAACCCTCATCCATGCTTTTGTCACCTCCCGCCTCGACTACTGCAATAGCCTGTTCTAAGGTTCACCCTCCAAACTCCTCAATAGACTTCAGTACATACAGAATTCTGCTGCCCGCCTCCTCACTCGCACCTCCTCCCGTGAACACATCACCCCTCTCCTCAGAGATCTCCACTGGCTTCCCGTCCCCCAGCACATTCAGTTCAAACTCCTCACCATTGTGGACATGTCCCTCCACAACCTGGTCCCCACCTACCTCTCTGAGCTCCTCCACCACCACACACCCCCGCCCGTGCCCTCCGATCAGCTGATGCCAACCTCCTGTCTCCCCCCGCCAAGACTAAACATAAGACCTGGGGGGACAGGGCCTTCTCCACTGCTGCCCCCACCCTCTGGAACTCCCTGCCCAAACACATCAGAGACTCATCCACACTCCTCATGTTTAAAAAAGCCCTGAAAACCCATCTCTTTAAAAAAACTTTCATTAACTGTCTTTTTCTCTTGTTTGTTGTTGCTTGTCTTCCCATGTAAAGCGTCTTTGAGTATCTTGAAAAGCTCTATACAAGTGTTATGTATTATTATTATTATTATTATTATTATCAGTCTTCTTTTTAACAGCTAATTTTAATGTGCCCATATTACACTATTTTCAGATTTACTAGTTATACTGTTGTTTCCTCATCACAAACATTTACACATTTTAACACACAAATCCTGTATATTAAGACTGCATTCTTCCCTCAAACTGAAAAAAATTCTGTTCCACCTTGGGATGTCATGTGGTAATACAGGAAGTGCTCCACTGTGTTTTTAAAGTGCATACACATAGGGCTGTCGTAATAACCGCAAAAATGAATCACAGCAGTACTAAAAGGCCCACCGCGGTGCATGTTGGGCCACTGCGATAACTGCACGTGATCAACGTGACCCGACCCAGAGTCCTGCACGGGTCCATTTTTAGAGACCCGCACCTGCCCGGACCCATTAACATTCCACCCGTTACCGCCTGTGGCCGTGATAAGGCAGGACTAACCCGGGACTAACCCAGGACTGACCCAGGCCGCATAGACCGTCTGATGATCGCAGGCGAAAAGACCGGCACAGAACTCCACGCCGCACAGAGGTAAACGCAGCCTTCACCCGAACTAACGCGCTTTGTGGACACCTGCTCCACGTGCTCGGGGTTCTCTCTCCCTTAAGTCCTTGGGTACCCGAGCCAGTGCAGGACTCTGACCCGAGCTGCCACAGTGAGAGCTGGAGAGATGCAGCGGCACTTGTCCCAAAGCCAAATGCTATATCCGTGTGACACCCAAGATAGGCCTACATGTGCATTTGCGCAACAAGCACATCATTGGAGAGAGTTTTCAGTGCGGCTGGAAATATTATAACTCCGGGGGATGGGGGAGGGGGTACGGTATCATCGCATACCACGCTGTTGAGCCGCTATACCGCACCACAGGAGCAGGTGAAATTCCCTAACCGCAACAGCCCTACATACACCTTCACTAGACTCATCTGGGTCATTTCAGCTCTGTAATTGACAGTCTCTAGAGAACAAAAAGTAAATGGTAGCTGTTAATTTGAAACTACAGCTTTGTGACATCATAAGGGAAAACAGAGCACTTTGAGCTCTGGAGATGTAGACAGATTACTCAAACATATGCAAATGAAACAAAACATCCAGGTATATTTTTTAATAAGGTAAACAATATTAAAACCTGACTTAAAATTCACAAGAGTCAATTCTGTGTAATATAGTAGCTGCTTTTGGTCTTTGGACTAAAATATTTTTTAGTTTTAGTAAAAATTTAGTCAAATATATATATATATATTTTTTTTTTAGTTTCAGAAATTGTAAGTACCGTAATTTAAAAAAAAAATCTGTGGCTCGCTAGTGTGATATGCAGCTATGATGATGAATATTGTGATTCATAATATTTAATTTATAACATAATGATCCATGGGTGTCATAGATTATAACTATAGCACAGACACAAGCATGTCTTCTCTAGTGGGAAACACTAATACTGTATTTCATCATGTACTCAAAGAACACATCTGGGGTTCCTCTAACTTTGGTATTGCAAAGGGGGAGCTTGGATCTCCACTTGTCTCTGTAATTCATGTCTTTATTTTTTATTAGTAAGCAAATATAGCCATACTTTTGTCTCATTTCTGTTTGTTACATTACTGTATGTTGTGCTAATCCATACTAAATAAATATGACATTTTTAAGCAGAGAACTGACTGAGTCTAAATGAGACTGACCTGAGTGTTGCGGTGATGGGGGCTAGGTAGGAGAAGGTGGTCAAAAACGCTGAGATGGTCATGAGGGTCAGAAAGAGAGGAATTAAGGAGCAGGAGCCTTTACACTGTCCTGCTACAGCCACGCGCTCATGAGCCCAGGAGACATTACCCATCACACAACTGCAGCCTGTGTACACCTACAGTGACAGGAGAGATTATAACATTTTTTGTTAAAAAAATAATAATAATAATAAAGATAGGTAGATAAATATAGATATAGACATATATAATTGAAATAAATGTACATTTTACTAAGAGAGAGATGTCAGATTAGCAATACTATACTACTATACTAGTAAATATATAAGTGTCTGAGAACTGTGTGAATGCATGAGCAATGTTCCAAATGATGTTTGATTCAAATTTTCAAATTAAATAAAGAAAAAGTTTTTAAATGATTGCAAAAAACTAACACTCAAGCTCACTTCCTATTTCCACAGTTAGCTCTGTTCATTTATACAGACCCAGTCTGAACAGGTGAGGCTGATCAGAAGTAAACTATATTTTGACAATACCGTTTTTTTTTTTTTTTTTTTTATGGAAATGTACTCATACTCATTTTATCATTTAAATCCCTTAGTCAAACAGAAAATATGTTTTTATTGTAACTCTTAAAGTAGTATATGTTTAGTGCTGAGCGGGACATGTGCAGGTGTGTTTTGGATGGCAGTTTTTCTGGAAACAGACTGTTTCCTGCATTTGTGAAGTGTTGAACCTGTTGTCACTGACATTCACTTGGAGCTCCCAGTCAATGCCTGATCTGACGATGGATTGATTTTTAGCTTGGGCTCTGCAAAAACCCTACAGGGATAGAATAAGAGTAGAAAAGCACTGGTGCTTCCTCTGACCTAACCTGTCCAGCCAGAAAGCTTTAACAAAACACAAAGATAAATGGGTCTGGATCCTGTCTCCACAATTCCAGAGGGCGGATTAATCAATCAGAGAGAGGCATGCTCTGCTCCATTAAAAAGCACCACTCTCCACTCCATGGAAGCACCACACTCTTATTTAGGAGGTAAAAGAAGTTATATATTTTGCTGTCAATGTTGCTAGAGTTTTGGAGAGATGTCTTCTGCATGTGAGAGATTCTTGCTACAAATTAGCAGCTGTGGTTGGACCGTCCCAAGATTGGACAGAGGTTTGTCACACTCTGTGATCCTGTTCCAGACCTTTCTGGGTTCAAACAGGAGGTAGAAGAGACAGGCTGCTCAGGTAACCTCTGACTGGAGGTAGACAGCTATTCACCTATGCTCAAAGGATTAAAGTTTTGTCAGTAAGGTAACTAGTTATCTGTGTATGTTACCTCTCCACTGGATGTGAGGTTGATGGAGGTACAGCCGGCGTAGCAGGGAGAGAAGTACATGACATGATCTGCTCCACACACAGGCCTGAACACTTTGTCACAAGTGCAGTTAATGTTACACTGAGATGTAAGCTGCTCATTCACAGAGGAGCTGCAAAATATCCAAAACAAAGAGGGTCAAAGCACAAGACTTTTTACTTAAGCTACATTTACATGCTTTGGAGAGGACATCCAGTTATGAACTAGAGTGTTGTGTGGAGGTTATGTGGCAATGGCAGATATACATTTTATTTATTCAAACACACACAGTCTGTAAAAAATATGATAAGGCCTAGATAGAACACAGGTTGGCCATGGGTTGTGCCGACCATCTTGTGAGCGGAACATGAGCGAAATTCAGCATGATGCTTGCTTGAGTCCCACCTGTTCAGCTGATGTAGACTGGTCCTGTCTATCTTCTCTAACATAGGGTTCTCCAGCTGATTTGGGTATGGCACATTTACACCAGCCAAGGGAACAGTTGGGCAGTGGATGAAGAACATGAAATTTGCAAACAGTCCGAGCACAGTACATACAATGCAAAATCCGATCATGCCTCGAATTTGCATCTTAAATCTTTTCATAAAGTAGCTACCAAAGAGAGTCCCAAGTCCTGAGATTGGAATCATTATACCTATGAGAGAATAAAGGGAACAGAGTAGTTGTCACAGAAAGGAAATACTTAAAGGGCCTATATTAAGCTATTTTCTAATCTTTTTTAATGATCAGAAACATACCTGGAGTTGTGTCTTTGCACTGTTTTCCTTACGACCTCTTGTATATAGCTGAGATTTTTTATTACTTACCTTTCTATTTTATCTTGACTTGTACATTTATATAATTCTGCCTTATTTGACACCTGTCTCTTGATATCTTTTTTTGCTACTTATATAGAAATTATTACTACCATTTGTGTTTTTTACTCTTTGTAATTATATTATAATGTGATATCTGAGCTACTGTGTCCAAATAATTTCCCTTGTGGATTAATTAAGTCTAGTAAAGCTTTTCTCAAACATGTGTCAGTAAAACAAAACAGATATGCTTTTGATGAGGTAACAACATTCTAAGATGATTAAAAGCTCACAAGAGTAAATTGTACATAATACAGGACCTTAAAAAACTAATTGTTACAACAAATAATTATTATTTAGCCTTAAATAATAAGATAACCTTACCGAAAAGCATTGCTGCATCCGAAGAACTGAGTCTAAACTGTGACTGAATGTACTTGATCAAAAATGCACTCAGAGCTGATAACTGCCCAGACACTGGAGCTCCAGCCAAACACAGAAACATGAAAGTGGGATTTGTACAGAGAAGAAGAACAGATCTAAAAAGTATTATTGTTAGACTGTTTTGTCAATAATACAAATGTGTACAGTTTGACAGCAGTCTTACCTCAGCATGTCTTTGAGAGTGTGTCTGTACTGTGCTTCTGATACTGTGGTGAGGCTGCCCTCTTTGTCCTGGGGAGGCTCACATGTAGTAATGGTCCCCTGGGAGCCTGGGGCAGAGAGCACACAAAAACCTGTGTAGTATTCAGCTCACACTCAATATGGACATAATATTTGATTACCTTGTAGTTTTTTAGGATACCCCAGAATGGCAAAACCAACTGGAAGACTCAGAGTTCCACACAAAATGAACCCAATCCACCAGGCCCCCACCCACAAAGGACTTGCTGGAGTCATCTCTGTGCTTTGACATCAAGCATCACACATTTCATCTTTGTTCCATATTAAATCTTTTTGACACTACTTAACATCAGACTTACTCGAGTGTTACTTCAGAATAAAAGCTGAGGAAGTATCCCCCCAACAGTGAACCAACTGCTGGGCCAAACGTGGCCGCTGTGTAGAAGATGCCTGAAGAGAAACTGGCATATATTAAAAAAAAAACATATAAAAGCATAAACAGACACATAAACATGAATGTTTAACTCACCCATATAAATTGGTGCATTGCTTGCTTTGACATTATCATCCAGAAAAGTGAATCCTAATGTGAAAAGAGGTGTTGCTCCAATGCCATGTAAAATCTGTCCCAAAATGAAGACAAAGAAATAGTTGGACAGCCCATCACTGGCCCTGTTATCGGAGAAGTCAGAGCTGTTGGCTGAACACAGATCTGATTTCTCTGGAGCAGTGGCCTGGTATGGAGGTGTGGTGAAGTGAGGAAGGGCAAACACCAAAGAGCCCAAACCCATGATCATGATGCCCTGGCCCAGCCAACGAGGCTTGTGCCCATTCCCCCCAAAGTAACTGGCAAAAGGCAGACACACACAGGCAGCAATGTCATAAGCACTGACGATGAGGCCGGACTGGGAGCTGCTCAGGTCAAAGCGCCTCTCGATGGAGGTCACTACAGAGCCAACAAAGCCGTTTATGATCATACCTTGGAGTAAAGCAGCCATAGACAGAAAGAAAAGAACCCAGTGAGGAGTGTTGAACACTTGGAGAGCTTTGAGCCTCAGAGACCCCCAGCCACACAGCAGGTCCGAGTCCTGCTCCACTGGACTGTGTCCACATTGAGCAGGCCCTAGCTCACATAACTGTCCCTGGAAGGACGTGGCTCCAGTGAAAACAGCAGCATGAGCAGAAACATCAGCTCCAAAACTGGAGGGGCTCCTGGGAGCAGAGCCAATGGGACTGTGGCTCTGGGACTCCATACCAGGATCTTCATCTGGAGGGTGGCCCTGAATGTCCAAAAGCTTCTGCCTGAAGCTCGAGGAAGCATCTGCACTCAGCTGCCCGGACATTGGTATTGAGTCAGGCAAGTGAAGTAGTTGTTCTTGTCTTAAATTGGAGATTATCCTGGATGCACAGGAGATCCTCAAGGGCTCTTGCACTATGATGATGATTAACCTGCATATCACATACCAAACTTCAAATAATTGCATTATTATACAACTGGTGGTTCTCAGACTCTAGAATGTGATTATGTCATTCCCGTAGATGGAGCCAAGAGTAAGCTTTCCCTACTGATTACATTGTACTTTGCCATGAAATATGCAAAAGATTCACAAATGTTGAACCTGATTTCCATTAGTGACTAGACCCATTAACTTCTTGTATTAAAACAAACAGCTGCATTTTAACACTATTCATTTTAGCTGCCCCCCATCTGTATTAAATAATATAGGCCTATAGAATGTTGTGATGTCACCTAAAACCCAGCAATTCCTTAATAATACATGCTATTTGTAGATACATTGCAAAGCCCTCAAAGTTAAAAACATGACAGAATTCAAATAAATAGAAAATGATTAATACACAAAAGGTATGGTTTCAGATGGAACAGGAGGGTTTACAGATGGAAACATAGAGACACAGTGATTAGGTGGTAGATTATTCAAAAGGAGCAGGAGCTGCCAGTAGGGGTGCAGGGGGAATGGCAGCGCTCTGGAGGGCCTACTTTGCTATGAAGTAAAGGCACAATAATGCGGCAGGTTGAATCGTTATATTTTTATGATACCTTTTATTGCCATTGTTTAAACCAGTCAAGGTTATGCCACATGAAGCATTTTATGTTACATTAATTAACATTAATTAATTATTAACATCTTTGTATTTGGATTAGGTTGTCAAATATAATACAAGATGGATGGAGGTGGGAAATATGAATTTACTTACTGCAATTGAACTAATCACACAATCACACAATGAATCACACAGTGAAATACAAAAGTACAAACTTGCACACATGTTAAGCAATGAGGTTGGAGTCCTACCTTAGAAATGAGTCCAATAAACAGTGTGAAAGTTTCCCTCATTTGAAATTGTGAGGTGGAACTTAAGACAGAGAGCTCCTCCTCCATCACAAACCACTCCAAGAGAGACACTTTTCAGATGTGATGATCTATGGACTTTACAAGACCTGTTATTAAACATTCTGGAACTATATGACCGTGCAAAATCCAAGTGAAATCAAACTTTACACGAAGAGACAATGTCAAATTTTCTAAACCAGAACTATTAGTCCGGTTCCTTATATTCAGTTTTTAACCTTAGTGGGAATTTTTTGAGGATTTGCTAAACTATATATTTTTGGAAAGCTTATAGTATATGGAGCCAGAAAATCAATATTTGCATTTGCCCAGATGTCTATATAGCGGCCATATTGAAATTTTAAAATGTCCGCCGTAAATGTAAAAATTCTAGTATCTCGACTTCTGAATAAAGGGAAATGTTGATTTTTACTGCTAAACCCATATTGTAAGGGTCAAGGAATCCAATGGTGCTAGTTACACATTACCATATTAATCCTTCAGTACATGAGTAGGTAATAATAACCCATTGTGGTTGTTTTCTTGCAATATGTCTGTAAGGAAAAGTTAATATTTCATGCTGAAGCTGTTCTTCAAAAAAAAAAAAAAAAAAAAAGATTTTGTATAGCACTCACTAAAACATTTAATATATAACTGTGTGAATGATTACAAAGACACACACTGCAGGCTTTCTAGAATGGGTACTGAGAATGATACACACATACAGTAGTTCCTGTTGAAAGATTTTATTTACAGTGATGTTTTGAGCCAATAGCTCTTCCTCAGACTTGTTATATCAGAAGTGGGATCCCTTAAGTGCATTTACAGAGCATCTAACATATAGATAGTAACTATTATCTTTCTTTTAATTCAGAAGATATATAATATATTTTAAGAACATATTTAAACATAAATGACTACAGCTAAATAGTTAATATTACCATATAGAATGTGTCATATATCACTTTGGCTCCTCAGAATTCTCATTTATTCAGTGAGTAAAAACACTACACTATATAATTATTATTATAATTATTATTATAATAATAATTATTATTAATAATAACAACAACAACAACAACAACAACAATAATAATAATAATATAATAATAATAATAATAATAATAATAATAATAATAATAATAAAAGTCCAAGTGTTCTTGGGGAGATGCAGATTTGCAGCTTCCTGGCAGCCTGGTTAGAGAGGGGAGAGAGTTCAGCATCCTAACAGCCTGGTGGATGAAGCTGTTAGTGAGCTTGCCTTACTCACAATCACATTCAGGCTGGGCTCCAGGGGCCTGGTGCTACACCCAGAGACAGGGAACCTTCCTAGTCAGGCTGGGCCTCTGGAACCTCCCTGGTACTCTGGCTCCAGCGAAGGAGAGTCATGGTTCTCTACCAAGGGACAGAGTGCTTTCCCTGGGTTAGAGTAGTCAAGCTGAGCCCCTGGGGCCTGAGCACCAGGGATGCTCAAGAGGCCACTCTTGGTGCTACACACAGAGACAGGGAGCCTTCTCTGGGTCAAATTAATCAGGCTAGGCTCTTGGATGCTCCCTAGTACTCTGCCTCTGACAGGTCTGTCCAAGGCCTCCACACATAGACCCAGCGCACCTCTCAAACACATGCTGAAAAAAGAACCTTATAACATAAACATTCTAGTAAAACCAGCTGAATCCAATGGCAAAGCTTTGGTAAACTGGTTGAACACATTTTGGACCATTTCATAGAACCATTAAACACTTTTTGCACCTTATTTGACTGGATTTCAGAAATCTTTATACAGTATGTTATTTCATTTCAGAGATATGGACCGTTTTTCAAGCAAAAACACATTTTTGGTTGCTCTGACAAATCACTAGGAAATCATAAATTGTGGATTTTTACAGATCTCTCCTGTTAAGAAAAGGTAAAATTAGCGATTTTTACCATTCAACCCCAACTCACCCCATTACACCTTTTGTAGGCCTGTATACAAACAGAACTAGTTTTATTTTTTGTTTTTTTTAATGCTTTCCTATGGAGTTCTGTGGGATTTATAGTGATTGTGCCTATGTGTATTTAGGAGGGTTCTGGGGTCATATACTTGCCTGGGGTGGGTTGTGGGTGTATTTGGTACTAAATGGGTGTAAGGGGATATGTGTGTATATGTTCACATACATGGGTCTGTGTGGGGGTGACAGGGGTCACATTGTCATTGTGTAAAAATGTGAGAAGATGTAAATATTATGATCATTCTTGAAATAGTGGACTCAAAAAAAAACAAAAAACAATCAAACATAACATTTTGAACACATCTGAACACACACTGACAGGGGAAAAACAGGTATCAAGTGTAATAAAATTGGAATTACTCTATACATACATTTTCAATGTTTATCAGTAGAGGCATAAACAGTGACAGATATATACATTTGAAAACACACATGCACGCACGTACACACACAGACACACACGCACACATGCACGTGCACACGCACACACGCACACGCACACACAGGCACACACAAATTCCCAAACAAACATTCAGTGCACTTTGAGACTCCTCTAGAACACACCCATATCATTTTAAGCTCAAATATCTATGTCTCTGGCCTTCAGTGTGGACTAATAAGTTCAAATGTCTTTCTATTGATATAACCTTATAATGGAAGGTACACAGTAAATAGAAAAATATAAAAAATTTCAAAAGACATTAAAACTAAATATTTTGAAAGGTTTTCAAAACCAAAGAATGAAAATAAAAAAGTAAATGTATACTGACAAAGTTATGGCGGTAAAAAAAGCCATTTTGAATGGAAGTCAACGGGACAAAAATGTACCTAAGGTGTGTGTGTATTTTCATTAAGGACCTTTCAATTAATGTGATATTGAAAAAAAAAAAAACAACAGAAATTAAAAATGCATCACAAAATACACAAACTGGCCAGTGTTTTTATGATATGTGATCCAATATAGCCAACGTTATGCAAAAAATAGAAGACGTGATGTACACAATTGTACCTAGGGTTGTAGGAGGGTTATAATGATTACATTCTAGGCCAGAGAAAGCATATAAAATCTTTTGAAAAGTATCTCCAGATCAGCTGTCATTATCCTTCTGCATGTACACTGCAATGTCTTCTGCTCCTGCTGAGTGTGTCCTCTTCTCCTGTAACTGTACTGTATCCTGCAACATTTGAATCTTCCCTCCCAAAATTTTAGGGAAGGGAATTCCAGAGGGAGAAGCTTCAGTACAAATCATAATAAAGTCATGTTTCCTCAGCCTGATTAAAACATGCACGTCAAACATCAGTCACAATCAAGCGACCCAATGTAAGACTTAAACATTTTGGACAGAGAATCATAAAGAAGTGTTTGCAACTTGAGCAACCCCTCTCAGACCATTTTTTCTGTGTGGCAAGATAGGGTTCTATATGTTTATGAATTATAACAATATAAAAAAATGTCAAAAGAGTGCAAATGTGCTCAGCAAATGATTAATTACAACCAAATCTTTCTGACCTCTTCAGTTAATTCTCCAGTTAAAGGCTCCAGAATACAGTGAAAACATACACTTCTAAAATGAACACCACATTATTCATGTTAGCAAAAAGCACAACTTATTTTAAAGGAAAGTGCAGTTTTTGATTTTTACCTCAGTAGTGTTTGGACAATCGACATTTTAAAAGATAACATAAACAGAACAAAGACAATATGGCAGATATTTTGAAACATCATTCATATATAAGAATTGTCCTTAAAGTGTTCATGTGGAGTTATGGCCAATAGACCTTCCTCAAATTTTATTGAGTTTTGTTTTTTTTAACTGATTAAACTTCCTTATCAGTGGTGGTTCTACTTGTGCTTAATTTGGTCAAATAAATGATTTGTGAATTTCAGATTTGTGTGTCTCCTTTTTAGTCAAACATTTGCAGTAACATTACTAGGAAAAAATAAGTATTCATTATTTTAAGTGTTTAAGTTATCACTACTAATATAACATTAGTTTACAGTACTAAAATCAAGAGTAACATAAATACAAAAAATACTGTTACTTACTCAGATATTTGATGTAACATTATTAATGTTTTAACTGATCTACTGTACCTGTGTTACTATGGTAGAATAAGGCAATTGGTTTCCTGAGTTTTTCTAAGTAAACAATGCTATCAGGGTTTACAGTACATAGATAGATTTATGGATAGATAAACACTTATCTATTGATCCCAAAGGAAATTAGATTTTCGGCAGCAACAATAAAATAATATAAAATAACAAACGATAAAATAACCCCAGCTCAAACTTAAGAGGGTGGTTTTAACAGTCCATTTTCTGAGAGGACACAGTTAGTTCAGCTCAGACCTTTGACCAGAAAGCACGGAGGCACAGAGTGCATCCTTTTATCAGATTAGATAAACAACTAGCTGTTACGATTACCGCAATATTGCTGTGACGCAGTATGATCAGTTCAATTCAAGTTTATTTATATAGCACATTTAAAACAACTTCAGCTGACCAAAGAGCTTCACATACAAGTCAACAAAATAGAAGAAACAGTTACAAATACATATATACAGATAACATGTGAAAACTACAATAAAAACACCAAGATCACCACACAAGGGTTCAGGTGCTCATGGTAACCACATTTTGCACTTTGATGAGGCTCCATGTACATGCCCGGTGTGAGATAGTATTTTGACCCCCATAGTATATTGACCCCCCCCCATAGGATTTTGACTCCCCTCAATTTTTCTTTAGTAGTTACTTATATGATCATTATTTCTCATGTAATTTACTTTTATTAAATATTGCTACATATTCACTTTCTTTTAAGGTATTTTAAGGATGTTCTAATGGATAACGACTTGGTATTTTGGGCAAACTCCCCTCAATTTTTCTTTAGTAGTTACTGATATGATCATTATTTCTCATGTAATTTACTTTTATTAAATATTGCTACATATTCACTTTCTTTTATGGTATTTTAAGGAGGTTCTGATGGATAACAACTTGGTATTTTGTGCAAATGTGACGTTTTAGTCTTTGGTCCTGAGAACCAGAGAGAGAAACTTTTACCCAAACTGCAAGCACAGTCTTTTAACCCATCTCCTCAAGTGAAAAACCTGGGCGTCATTTTTATCTCTGAGCTGACTTTTATCCCACACATTAAGAACATCACAAAAATTGTTTTTTATCACCTAAAAAACATAGCCAGAGTTTGCCCCATTTCTCTCAGGCCAACTTGGAGACGCTGATGCATACTTTTTTCACCAGTCAAATAGACTGCTGTAAAGCCCTGCTCTCTGGTCTTCCCAAAAAGAGTATTTCAGGTTTGCAATTATTACAAAATTCAGCAGCACATGTCCTGACTAGGACCAGAGGGCGGGACCACATTACACCGGTTTTAAAATCACTGCTTTGGCTCCCTGTGATTTTAAGGATTGATTTTAAAGTTCTTTTAGTGTTTTTTAAATGTCTTGATGGTCTTGGACCTTCTTATCTTTCAGAACTGCTTTTACCCTATGAACCCTCACGGACCCTGCGCTCCTCCGGCAGCAGGCTCCTGGTCATTCCCAAAGTCAGGACACACACTCACGGAGAGGCGTCTTTCCAGTATTATGGCTCCCGTCTATTGAATTGCCTGCCGGAGGAGTTCAGGGCTGCAGAGTTTCATGTTTTTAAGAGTAGGCTCAAGACCCACCCTTTTAGTTTAGCTTTTGATTGAAAGTAAAATCTTATACTTGTTTCTACTGTACACATTTTATTATATTTATTTATTTTAGGCATATTTTTAGGATAGGTCGGCTGTGGCTGCCGGGTCTGTCCCATGGTCTTCATCTCTCCCCTGGCCATGTGGCGGCTCCTGGTGGTGGTGGACGGCTCTCTGCTCCTGATGTAGACGCCTTCTCTGATGGTGCTTTCTCAACTGGTTCGCCTGTATTCAGCCTCACATTTTACTATGTGTAGTTTTATGTATTTTAGCATGTTTATTGTGTGTGTGTGTGTGTGTACATGTTTGTGCCTGTGTGTGCGTGTGTCTGGGTTGTTTGGTTGTGTGGAATCGGGCAGCTGTGGGGGTTGGTGAGTGGGTGGAAGGAAGTGTGGGATTGTTTTTCCATCCATCCATTTTCTTCCGCTTATCCGGGGCCGGGTCGCAGGGGCAGCAGCCTAAGCAGGGACTCCCAGACTTCCTTCACCCCAGACACGTCCTCCAGCTCCTCCGGGGGGACCCCGAGGCGTTCCCAGGCCAGCCGAGAGACATAGTCCCTCCAGCGTGTCCTGGGTCTTCCCCGTGGCCTCCTCCCGGTGGGACATGCCCGGAACACCTCCCGAGGGAGGCGCCCAGGAGGCATCCGGAACAGATGCCCGAGCCACCTCAACTGGCTCCTCTCGACGTGGAGGAGCAGCGGCTCTACTCCGAGCTCCTCCCGTGTGACTGAGCTCCTCACCCTATCTCTAAGGGAGCGCCCAGCCACCCTGCGGAGGAAACTCATTTCGAGCGCTTGTATCCGCGATCTTGTCCTTTCGGTCACTACCCAGAGCTCATGACCATAGGTGAGAGTAGGAACGAAGACTGACCGGTAAATCGAGAGCTTCGCCTTTTGACTCAGCTCCCTCTTCACCACAACGGTCCGATACAGCGACCGCATCACTGCCGAAACTGCACCGATCCGCCTGTCAATCTCCCGTTCCGTCCTTCCCTCACTCGTGAACAAGACCCCGAGATACTTGAACTCCTCCACTTGAGGCAAAGACTCTCCACCCACCTGGAGAGGGCAAGCCACCTTTTTCCGGTCGAGAACCATGGCCTCGGACTTGGAAGAGCTGATCTTCATCCCAGCCGCTTCACACTCGGGATTGTTTTTAATCACTGTAAAGCACTTTGTGTTAAATTTTTTATATGAAAAGCACTTTATAAATAAAGTTTGATTGATTGATTGATTGAACGTATTGTTAAAATTGCATATACATAGCATTCTTGACACTTTTTCTATTTTATTTTACATTGTTATGGTTTTTAGTTTGCTATGTTCAGATAATCCTTAATCATGTCAATATAGGCAATGGTTTATAAGGATATTGGCGAATTTAGTAATGTTTTCTTATTAGCCATGTTGTTTTGATCATTGGTCTGTTGGGTTTGTGTTTGTCTTCTGTTTTTCATGCAAGGAAGAAATAACAACACACACATAATAGGCCTTATTTGTTCAACAAATTTGTGTTCACACATCATGTTCATACATCACATATTTGTTTTTTATTTATAAACATTCTGAACATAGACTGACTTTCTGTTATGTGGATTAAACCACTGTAACACCTCTATGCCTTAAGTACATTACTCATCATGTTGTAGGCACGAAAATATTAACACACATCTTCATGTTACATTTTCATCTAATGCAATTGTTTTTATCTAAGAGTTTACACATCATAATTATAATAAACATACTGGGGGTCAGATTACTATAGTCATAGGATTTTGACTTCCTTTATATACACTTGATGATTGTCAATATTGACCTAACGTTACTTCTTATTTTACATCATAATAACTATAATTAAGAGTAATTATAGTTAAACATATTAGGGGGTCAGATTACTATAGCCATAGGTATCCCCTATTTAACTACTCAATTTATCACTCCTGTCTATTTTAACAAGATTCCACATCATTAAACATCAATTACCTAACTAATTAATAACTACTTAATTTTCAGTAAAATATGTGTTTAAACAACTAAGTAATTAACATTCAAAAGTTATAATCGACATAAAAAATGCATAAGTTCTTCAAAAAACACCTTTAAATGTTTTAATTTGCAGATATGGTATTAATATTCAAAGTTTTTCTATAGAATTCAAGTTCTTTACTGATAAAATATAGATTTTCATAGGGGGGTTAGTTTTCTATAGGTGGGGTCATCATACCATAATAAGATTCTGACCCTGGGGTCAAAATACTATATGGTATGTTGACCCCGGGGTCACCGCACAGGGGTCAAAATCCTATACCACATCGACATAATTGTACTATAAACCATTTCATGTTTACATAGCACTGAGCTGCGGAGACACTGGGAAAATGTATTGGAGGACAGTGGTGCCTCTGCCCCGGTCAGTCAGTCAGAGGCTGGAGGAGTGTGGAGCATGCGGGGGACAGCATTTTTCTTTTCCAAAATTTGTGCCAGGCTTTTGTTGTTTTCATCCAAATTAGTATAGCTGATCTGACCGAAAGCAAAGCTTTTACAATTTTCCAAACCTAAATATTTGCATATTTGTAGTTAACACCCTTTTGATTAAATTTGCTTTAATTTGTGCTGCTGTCAGACCTCCTGGACACAGAAAGGTGTCTTATGTATGCAGATTGCGATTTGACTAAATTCAAATTTAAACTGTTTCATTTATATAAAATATGGATTTAAAAAAATGTGGTGCTGTTAAGGACCAAAATAGTTCATTTTAATGGTACAAGCATGAAACTTTGCCAGAACACTAACACCCCCAGAACTAATATTTGTGGATATGGAACCAAGTCTAATTTAACATTGGAGCTGAGAACTCCGCATGACACAAAATGGACTAAATGAAAACGAGGCAAGCATAAGAAATACTGCATAATCCAGGGCTACTCAACTGCAAACTCAAAAGGTCCACTTACCAAATGAACAGTGTTTCCAGAGTCCGAAAAAGTCATGGTGTATTTCCAAACTTCTAACAAAAATGTGGTAAATCGACATGGAACATTTGAACTATGTACAAAGTAGAGCTTTGTAGATGGCTACTTTAGCAAAGCTAAGCTAAGGGCGCTCTGCTCCCATTCCTCCTGTACCACTGTCACTGCGCTTGTCTCTCTGCAGAGCCGCTCTTCTGTCTGTATCATGTCAGTAGATCGCACCAATACTTCTGCCCCACTGAAAAATTAAAACAGTAATTGAGCAGCAGAAAGAAAGTTTGGAGTGAGCGAGAAACTTGCGAGGGACTGGCAAAAGGCGGGGATGGAGAACACAGCTTCCCGGCATCCCGGAGGATGCACCGTGCAACTTTCCTGGAAGTCATTGGATAGATCGATAAAGCCTGAACTTCACTGACAACCGAAACCATCCTGTCGGGATTCAGACAGGCTGGAATAATTCTAACTGGAACTGGTGCTGAGTCTGACGACAGCTACACAGAAGAGGAAGCGGCGCCCCGTTTACCCATGGAGCTATTAAAATAATTTACCTCTGAATGTTGCAGAGTTGCTCAGAAGTAACAGGGAGGGTGAAGAATTCAGTGGATTTAGATAAACTTGTTATGTTATGTTGTTTATGCTATAGCTATCTGAATAATCAGTTTTTCTCTATTCTGTTGTTATTACTATAACTTGCCTTTCAAGATAAAATGTGTGTTTTTGCTCTCTGATTTTATAAAATATATTTCTCCAAAAAAGTGCGACGTATAGTCTGGTGCAACTTATATCTTTTTTCTTCTTCATTTAGCATTTTTTTGGATACAGAAACATCCAAAAAGCACAGCAAAAAACCCCAAAACAAAACAAAAAAAACAAAAACTGTAATCTATTCCAATGTAGTGATTTGATACTGATTTGTGCTGACTTGTTCAATAAAAACAGTTGCATTTGCAGTTTTTTCTGTATATTTGTATTTGTTGACACTACAAATGTGTTAAAAAAAAACCTCAGGCCTTTCAGTGGGTTTCAAATAATAATAATAATAATAATAATAATAAAAATTCAGTCAGTTCAAAAGTGCAGTGGAGTAGAAAGCACAAATACATACCCTCAAATGTAGTACAGTAAAAAGTATCTCTTTAAAATGTTCTTAAATGTGTGAGTGTGAATGAAACAAAACAACTCCAGGTATGTTTGTGATGATGAAACAATATCATAACATAGATCATTATAACTTATTAAAATAAATATATGAATCTTTTTTTAAATTTAGAATTTCAACTAATATTTTTTACAGTGCAGAGTGCATTTAGACTTTGTTTAAATCTCATGACCTTTTCTTGTTCTTCTATTTGAATTACAAATGATCTACAAACATGACTTTTATAGATTTTGTAATATTTCTGTAAGCTGCTATATATATATCTATATATATATCTATATCTATATCTATCTATCTATCTATCTATCTATCTATCTATCTATCTATCTATCTATCTATCTATCTATCTATCTATCTATATATATGGTTCTGGTCTAGTTCTGTTTTAGTCCTGGTCTAGTCTCTGGTCTAGTTCTGGTTTAGTCCTGCTTTAGTCCTGGTCTAGTTCTGGTCTAGTTCTGGTTTAGTCCTGCTTTAGTCCTGGTTTAGTCCTGGTCTAGTTCTGGCTTAGTCCTGTTTTAGTCCTGGTCTAGTTCTGGTCTAGTTCTGGTTTAGTCCTGCTTTAGTCCTGGTTTAGTTCTGGTCTAGTTCTGGTTTAGTCTTGGTTTAATCCTGGTCTAGTGCTGGGGCCTCATTTATAAATCTTGTTTAATAGTTTAACAGTGTAGTTATACTTATACTTATACTTATAGTTATTAATCCTTTGAAGATGTGTTTGTTTGTTTTTCTCCATAAGTTATTGGATTGTAGTACAAGTGAATAATTTACTCTTTGGGCATTGAATTTGTGCATTGTGTCTTTTTCTGTTTTATCTGTGTGTTTGTTTTTTGTTCTTGTCTTTGGAGAAGATAATGGATCCATTACTGCCCGTGCTGTGCCTTCTGGACACCAGTGTGCCCAAAGACAGGCAGCAGTGTGTCCTCCAGGCAAGCAAGGAGGCCAAGGCCTACAAGGCTACGAGCACACACTGTCCAGACCCAAAAACAGCTTACAAAGAAGGTAACAGAGCGTGTGTTCCAATCCTGTTTCCTACTGTCCACACATTGTAACCGAGCTTTTGTTCCCCCTTACTCATCTTCAGCTCAACAGAAATGTCAGCTGGTCACAGCTTCCCCCACTGAGACACAGATCCTGGGTCAGCTTGTCATCACATTTGGCAAATATTCGGGCAAGAATTTCAAATGGCTGGTCATCGATGGCCGCGTCGTCCTTGAAGAGGTGGACCTGGTTCTCGTCCATCCCCGCTGCTCCCTTCAAGATCTCAATGGCACGCTGCACCCGTGCGTAGCTGTTAACTTACACTACCGCCACATAACAAGGTGGAACAGAGCATTTTGAGCTTTGAAGACGTAGACAGACTAATATATAAAGGGTCACTCAATATGTAAATGAAACACAACTCTAGGTATGTGTTTTGATGAAGTAAGAACCTTTTAACAGAATAAAACCAAATAAAAGAAAATAATACATAAATTCCGACGCTGTGTCCCGCGCATGCGCAGTGGGGCTGACGTGTTGTTTTGGAAAATCACGTGAGTTGCGTCGTCACCAGAGCGAGGTGCCAACATGGCGTCGGACTCTCTTCACCAGGTAAAAAAAAACATTTAAAAACAGCCCATCGCGGCTTTTTACCTTGTTTTTCTCACTGAATCAGGTTTATACCACACTACCGGACTTGACAGAGGAGACTTTGTGATTCGTGATTGCAGAATGCTGAACTTAAAGGCTTGTTTAGCAGCTTTAGCACATGTTAGCTTAGCCGCTGTCACCTGCTTACAACGGTGTCACCCCATAGTAAAACACGCCTCTTTTCTACCCTATTATTAACCTTCATGTGAACTGTTTACCTTTTTAGATTCGCCACTATTTCTTCATTAAATACACAGATCTTTAGCCATGTTGAGCTTCGTGACGTCGGCCCTAGTTTGACTAAATGCAAACGTATTTCCTTTTAAGTCACTTCTGTACAATGTCTGTCGTGGTAAAGGACACTAAAGCTACAGTTGTGAGTAAGCTCTGTTATCTTATACTTTACAGTAGCTAGAAAACATTTAAGCGTATTGAAAATTAGCGCTTTCCTCTTGCTAAGATGCTAACCGTGACAAGAGTAGGAAACATGGCTGAGATTGGTTTATATTGCTTTAGGCTAGGTTCATTTCCTTTTAGTTTATCCCCATGAAAGTCTAAGTTTTAGTATTTGTAGTAAATGCTGAATAATGTTCTCAAATTTCATTAAAACTCATTACAAAACAGTTTTTAGCTTCACTTTTAGTTTCACTGCAGAGATGACGTCCATAGTCATAAACTAGTGTTTGGTATTGTAAATTAGAGGAATATTTAAGTTTTTGGAATATATTGTGATCAAAATAAACCACGACAACAATTCTGAATTTGAGATTGTGTTATTCCAAGGAATTTATTGGTAGTTTTGTGATGATGTCATGCTCCCAGATTGGGGGAGTATGACAAGACAAATTTCCAGACTGATTACATTGTACTTTCTGTTTTTACTAATCTGTATTAAATATTATTTGCCTATAGAATATTGTGATGTCATCTGAAACCCTGCAATAAATCACAAAAAACTCATCATTAAACATAGGTACAACAGATAAAGCATTGTATTAACACTATCTTCACTTTCGGATATTAGTAAATAAGATTAATTAAATTACTATAAATTCATTTTCACTCTGGAAAATTTAACCTGTAGAGGGTTGAATGCACAACTTCTATGACTCATTAAAGATACAAACTAAGTACCTAAGAATTTAATTGTGCTATTTATTTATTGCAGTAGAGGTTTTCAACCATATGACATTTCAATATTATCATTTAGCATGTCTATTTACTTCAGCAGTATATATCGTACTTTAAAATTTGTTACTTTGACAGACATACCCAAAACTATTCAGCCCTAATTGAAAAGACTAAGCTTTTTAAACTAAATATTCAACTTGTGGAATGATTTTGCGTGTAACTTGATGTTGTTTCTTCTGCTTCTTCTTTTGTTTTCAAGGTGATATTTGAGCATGAAGGAGTCTTTATTCACCCTAACAGTGATGATGATGGCATTGACCAGGACTTACTTATTTCTGGTTCACTTCGACTTGTGGACAAGGTAAAACTATGGGTTTTAGATCGGTCAGAGGGAGCAGGGGAGAGGGTCAGACGGGACAGGGCAAAGGATCAGACAGAGGAGTTTAATTTTATCTTTCATTTATTTTCAGGACAGTGAAATCCTTGTGGAATATAAGCCTCTGGAGGACACAGTGGACCCCTCAAACATGCTCTGTGCAGGAAAGGTTTGTTACCAGTTAACAAAAATTCTGAACTGCAGCTGTGTTAGTTCAGAGAAATGAAACTTGAGACATTTTCTGAACTAATGTATATCTTCAGTTCCTCATTTACAAGAATACAGTGCAAAATGCATTAAGTATAACAATGAGGTCATTATTTTTATCTCAAGAAAAGATGACATTTTGTTTACTCAGAATGTGAATATTATTAGATAAGTGACATGATGAGTTTCATTACAGTGTATTTTTTTTTCTTATCTAAAAAATGTCTAAAGTTTGTTAAAAAAAATATTTTAAATTGTGGGTTGGAGACAGCTGGAGGCAAAAGTGAAGTGGAACCTAATGTGATTTAGGGGGAATAGAATATATAATAGAATAACACTGAATATGAAACATCAAAGTGGCTTTGACAAATGAGAATCACTCAGACACATGTGAGTGATATCAGAGCCCTGTTTAAAGACATGTTTTATCTTGTGTAAAATACAAATTTAAGGCCGAGGCTATTTTTTTCTTATTGTATGTAACAGTGAAGCAAACTAACTGACATGTCTGACCTGCAAATTGTTTCTTATTATTACTAGTTAATTAATGAAAATGTGCTATGGTCTATTTAACTATACTCAAAGTTGCCTCAAATTTTGAATGTTCTGATGACAGCTTTTTAAAGGACCTATATATCTGACAGTACCGATTAACATTTACATGACTAATGTCATGTAATGAAAACTTCTAGACAAAGGCTCTTACAGACAAGCCTGATTTTTGACTTGTACATACAGTATTAATACTATTAGAGGCATACTGTGTGTATGTTGTGTAATACTGAAAAAAAATAAAAAATAGTTGTGATTTTTTTGATATGCATTGTGATTACAATTATATTTACAATTTATGTTTTAACAATGGGATGTTGTTCAGAGTTCATTTTTTTCCTGAAGAATTGACAAGACTGAAATACGACAACCTAATACAAGCATCCCATTTCAGAACATGTTTGTACAGATCAAAATTACATGGTTAGCAGTTTTTATGCAAAATGAGTCAGGAGATTTTGTTGTTTGTAGAGGAAATTATGGCACTTAAAAAACTGCACCCTTTGAGATTTGCTCACTGCGTCCATTCAGATTGTGATCTTGATTGGAATGAATCTTGCAGCCATAATTGTGTGTTGTGATCAGGACTCAAGCTCAGTGGTGGAGTGGGCCCACAGTCCAGGAGAGAGAGTGCTGGAGACTCAGCACAGCTATGAGACCGAGTGGGACATGATCAACGCAGTGAGCTTCAGGAAGAGGCCGTGCTCCAATGGATCCAATGGAGAAGGTATAGATAAACACACACACACATACACACGCCATTGTAAATACAGTTTTGTTCTGTGAATGGTTTTAGTGAAAAATTAAGATGCCACAATTCAATATAAAATTTTGTGTTGCAATTATTTTGAAAAGAAATATTTGTCATTTTAATCAGTTTTATATTTATATTATTCATATTGACACCATAAACAAGCAACACTGAAATCCTTAATTCACTTTCATTCAGATTTATCCAAAATTATCAAATTGATTGTAAATTACATTTTTTAAAAGAAGAGTGCAGTTTGAATCCTTTCAGGCATATGTCATATGCACAGCACATTTTAGTTGCATACAACTGAAAGGCTGATTTTCCATCTTAGAAATATATTTAAAATGTAATAGAATTTAATAGAAAATTAAATGCATAACCAGACACTACATCTAAAATGTGATTATTGTCTCTGGTCTCTCGTTAGGCTTATTTTGTGGTTGTAGGTGAAAGTGTGCTTTAAGGTATAGCCATATTAATGGGATTAATCTGATAGACTAGCCAGATCCTCCTCCATCTTGCCATCTTGTTCAAAGTATTGTAAAAGCATGTATGGTCTTGGCTGTTCAGGCAAGGGATTAACAGAAAAGTAAATACATAACCCAACACTATATTTAAAACATGCTCTCTTCTTTCATTGTCTTTGGTTGTGTCTCAGGCTCTCTACATCACAGTCACGAGCGCAGTCGCTGGGCCTTCAGCTTCAGTCTGCGGGAGTTGCGCTCTATCACAATAAAACAGGAAGGATGGAGTTTTCTGATTTTCAAATTAAAAGACTCTTCGTCCTGTCTGCCTGCGCTGCACTTCCACCAGGGCGGCAGCACAGAGTTCCTGGATGCGGTCAGGAGATACGCCCTGCTCAGCGAGTGAGTACAGGTCACAGGGGCTATATAAAAGGGGTGCGGGGTGGGCCTTGCTGACCAAAATAAATATTACAACATAGGTGGATAAATGCTTTCTTGATCCTGAAGGAAATTCAATATATGTTTTACTTTTTTCCCCTGTGAAGTATTACACTACAATAGTTTATATGAATCAAAAATGTTCCCCACACAAAAAAGTAAACACCCTGAAATATCAACTCAAATCTTTGCCAGGTCAAAGGTTTGAAACTTGTGTGGACCAATTGCTACAGCTGACCAAGACACTTAATCACCTTACCTAGAATGATTGTGGTGTGTGTGTGTGTGTGTGTGTGTGTGTGTGTGTGTGTGGGTGTGGGTGTGAGAGTGTGTGTGTGAGAGTGTGTGTGTGTGTGAGAGAGTGTTAGTTGTGGTCAGATTGGCAGTCTGTTTTACGGCAATCTGCCCCAATCTGATTATTATCATTACAAAGCTCTAAGTACATGTTCTTAAATGCATGGGATTGTACTTTTATTCTATTAATTTATCAGTTTGTATTTTAGTCTTCCCTGGTTTTTACTATATCTTACATTGAAAATCTAATCTATTTATCAAAAAAAAAATAAAAATAAAAAATGTTTTGGGCACTATATGACAATACTGAAAAACTGCTGGAGTCAGCGTGGCCCTTTATTTGTTTAACATCCTTCCTACTGAAACAGGCGTTCTAAATTTGCATGTAAACCACCTCCACCTTTCACTCTAAAAATGGCTGACAAACTTGCTTCATAAGACTCAGCAGTTTTCTGTCAAAGTTCAATCAGTGGCTTCAAACGTCTTCATAGATTTTAATATGTATTGTTTTTCCAAAAATCATTTATATGCTAATGTTTTATTTACATGCATTGGAAACAGGAGAGCCTCACCTTGGCTTTGCACGTCACTTGCCTGCTAACTCTACCTCGCTGTGATAACTGTTATTAAATTTCTTATCTCTCGGTCAATAATAAAACATGCTGATTTAAGAGCAGAGGGTTCAGGCTCAGAGCGCTGTTTGTCTGTCAGTCCATGTGTTTGTTACGTTCATGTGAGCGTGAGGAGATTAAGAGATGAATGGAAAGATGAGATTCTATGTTTAGTTTCCAGGAAAAGGTGGTGAGTCATGGTGAGGATCATACAGAAGATTACACTAGGCTAAAGATTTATTTAAAAGACAAGTCTGTGTAGCGTTGATACTTTGCAGTGACATCACACTGGAGGTTCTTCTACACTATTTCTATGATGGAATGTTGCGTAGTCACCATGTTGACACAATGCACACATTTGCAAACACAGCCAAAAAGTTTTAAGATTAGAGCAGTCGTTACAGTTAGCATCATATCCCCCATATTGTCTTCTCAGATCTGCAGATGATGAGTCCTGTCTTGTGGTGAGCACGCCAAACAGAGCTCTGTCCCAGTCCTTTGAAAACCTTCTGGATGACAACAACTACAGCCTTGTCAATGTGAGCACAGACATCAGAATTTTGTTTATTAATACTGACAGAGAAGAACTTTGTGTCAGTTTTTGTTTTATGTGGATAAGCCCGGTAATTAGAGAGATATGAACTATAAATGAGGTTAACAAATCTGCAGTCTTCAGGTTGTCAGCTTCTTTTCTGCTGAACCCTCTAACTATTCAATGGGCTGTTACTTGTTTGCGCTGTTTCATTATTTATTTTTGTCATAATTCTAAAATGGTGTTGCCAACTAGTAATGTTTTTACATAAGTTTGTATGTTAAAGCAAAATAATTCAGCAAAAACACCATTTTAGACCATTTCCTCTCATGAAGTTGGATATGGAGTAGTTTGTTTTGTTTGTATGTGTTTTTACAGAAATTAAAGAAAGACCCTTATGTGACAACACTGGGTGGTTTCTCTAAAGTGACTAACTACCTGTTTGATGCACTAAGAGGGCCAGAGGAGCAGACACGGCGCCCCCCAGAGGAAATGGCAGATCTGCTCGGGGAGGTCAGATTTAGTTTTAGTTTTAATTTAACCTTTGTGTATCGTTTTATGTTGCTTAAATGAGATGGACTCTTCTGCAGGTGATCCCAGGACTGGACATAAACCAGCAGGAAGAGCCAGGCTTCGAGGTTATCACCAGGGTAAGGGAGAGGGGACATGTTTTTATTATATTTTTATTTTTCAAAATCAAGAGTAAAATGTAAGGCTGTAGATTAGTGTTTTACGGGGCCATGTGCAGTTTGAGAATTTTTTTTTTAATTTAAAGACAGATCTCCTAATGCTTTTGTTATCCTTTTGGGTCATTATTTAGAACTACATTTAGACTTGGTTTAGTCCAACTTTAGATAAATTATATGATAAAGTCCTAGTTTAAATCTGGTAGTACTCAGAAAACCAAAAAACATAAATGTTACTTGGTGTGAAATATTAAACAAATTAATTTAATGTTACCTTTACTGAATATGTATCCAATTAAGGGTGCATTCACACCTGGTTTGGTCCAGGTTTGATACCAGTTTAGTCCTGACATAGTCCTGGGTTGGTCTAGTTCTAGTCTTGGTTTTGTCCCAGTATAGTTTGGGTTTAGGTTTGTTAATCGTCCTTTAATTTTCTTCCATCCACACTCAAAGTATGGATTCAATTATGCTTGTAAATTTTTTTGAAATATATGAAATACATTCCTTTGTTTTCCCTCAGATCGACCTGGGCCCTCGTCCATCTGTGTCCAGGAGAGACCCAGTGTCTGTGGAGGAGTGGACCAAGCACCAGGATCCAGAGGGGAGAGTGGTACGAGTGCCTCAGCTCAAAGAAGCCATCTTCAAAGGGGTAAGACCATAACATTACAAGGTGAGACACAACCACATTATTACTGCTTCTGGATTTTAAAGTGCATATTTTTGTAATTATGACTTGGTTAGGTGGGATAGTACTTGTGGTAAATATTCATAGTTTTACATCAATCATGTGCCCTTTTGTTAAGAAAAATAGACTATATGTTTTGGCCCTAGGTGATGCATCTCTACGAATGTCACATCTACGGCCCATGTCTAACCAGGAAGTAAAATTATCACCCTCACCAAAATTACAAAACTAGAAAAGACTAAGCAAGATTTTTAGTAAAATTTTACATTTAGCTACATTAGTTACGTAACTATTAGAGAAATGAGTAATGATTACTAATCTGTCATATGCACTTTAAATAGATAGATAAATACTTTATTGATCCCAAAGGAAATCAAATTTTGCTAAACTGTAAACTACACACTAATAGGTTTTTTTTGTTGCAAGATTTAATCTTGTGTAAATTTGAAGTTCACAAATTCACCAGAATCAATGTGTTTTGAGTCAAATTACTGTAACTGACAGATGGGACCATTCACAGGGCAGCCTTGAGGTTTGGGTGGAGTCAAAGGCTTTTCTCGGGAATAGACAAAAGATTGATGTGGGAGTGGGACTGTTGGCTTTGACTGGTGACAAAATAAAGTGTTATATGGGATGATTCTGTTTGTGTTTAGGGTCTGTGTCATGCTGTGAGGAAAGAAGCCTGGAAGTTTTTATTGGGATATTTTCCCTGGAACAGCACAGCGGAGGAGAGGAAGGCTCTACAGAGGAGCAAAACGTAAGGATCACATCACCACCGTCATCGAAATTGAAAAGAACAGTTTCAACAAAGCTATCCCTGAAACATGCACAATTGGCTATCAATATCATATATCAATATTTTAAACTTTTTGAAGCTTGAGGACATTTTGAGTGTGGTAGAAGTCACTCTTCTGTATAAAAAGATCAAATATGAAAACTGTTTTATATATGCATATATATATATATATATTGCAGTTTTGTCCCTTGTTCACAGAGACGAGTATTTCAGGATGAAGCTTCAGTGGAAGTCTGTGAGTGAAGAACAGGAGAGACGAAACTCACGCCTGAGAGACTACCGCAGTCTGATCGGTGAGGGGTTAATGCAAGTATAAACTGCTAAGGATGGATAATATAGTAGTGACATCATGCTGGGGGATTCTGTATATATGTCTATGATATATTGGGATTTTGACTCAAAAAATACATTTGACTATCATAATATATCCTATATAACCAAATAAGCCACTGTTCAACTTCAATACTACTTTTCTTTTTTTTTTTTCAGAGAAGGACGTGAACCGCACGGATCGAACAAACCGATTTTATGAAGGCATTGATAATCCAGGTTTAGTTCTGCTCAACGATATTCTCATGACGTACTGCATGTACGACTTCGACCTGGGTAAGCAAATGCAATCACTTTACTTTGCCATGTTTGTGGTTTTATTATGAAGTTTTATTTATGTGTTATAGTACATTATATTTGCTTCCAAATTTCCCTGCTTGTCTCCATGGAGATGTGGTAGCTTTGCCTTGAAATTTACACAGCATGGAATTAAACAAATTTATAGGCATTTTTTTATTGCTCAAAAGTACCTTGAAAAACATGCATTCTTACTGTGAGCGGGCTCACCTCTTCACAGATCTGATCTGTTACTTGGTCTTGTGATATTATTTGCTTGTCTTCGTTTAATCTTATACTGTGAATGTTTCAGGAAAAGCAATCAGATCTCCCTTGAGATAGGCAGGTAGCAGACCCTTCACCAGAAAAATTATAGTGCTTTTTAAAGAATTTCACCTTAATATAGTTAATCTTTAATCAGTCATTTTTGCTGATGTAGGTATTTCTAGATCATTGGAGACTGAATGGGGAAATCAGATTTTTATTTAAACATATCTGGTCTTCTTTGCTCTTTATTCTATTTCTGATTCTAACATATATTTTTTAGAGTTTTTACCAAAATGTATTTATTTTATTGTTTGTTTTCAGGTTATGTTCAGGGCATGAGTGACCTGCTGTCTCCCATCCTCTATGTGATGGAGAACGAGGTGGATGCGTTCTGGTGCTTTGCCTTTTACATGGACCAAATGGTTAGCACAGGTTAAACTTTAGTGATATTTAAAGGTCCTGTAGTAAAAAAATTGACTCTTTAAGCCGTGTTGTCATGCTGTTACCTTCTCAAAACATCTTGAGTTTTGTTTCATTCACACATTTAATTAAGCCTTTATTTATTTATAACTTAGTAACTTGGAAAGGCAAATAATGGTGCAATGAGTTTGTCTTTCTCAGCCCTAGATAGAGCCTCTTTCCAGTGAATTCTAATGTCTTGTTTGTTTGTTTTTCAGCATCAAAACTTTGAGGAGCAGATGCAGGGGATGAAAACTCAGCTGGTGCAACTTGGCTCTCTGCTGCGGCTGCTCGACCTGGCCTTTTGGAACTACCTCGGTACAAACTCACTGTTACAGTTCTTTGGGGGAGGAAGGGCTAAATTTACCCATTTACCAAATAAATGTGTGCCCAGCTTTAAAAGACAAATTCTACCACAGAACTCCTACCTGTACTCCAGTTTAGTGTTAAAGAATAGGCAGTGGGTGTTGTCATGTGAATCCCACCAGTACACTGTAGTCAATAGGAGCAGTTGGAGGCAGCATGTATGGTAAATGCTACATCACATGCTTTGCCTTGTTTTCACATGTCTCTCCACTGTTTCTCCACAGAATCTCAGGACTCTGGGTTCTTGTACTTTTGTTTCCGATGGCTCCTGATCCGCTTCAAACGAGAGCTCAGCTTCCAGGACGTCCTTAGGCTCTGGGAGGTCAGTTACCATGTTTATAATCTTTAAATATCCATATATATTTCTTTACTACTACTACTTCTACTACTACTACTACTACTACTATCACTACCACCACTACCACTTTTTATAATAACATAATTTTAATGTGTACAGTGTATACTGTGCTTAAAGTGTTAATGAAGCAGTGTTGTGCTCAGGCACTGTGCATACCTGTCTCTTCCTGCTTTTACTCCTCTTTCCTCCTCTTCTCCATCTCTTCTCTCCCTCCTCTTCTCCATCCTGTTGTGCATGTTCTATCTTTGCTGTTGTGAGAGGCAGTGGTCAGCATGTGACCACACAGCCAACATTAACCATTTCCTTGTAATAATATTGTATTTTCTTCTTGCGTTTGCGTCTGTGTGTACAGGTGATGTGGACGGAGCTCCCATGTGAGAACTTCCACCTGCTTGTATGTTGTGCCATTTTAGACTCTGAGAAACAGAAGATCATGGAGGAAAACTACGGCTTCAACGAGATCCTCAAAGTACGGCACATTTTGCCATAATTTAATGAAGGTTTATAAACTGTAAACTGGAGTTATGCTCAATCAGGTTTTCTCTTTTTGTAGCACATCAATGAGCTGTCGATGAAGCTGGACATAGAAGAGATTCTACACAAAGCTGAAGGCATCTGTCTGCAGATCAAGAGCTGCAAGGTACAAATAAACTGATACTTTTCAAGTCCTCTATATAGTCCTCAGGGCTGCCCAGTATATCACAATCAGAATCGTAATTTGCATTGGTGCAGTTATTGATGGAAAATCTTTTTTCACTTATTCAGGCCAATCAGATCTGCGGAGAGGCAATCCCACTCATATTACAAATATTTTTTAGCAATACAAACATTGCACTTTTAAATACAGTTTACAATTTCTCTTGTTTCTGCCAGGACTTGCCCCGATCCGTGAGTTCGATCCTGGGTTTCACCTCTGACCCCTGCGACTCTTATGATGACTCTGACCTCCGTGACCCTCACAGAGCCTCACAGCGAGCAAATACCTACTCCAATGGACATGGACATTTATCAGAGACCCCTGCCCTTGTCTCCTAACCCCCACAGAGCAGAGGGGAGTGTACAGAAAGAAGACTATTTTTGTAATTTCTCATTTTTTCTTTATTGAGTTGTCATTCCTTTATCCTGATCATTTAGAGGGGAACAATTTAACTTTTTTACATTTTAAATATTGCAGCCTTGGGATACTGTTTTTTACTGCCTATATTGTGAGACTAATGGTCAGGAAGTAATTATTTACAATCAGCTGCTGATGATTCAAATGCAGATATTTCATCACATGTTTAATATATCAGTAATTACCGGGCCTATCCACAATAAGATGAGACTGCAGGTGAAGAGCAAAAAAGTGATATTTAAAGAAAGTTGAACTTTGCACCAGTTTTTGTTTCATGTTGATTGGCCCAGTAATAAGAGAATGTAACTATAATACCTTTATTCTCACTGTACTTCTGTGACTGTAGTTCATATGGAGAGAACATAGACTGTATATAGAAGTGGACTAAGGGAGTGTGATGTTACCCACAGTGTTAGAATCCAGCCAAATGAAGCCAATCAAGGCTTGGCAGTTATGGTCGGCTAATTTTTTGGAGATCCATATTTAGAAATCTGACTGTGTGTATCATAGCAACCAAAGAGCTAATCAGAAGTGACGCTGTTACTCGCCCCAAACTGCAGGGATTGGGCAGGAAGCAATCAAACGTGTTGCTAACATTAATCAAAGCGACCTTGGGGAAAAGAAGCACCTGATTGGTCTGTTATTAATGTTCATATCTTGATTGGGCACAGTAGTGAAAGAAAAACTTTTAAGGTCAGAATGAAAGAGGAGTGACATTTTTTCTATAGAAACTAAGTAAATTGGAGTCAGAGCCAAATAGTGCCCATGCTCACTTCCTATTTGGAACGCAGTCATTTTATTTATATTTATATATTTCGGTGTCTCTCATAGCTCTATATATATATATATATATATATATATATATATATATATATATATATATATATATATATATATATATATATATATATATATATATATATATATATATATATATATATATATATATATATATATATATATATATATAATATATATATATTATATAGAGGCTATGGGAGAGACCGAAACGCCAAAGAGATAAGGAAAGTTATGTTGTTCCCCTCTGAAACAATCTTTGGGTTAGGAGCTCAGACAGTAGAAGGACTAAAATATGGCACTGCACTCAAATGTAATAAAAGAAAGAAACATTAAAGGTGCATTAAGTAACTACTGGTGGAAGGTCTACCACCTGCTTGTCTCCATAGAGATGTAATTGCTTTGCTTGTGTTCTACAGATCTGATCTGTAACTAGGCCAGTGTTGTGTTCCCAGGCAAAGCAACCCTCTACCAGAAAGTTATATAGTGCATCTTTAATATACTACACAAACCAATGCTTCCACTGTCTTTGCTCATAACACAATCGCAATCTATTACTTTCCAATTCTGTTTTTACCTTTTACAAAATAATTTGTATGTGAGTTTCCACAGACAAAATGCTGGCTTATTTCACTAAACCATCCTCAACTGCTCTACATATTTTACTCTGGTGGTGACTGCTTTTTCTTGATTTCAAATATAAAATTCTTGAGTCCCTGAACAATGTACTTTCCTTCAGTATTAATCACAAAGAGATTATGGTGGCAAATTGATTCAAATATTAAGCTATTCATTTATTTGGGTGAACTAAACAAGCCTCAGTGCATTTTCTATGGAGCTACTTGTCACAAAATATTGACACTTCACAAAATGACATTGTTCGGGAAAAAAACATATATTAACAATAGAGGAGGAGCAGACAGAAGCAACTTTAAAGGTGCACTATGTAACTTTTCTTGGGAGGAGACCGCCAACTGCTTCCATGGTGATGTTTTGACTGATTCGACTGGAATGCTCAGCAGTATGGCATTAAACGTTTCCATCTTGCATTTATTTAATCACAGGTGTTTTTACTGCTAGGGAAACAAAAAATTTCAGAACTTATTTTTACAGAGAATGGGGTCGCTTCTCTACAGAGCTGTTTAAACTATGTCTAATATTTATTATATGGATTTGCTGAACTCGGAAGGGTATCCTACATCCCTTACTATTAGACTGGAGATTTCAAACTGCGATTTAAGTGATTTGGAATACACAAATCCTGGACAGCAGAAGTAAAATTCTGTCATCATTATTATTTTTGTTAACATTTTTCTATTTTATGTGAGTCTCTTTAAGAAGGTGAAGTTAGTTGCTGTCTACTCCTCTAAACTAGCAGCATCCATATAAGATGCTTATATCATATCAGTTACCACCATGCAGTACTGGGCATTGTCTAAAACCAACTTGAAATCCCAAATTGTAACTTTTATTTAGATTTTTTTTTTTTCTTTTTCACTTTTCAGTCAAAACAACACAAGTTTTGCAGTTTGTATCTATTCAATTTATGCCTTTTGTCCACATATATTTAAACTGTGTCCCATTTAAACTAAGCTGTTTTTAAAAAGTCTATTTTGGCCATATATATTTTCTGTACATTCACGCTTTCATTTTGAAAACATCATTGTGTCGGTGAAGGAGGAAGCGCTGTGATATTTAAACATCCGGGTCAATAAAGTTTATGATTTTGTCAATAAATAAATGGCTTTATTAAGTTGTCAGTTCAGGTAGATTACTTTTTTACAGCCATCAACAACTATCAATCTCACTTCATATGATGATAGAATTCAGGATTTTCTGCGAAACAAAAAGTAAAAGGTAGCTGCTAACTTAAAAACTACAGCTTCATGGCATGACATTTTGATCTTTGGAGATTACAGACTAGACCAGGGTTACTCAAACGTATGAATGAAGCAAAATACGACTCTACGCACGTTTTTTGATGGGCTGACAGCATTATAACAAGGCTTAAAGCTCACAAGGATCCATTTTGTGTAATATAGGACCTTTAAAGGGCCACTATGAAACTTCCCTAGTGGGGGCGTCTGCAACCTGTTTGTCTCCTTGGCGATGTTATTGCTTTGCCCATAAAATTCTACAGTAGATGATGGAATTAAATCTCACCATAGAGGCAAGCAAGCGACGGTACCAGGCTAAGTTCCAGGTCAGATCTGTGGAGAGGTGACCCCATTCACAGTAAGAATCCAAGGATTTTCAAGTTTTTCTTTTTTGCAATAAACACATCTGTAATGTCTCCACGGTTACATGTTTAGAGAGGACCTTGAAAAAAGATACGTTTAATGCCATAGTGTGTTTAATGCATTTTTGCTCTCGTTTTATTCATGTTTCATTCATAAATCTGTAAAATGCCACACTTTCCTCTGTCCGTCTCTCTAAATGTCACTGTGTTCTTTAAACCGGTGATGGACGTCAGCGGAGCGCGTGTTTGGCCCGTTTGAAGTCTGGCCTCCCCGTGCGTCATGCGTAAAGGCGCACGGCTATCACCAAAACGCATCATCTCATAACCGCGCTCAACGGACACCACAGACGAAGCGAGCGGAGCCGAGCTGCTTTCATTTCCGCCCTGAGGAAATTGGAGCCCGGGTTTGGCGCTGATAATGCGGGCTCGAGGCGGGAGAGTTATCGGCGCAGGATCGTTCAGGTTTAATAAAGCCACCGCCACCTGTCCGTCACCGGGAAGGGAAGGAAGCGTGACGTGAGACGGTGAGTTTGGACAGCGAGGACGGACAAAATGGAAGAGAAAGGCTGTGAAAAGAAAGGCTGTGATATGATCCCCATTCATAAAAAAAAAAAAAAAAAAAATCAGGATACACACAAAACCCTTCAGATAAACATAAATTTGATTTCACAGAGAAAGTTTTAATTCCTCTTCCCACTGTCAGTAAGTCTACAAGTGCCAAAAGCATTATGTCGAAATTTATGAAATAATTTGAACATTTGTGTTTCTTGCACCACTTCTCCAGATATGATGTCCTTTCAGTTTTATTCACTTCAAATTATAATTGAGATGTTACGTCTGACAATGTTAAGTTACTCATACTTGAGTAGTAGTTTTGCCAAATGGGTTTTCACTCCTACTTGAGTAATTTCTTGGTACTTTTTTTTTTGTACTTCTACTTGAGTAATATTATTTTTGAAGTTATGTTACTCTTGAGTACGATTTTTGGCTTTTCTACCACCTCTGAAAATAACGGCTGTCACAAGTTAAATCGATTTATATCATTTCAAATATCAACCAGAAAATTATGTAGAAATGTTAAAGTTGCCAGCCAGCCCCATTCATAAAATTTCATTATAGTTTTTACTACTTTTTACAACTCTGAATGAAAAAAGTAAAATGTGTAGCGTTTCAGTATAATGTGAGTAATGTATAGAGGGATTTAAAAATTATTATTAATGAAATCAGGATTTAGATGGTACTTGGAATCCTGAAGTCTTTCTCAAATCAAGCGTGAGGCCATCAAAATAGTGTCTTTTTTGCAAGCTAATCATTTAATCTTCTGTATTTTCAAGTTTTGATACATTTTTTTTTTAAATATGTCATTATGGTCATGACGTCCCATAGCTTCTTCTGTCAACTTTTCTCATTCTCTCTCTGCCTCCCTCTCCCTCTTTTTCTTTTACATCTATGTTTATCCCTCTCTCTTTATGCCCCCTCTCTTTTCTCTCTCTCTCAGATATAAGCCCACCTCTGCTCTCTCTCTCTCATTCTGCTACACCTGGCCCACCTCCACCCTTCTCCTCTGCTCCATCCCCACGATCTAGCCACCATCTCTGGGTGTGCCTCTGCGTGTGCCCCCGGTTTACTCCTTCTCTCACTCCCCAGGATCAAGTCACCAAGTTGTCAAGTGTGCGTCTTCATAGCAACTTTGGACTCTTTCTCATGAAAATTTTGAGAGTTGCAGGATTTCTTTGGGCTTGTTCCACTTTCACTCTTTAAAGAGGTAATTTTTATCCTTTTTTCAATTCAAGTTCATGTTAGTAATGACCACATGCAGTCTATGGTAATGACTAAAATACAAGCTTAATGTTTGAAATTATGATATAAAAAAGTATGCACATCTACATTTCAAATTTGATTTAGCACTAAGGAACAGACTCAGTCCTCAATATTGATTCCCATTCCACGATTATAATAAAACATTTTCAACATTAAATCATAGTACTTTTGTTTATATTATCATGTTGCCTTTTATCTGTGTAAATCCCTCAGTAGTCCAGGTAAGTTTCATAGTGGTCCATGGGCATATACTAGTCTGTGTTCTCTTATACTTGTTCTGATACAGCTCAAGATCATTCTAAAGATACTCGAGAAAGGTTCATTTCTGTCCTGTGAATGTGACTTTTTAGTATTGATACCTGCTCAAATGAGTATCTAGTATTAATTTAAGTTTTAGTAATGAGTATTTCATTTTTGATACTTTTGACAGCCCTATGCGCATCTTGTTTGTGCCTTTTCCATTATGACAAATATTTAACTATTGGCTTGTATTTTGTGAATGCTTGCTGTGTTCTGAAAATCTGGCAACCCCCTCTGCATGTCTTTTTCCTCTTTCTCTCCAGGATCGAGTCACTGTCCCTGCTTGTGCCTCTGCTCCCATAGTTGCCACTTCTTTAGACTTTGAGCTTGTATTTTTAAAAAAGTTTGGGAGTTGAATTTATTTTTTTTTTTTTAGCTTGTTGCTTGTTGTTCTCTGAAAATCTGACAACGCTGTTTGCTCCTCCTCTGTCCCCAGGATCAAGTCAGCTTCCCTGGGTCTACCCCTCTGCTACTCCACTGTCCCCCCAGGATTGAGCCTCTGTCCCCGGGTTTTTCTCTGTCTGTTCCCCCTTCTGCGGTCTAACCCTGGAGCCCTGGTACACTTACACGCACTGGTACCCCATGGCATCGTCCCATGTGAGGAAGGACCCCCCAGACCCGGTGCCCAGGATGCAGCCCGCCATGATGCTTTTCTCATCCAAGTACTGGGCACGCCGCGGCATGTCTCTGGACTCAGGCATGTTCCAACAACAGAGCCAACCCCAGAGGCACACTGGGGGCCAGATGGTGAGTCCAGCTGGTTTAGTCCTGGTTTAGTCTCATATAAATTTTCCAGACACTCAAACCAGTTTAAATAAACCCCATTTATGCATTATTTTGCATTCTTCATCCATCTTCATTTTTTGCTCTGTATTACTTCTGTACAGTGACAGCCAGGTCTCTTTTATTCAGCTGTGACTGCAGAGGTGTCTCTCTTTGTTAGAGATTTGCTAGTTGCTTGATTTTTAAAGGGGATATACCAGATTTTGTGTAAAATTTAGTGTTTTGTTTAAAATCTTGCCACCATACACATATATTGTAGAAACAGCTCTTGGGTCAAATAAGTCCACTGTGTACTGTCTGCATGTAATTATAAAACATTTTATTATTGAAAGTTTTTCATAAACTCATGGTTGTGAATAATTGAGTTGCCAGAAAAACATTTAAAATAAGTAGTTCTTCTTATACACACACACACACACACAAAATCAGGTACAGCTCTGTTAATATATCAAATTTGGTCATTTGTTTTTTGGTGTTGCAGTCATTGCCATATCTCATTCAGCCTGCTCCAGGGAAGCTGTAGCTGCAGTGACTGAAGGCCTGTGTCATGCTCTGAGTGATTGACAGACGGATTTAACCGATCACAGTGAAGCGTGGATAACTTTAGTTACTTTTTAGATGCCATATAAAAAAACACTGCTAGTATTGCATACATGCCGTGTGACAAATTAAACATAGTGTTCCGTGCAGCACCTGGCACACACAGAGGATCTGTGAGCACCTGTCAGCACCTGTCAGCACTGGTCTGCACCTGTCAGCACGTCTCTATTTTAATAAAGTCTATTTGCTCCAGTCAAACGTTTACTGTGGTCTCCAGGGCTGCCACCACAACCCGACCTGCTGTTCAATATAACTGACACACTACACTGTCAGCGCCTCTTTAGTCACTCACTATGGACATGGAGGAAACTAAAACTGCCAAAGATCTCATTTAAAGGTCCTGTATTACACAAAATTGACTCTTGAACCTTAAGCCATGTTAGAATCTTGTTACTTCCTCAAAAATATAACTGGATCACCTGCTAGATACTAATGCCATACTGTGGAACATTGCAGGCAACCCTTACATTTAAAGGCACTGTGCCTTATTTCTTTAAAATGTGAAAAACAGAACTAGTTCATTTTAAATGGTTTGCACTGGTCTAAAGTTATTCCTCACTTACCTTATGCATTCGGATCATTCTAATTATTCACCACGATGAGTTTATAAGCACTTTTCTCAACTTTCAGGGACCGGAGTGGACTTTTTCTGTCATGGTAATGCCAACAACAACTAGCATGCTAACATGCACTGCCTAATTATTGAGGATTAGATGCAGACAGTACAGAGCGGACTTACTTTGACCTCAAGTCTTATACGTCTGTACCAGGGCAAGACACATTTTGCTCAAACACATGTTACATTCCCTTTTTTTTTGTTTCATTTTTTTTTTATTACTTTGACACACTTATGACACACACTTTATTGAAAACTGACATTTGCAAAACAACTCACACAGAATTCCAAATTTGATTGCAGCAAAATACAGTTTTACCGTTAAAACTCCCAGACTGTGATCATCTGAATTTCAGCTGAATCTCTTTAATTTAATAATTTAATAATAATTAATCTCAGCAAAATGCATTTTTTTTTTATTCGAAACTGATCATCTCCCAAAAACTAATTTTACTGTAAGAACTTTCACACTGTGATCATGTGTTTTTCTGTGCTCTTTCATTCATTTGACACTGCAGCTCAGAAGTTTTAGTCCTTCTCTGAGGGACCACAGAGAATCACTGGTTTAGTTCAGTCTGACTCTGAGGTTCACACTTCACACAGATAAATTTTGGGCTGATAAAGCTGTAGTTTTTATTCTAAAACCTGTCTGTATTGTGTTTTGTAAAATATAAAAGTACATTACCAATTGCAAAGTAGATTTTGTAGTATTTAATAAAAAAAATATGTATGAGGAAGAAAACTTAAAGCTATTGGAATAGCAAATCAATACTACTTTGGTACTGTAATATGTAATGTGTTCTTGAAAATCAAGCAGAACTTTATGTATCTGAAAATGTCTATTATAGTCTATACATGTTTGATTCATGTGTGAAATGTTTTGTTGTTGTTGATTTTTAGTGCTAGTTGTGTTTGAGTTTCTATATTGAAAGTGATAGTTTGGGCCAAAGTTCACATGAGAACAGACCTGTAGTGTTGAAAAAAACTAGCTGAATTCATTGATCATGTGTGTTTGTGAATGAGAGCTGTGCTAAGTGTTCTGAAAAGAGTCTGGAACTGTGTGAACACATGAGTTCCTAAACAGAACTTCAGTTTTCCAAAACAAAGTTTAATCTCAACAAAATGCAGTTTTTCATTCAAAACTATTCAATCATTCTCTAAAATCACTCTCCTTGTGTGTTTTTCTGTGCTCTTTCATTCATTTAACACTACAGCTCACAAGTTTTAGTTAGTTAGTGTTTGGTACAGTCTCACACTGGGATTCACAGTACATAACCAGTTGCATAGTAGATTTTGCAGTATTTGTTCAAAAATATATGTGGAGAAGAAAATCAACACTACTTTTTTACTGTAAAATGTAATGTTTTCTTGAAAATGAAATAAGGACATTATGTCTCTGAAAATCTAAACAACTAGTACTCAGTGTGTGTGAAATCCTGCTGTGTTATATTTTAGGTGCACTGCTCACAAATTTTGATTTGCTGGTATGTTTGAGTTTCTATATTTAAAGTGACAGTTTGGCCCACAGTCTTTTACCACTTGAGAACAGACCTGTAGTGTTGAAAAAACAAGATTAATTCTCTGATCATGTGTGTTTGTGAGTGAGAGCTGTGCCAAATATTCTGAGAAAGATCCTGAGGACTGTGTGAAAAATGTTCCAAATGACGTGAGCACCTGTGCTCCTTTTCAGATACATGTTTGAATCAAAAGATCAAACTAAACCAAGTTTCAAAAAATTTCCTAAAACGGTTGAAAAAAGATGTTGCTCATAGATTTAAAAGTCCTGTAAAAGTAATCTTATAAAATAATCCTTAGTAGTAGTCCTCACTACAGGATCATTTTGGTCTCTCTCCTTTGATCCTCTCTTGTCTCCTCTTTGGGTAACACTTCCTCACCCATTGCCTGCACAGTCGAGGAGAGGAATCAAGGAGAAGAAAGCGAGGAAAGAGAAATGTGATGTGGCCTCTATTCATCCATCTATCCATTTATCCTATCCATCTATCTACCATTATACCTCTGTGTGTTTCAGTCTCGGCGGCCATCTTTCTGCCCCATAAATGAGAAGCAGGAGAAGCAGAGTGAGGACTCAGGGCGCACAGCGGTGGTGTTTTCTCTCAAGAATGAGGTGGGAGGGCTGGTCCGAGCGCTGCGAGTATTTCAGGTAAAAGGTCAAAAACAAAAAACATTTACACATGCATTCTGACCTGAGAATATACCGGCATTTTACCAGAACAGGGTCATGTGTGAATGATGCCCAAACAGATTTTCCCTGCATTTGTGGTCTGCTAATTAACTGAGTAGATTACTGGGAATGTGCAGGGAATGTGTATGTGTGAATAAAACCAGGAAATTGTCAGTATAACCAATTGGTTTCCTTGGGCACAAACTTGGTTTCTTTGTTACAAGTTTGGTTTCCTGGTTACGATCTTGGTTTCCTGATTATGAGATTAGTTTCCTGGTTATGAGATTGGTTATGTGGTTACATTCTCAACATAAATGCCAGGTTGATGCTGAGTTCACATCTCTAGTTGGATGCCTATTCATTTGAGGGCAGATGCTTGAAACTTGTTGACTCCTTTCCCCCTCTCTCCTCCTTACTTCCTCTCTTTCCTTCTCTCTCCCCTTTTTTCTCCTCCCTCTCTTTTTTCAGGAGCGCAGAGTAAACCTAAACCACATAGAGTCTCGTGTGTCGAAGCGGGTCTTAAACGAGGTGGAGATCTTCGCTGACTGCAGCTGCTCCAAGAAAGAATTTAATGAACTTCTGCAGAACCTGAAAGACCACGTCAATATTATATCTTATAATACTCCCATAAATGCATGGTCCGCAGAGGCAGGTACGAATACTGCTACCACTATTACTACTACTGTTGTCTCCACCAATCTTAGAATCCCAACATGTGTTTGTTTGTAGATGACGAGGATGTTCCCTGGTTCCCGATGAAGATCTCAGAATTGGACCAATGTTCTCACAGAGTCTTGATGTATGGCTCTGAGCTGGACGCTGACCATCCAGTGAGTTTTACTATGGTTAGATCTTCCTTAGACCTGGTCTAGACCTGATCTAGTCCTCATTTATACCTGGTTTATGCTTTGGATAATCCCGGTTTATAAAACATGAGTTGTCCTAGGTTTGGTCTGATGTAGATCTGATTTAGTCCTGGTTTAGACCTGGTTTAGCCCTGGTGTAGCCCTGGTTTATTCATGGATAAAAAAAAAAAAAGGATATATAGTTCTGTGCAGAGGACATTATACAAAATGACTGCAGCCTTAGCGATTTGCACAAACTGAAATTGCAATCTTGATTTGATTTCGATATTGTGCAGTCCTAATCCTGTATAGGTCTGGCTCTGGGTTAGTCCTGGAGAAGACCTTGTTTAGTTCTGGTGTAGATCCAGTTTAGACTTGACTGTTTTTGTCCTATTTTAGGGCTTCAAAGACAACGTTTATCGCCAGAGAAGGAAGTACTTTGTGGAAGTTGCCATGAACTACAAATTGTGAGTATGATCAGGAAACTAGACCTGGTTCATCTTAGGTTTAGTCAAGTTTTAGCTCAGCCGTAGTCCCTTTGTCCCTCTGTGTTTACAGCCTGTATTAAGGTTCTCCTTGATGTGACAAGTAAAAGATTTGAGCATTTCTTCTCTCATTTGTCCAATCCATAAAATGTAAACTATTAGAATTTATTTTAAAGGAGACTTTTATAAGCTCTTATCCATGTACTACACTGTGCTTATTATCCATTCACTCCACACTAGATAGTGGTAATTTACTTGTGTAGCCACAGCTGCCCTGGGACAGACTAACTGAAGTGAGACTGCCAATCTGCACCACTGGCTGTTTTTGTTTTAGTCCTGGTTTAGTCCTGATTGAGTCCTAGTTTATACGTGATGTAGTCCTGGTTTAGTTGTAGTTTACACTTGGTATACATAGTCCTGTTTTAGCTGTAGTTTAGACCTGATCTAGTCCAGGTTTAGTCTTGGCTTAGCCCTGGTTTAGTCCTGATTTAGTCCTCTCTTGTATCCTCCCCCAGTGGGCTGCCGATCCCACGTATCGAGTACACAGAGGAGGAGGTGAGGACTTGGGGAGTGGTCTTTAGGGAGCTGACTAAACTGTACCCCACTCACGCCTGTCGCGAGTACCTGAAGAATTGGCCCCTCCTGACCAAGCACTGCGGCTACAGAGAAGACAACATCCCCCAGCTACAGGATGTCTCCACCTTCCTTAGAGGTACAGTCTGCACCCCCACACACATTTCAGGAACTGTGAGTAGTCTGCGCTCTTACTGTTTTAAAAAAACATCACAACTGAACGATCACACCTGAACCTACCAGGAGGATCATCTGGGTTGTAGTATAAAACAAAGTAAAGCTTAATGCCTTTGTGTTAGAGCTCCGAATAAAGCTCAGAATGTTTTTGTAGCTAAAAATAAATCAGGATTACAAACAATTGTTATCAGTAAAAGCTATATTTGATTTGCATGTGTTTACCTTATGTCTGAGAATACAGTTAGGTCATATTTATGGAATTTAAAATTAAAATATTACATACATTTCCTTTATATAATGCTTTTTTTTTTTTTTTTTTTTTTTAGCTCAAAGCTCTCTTGAAAAACATGTATTCTTACTGTGAGCGGGTGTCGTGAACCCCCCCTCAGCAACAGGAGAGCTCACCCGGGTCGGTTAAAAAGATGAAGGTTTTGGCATAAATTCCATTGAGGGGCTCCTGACATTCAGATGAAGATGTTCATAATGCTTTATTTCATTAAACGAATAGCTGTTAGAGCATTAGAGATTAAGAATGATTGATTTAGATGATAGAGGCATTTTTGTGATCTATATTAGCATAAGTTACTTGTTTTATTTTGATTTAACCTGACTTGTTTCTTTTAAATTGATTTATTTGATTCATCCAACTTAATTTCCAGGTTGGGTTGTTTGGCATTAATTTTTGTAACTACTATGTTTGTGTGCAGGAAACATGCAAACAAGAGTTTCCTGGTCTTTTGACAGTTAACCCTTGTTTGACATTGTTTTTTGTAACATTATATGCTATGTTGTGTGCAGGAAACCTGCAAACAGACCGGTTGCGAGCTTCCTGCTCGTTCGACAGTTGAACGACAGTTGAACCTCGCATCTGGGCTCGGAAGAGGCGCCTTGCCTGTGGAGCGATGTTTGCAGTTTCCAAAGTGTTGTCTGTACTTAGAAAATGTGTGCTATATGTGACGTCCTAATCACTTTGCATGTACCTGGGTGGAGTCCTGTGACCTTAGAAAGACCTGAAGGATATAAATACTGAAAAAATCTGCGTAGAAACGTGATCCTGATTCGGTTGGCATTGACCCCTCCGGCGTAACTTTGCTAAGGAGGTCAGATCCTCCAATTTTGGACTAGGCAGCGTTTTATAGCTTACCTGGTCACAGGGTAATTTCTCCAAAAGGCTACTTGCATAGTGATTTGTCCTAATTGTTTTTGTATGAGCTTTTAAAGAAAAATAGCGGCTACCGAGTGAGTTGGTCATAGTCATCCTGTTGTGAGCTTTCCAGGCCTAAAAACCTTGAGTGAGCGAACTTTAGCACAACGATAAATGATGGTATCAGCCACATGAGTAGTGCATAAAATTAATAAAAAGCCGAAAAATAAGACAAAGACAGATCACTTGTTGGGATCTTTTGTTGAGTCTCTCCCTTTAATTAATATACATATATTCCTACCACGAGCAAGTCCAGTCATCCCAGGTGAGTTATCTGATAAAACGCAATGTTGGGGAAATTTTCTGATGCAATGTTTTTGATGCAATGCTGAATTTGGATAAATGTTTTGAAGCACTGCTAAAGATAAGTGAATATTTGCAATGTTTGGTGTAAAGCTAAATCTGGATAAATGTTTTGAGGCACTGCTGAAAATAAGTTAATATCTGCAAGGTTTTGAATGCTTTGAGGTACTGTTAAAAATAAGTAAGTGTCTGGCAAGTGTTATGAGATAAGGTAAGAAGGGGTATGAATTTAATCTAATATATAGGGGGTATGTTATATGGTGTTTTCTAAAGCTAAGTGATATTTTAAGTGTTGTCTGAGTGATATTTTAAGTGTTGTCTAAGTGATATTTTAAGTGTTGTTAGAGTTATTTATATGGTGTTTTCTAAAGCTAAGTGATATTTTGAGTGTTGTTAGAGTTATTTGAAAAGAAGTGAGACTCAGGCCGCATAGTACTGGCCTGGCTTCTTAACAGCAGGATCGCCTGTTACCATTGGTTTGTCTCCATGGAGATAGTTAATACTAATGCCATATCTTTGTCAGAAACATCTCTGGAGTTGTGTTTTATTTCATTCACACATGTTTCTGTAATCCCACAGATTTAGTCTGTCGGCCATTGCAGAATTTAGTGGCTCCCTCGAACTCCTGTGTTTTTAAAGCCTACACATTTTATACTGAATATTTAAGAACTGTCACTGAATTGCCTTTGGTGAACTGGCTAATTTAAGTAATTCAGTTTCATTTTGTTCTTACATGCAGCGTTTTACATGTTCTTAATCTCAAATCTTTTATCTTTATGTTCAGAGCGCTCAGGTTTCACAGTTCGTCCGGTGGCGGGGTACCTTTCTCCCAGGGACTTTCTGGCTGGATTGGCCTATCGTGTGTTTAACTGCACTCAGTACATCCGCCACAGCACCGACCCTCTGTATACACCTGAACCGTGAGTATATATAAAACCCATACAACCAGAACCCCTGTATACACCTGAACTTTGAGTATATACAACCACATGCTCCCCTACATACCAGACCCTCCTACATACAACCAGATCTTCCTACATACAACCAGACCCTCTTACATACAACCAGACCCTCCTACATACAACTAAAGCCTCCTACATACAACCAGACTCTCCTACATACAACCAGACCTTCCTACATACAACCAGACCCTCCTACATACAACCAGACCCTCCTACATACAACCAGACCGTCCTACATACAGCCAAACCCTTCAAAATTCAACAATTCTCTCTACATGCAACCAGACTCCCTATACACTCCAGAGCTGTGAGTATAACTGAACACTCCTATACACCTTAACTATGAGTACAACCTACTGTAATCCCCTTCATACAACTGGACCCTCAAATGCGCACCCAAACCATCCAAAAATGTTGAAAGCAGTTACAACTACCCAAAATTGATGACATAACTAAATAAATCTGATCTAGTCAAATCAAAACAAGATGAATAGTTAATGGTGAATTAAAGCTGCTCTGACTTGCAGTACCACTCTTCTCCACAGGGACACGTGTCATGAGCTGCTGGGGCATGTTCCACTTCTCGCTGATCCAAAGTTCGCTCAGTTTTCCCAAGAAATTGGTTTGGCCTCATTAGGAGCCTCGGACGAAGACGTACAGAAACTCGCCACAGTCAGTACTATCTGTTAATATTGTTCGCGTTATTACAGCTACAGTTACTACAACTATTATTGCTAACCTGTGTGGTTTTCAGTGCTACTTCTTTACCATCGAGTTTGGCTTGTGCAAACAGGACGGGCAGCTCCGAGCATATGGAGCAGGTCTGCTGTCCTCCATTGGAGAACTACAGGTGAACAAACATGACTACTACTACTCCAAACACTCCTACTACTATGACTAAATTTGTCAACTGGACAAATGCTTATTTGGGTCTAAAACCACTTGACAAATCGAATTTGTTCTTTGCCATGAATTCTACCTGGATGACTGAGGGATTCTACACACACTTCTACAACTACCACCAACACTCCTACTACAACCACAAACACTACAACAACGACTACTACTACTACTACTACTACTACTACTACTACTACTACTACTATTACTACTACTACTACTACTGCAAAGAGTATGGATTGTAGAAGTGAGTTGTTTAAATGTGACAGTAGCTGTTGTGTGTCCACTAATCCGAAAGTTGGTGGTTCAAATCCCGCTCTTCACAAAATCATCATTGGTTGAGCGGTTAGTTGATGGCTTGAGGATCCTGGGCTAGGTCCTGATGACTGAGGACCACTAAACCTTATGGAGCACACACCTGCCCTAGGATACACTTTCCTGACTGTTCTTGTATCTTTTTTTCCCCAGCATGCCCTGTGTTCCTGACTCTTCCTGTTTTTTCCCCAGCATGCCCTGTCGGAAAAGGCCGTTGTGAAGACCTTTGACCCAAAGACCACGTGTTACCAGGAGTGCATCACCTCATTTCAGGAGGTTTACTTTGTGTCCGAGAGCTTCGAGGAGGCCAAAGAGAAGATGAGGTACCAATGTCCAAAGTGTACACTGGTGCATGAATGTGAGTGTAGAGTCCTTCATTTTACACTGTTCTGTCTGTTGTTTTCAGGGAGTTTGCAAAGACGATCAAGCGTCCCTTCTCTGTGTACTATAACCCGTACACTCAGAGCGTAGACCTGCTCAAAGACACAAGGAGCATTGAAAATGTGGTACACGATCTACGCAGCGACTTAACCACAGTCTGTGACGCTCTGGGCAAGATGAACACCTACATGGGAATATAACCCACAACCTCACACAACCTGCAACCTAAAACATCCTAATGAAACCTACAAAGGAGTCCAACTCGCAACCCACAACAGCCCTGCTAATGATGATTTAACTCACAACCTCACACATTCGTGCTGCTAATGAGACATTTGAACATGCTTTGCTCCTCTGTATGACCAGCAGAGGGAGACCCACAGCTTCCTTAGTAATTCTTAAAAGTGCACTATATGTAACTTTTCTGGTGGAGAGTCCCCCACCTGCTTGTCTCCATGGAGATATTATTGCTTTGCCTGGAATGTCCCATAGTATAGTGGGCGACAGTGGCTCAGTTGGTAAGAGTATTTATCCACTGATCAGAAAGTTGGTGATGCGATTCCACCTCCCACAGATGTATGCTGTCATTGTGTCCTTGGGCAAGACACTTAACCAACCTTGCCCCTAGTGTCTGCATACACTGATGTATGAACATGTGTGTGAATGGGTGAGTGGTTCCTTGATGTAAAAAAAAAAAAAGATAATTTACTATTTATCATAGTATAGCTTTAATCTGCAACCTGTCACTCTTCACTCACACCACAGTGCTGCTCTGTGATTGGTCCAGTCTCGCAGCAGTGGCACCCATGTATTCTTGTGTGGAGTATCTAAAGGCTATCACACACTATAGGACTTTTTGGTCTTAAATGATTTTTAAAGGTGCGACAAAAAGTGCACACCACAGTCACAAGGAGAATCTTATGAGACTTAAAATCTCAGATCGCAAAGACTGCAGCGGGATATGTATGGCTGTTTCCTGTCTACAGTAAAACCACTTGCTTTGAGACTCTTAAGTATTCAAAAGATCAGAGCACTGCACTTCTAGTTTAGACAGAAATCAAAACTGTGTCATTATTATTTGTGAGATATAGTGCAGTACTTCATATACAGGAATTTTAAAGCATAAAAGATTGGCAATAAAGTACACAAGAAGTAGAGTCAGTATCACTTATCTGCAGCTTCACCTGAAGAACTGAGGAACTACTCTCACCTTTTTACTTTCAAAGACACATCACACTGGATTAATAGCGCGGTTTTGTGGACTGGATGTCATTATTTGCAGAGGAAAATTTCTGTGGATAATGTGGATGAGATGCTGCACTTCAAATTTATCACTTCATGAGGGGTGAGTAATAAAGTCTTCTCATTATTTTCGCTCTATCCCGAGTTTGTATCCTGCACCTCTGTGTCCGTCACTCCTCTGCCCCGATGCTGTTTTATTGGTTGTTGCCGTAGTGTTGGTGATGTTGGTGGTTACGCTCTGACAAAGCAGCTCAGAGTCACACTGACACCACACTTGAGAAGCACAGCGGCTTCAAAATCTCACAGAAAGTTGGGTCACGCCTCCCCGAACTTGGAGAGAAGAAAATTACAGCCATAATTGGGCATATTCTCCTTAAGTGTGTGGCAGCCTAAATATTAGTTAAGTCCATAAAACTGTCACCTGAGGAAATGTGCAAAAACTGCTCAAACATACAATTAATCTGAACTTTAAACTAATACAAGAATCCCGTGCATGTCAGAACTTGTTTGTAGAGGTCTAATCTACAGGTTTTGCAGCTTTTACACAAAATAAGACATATATTTGTTCCAAAATAATCACAATGAGAAAAATAATCAACTTTCCTTGACCCCAAACCCACACTGTAAATATGTAATAAAGATTAAATGACAAACATATTTATTTTTAATGCTGAAACTGTGATGTAATCCATGTTTGGTTACAGTGTGTCAGTCCATTGAAGTTCTTAAAATAGTGAGCTTTTTGAATGTTTCATGCAGCGTCTTGTTCAGATGGAGAGAGCATGAAATTTACATTGGCTTTAAGAAGACAGACAAGAGAGAGACAGAGGACTGAAATACTGACTAACATAAAAACTCAAACTCACAAATAGTACACTTCAACTGTTCAAAATGACCCAAACATTTTTTTTTTTTTTTGTGTCCAGATGTTAGATTTAGGCCTGTCACAATAAAGCATTTTGAACTACAATATATTGCAACAGAAATAATCAGAATAAAAGATAATATTTTATAGGGATGTAACAATAACCGAAATATCATGATATGGTATCGTCAAAGTTCTCACAATAATATTGTGGACCATCACAATTTATATGGAATTATTAATTAAGAGTTATGGTGCAGCAATAGCTAAAAAAAGACAGAAGGAAATACATAGACCATGATTCTTTGCTCCATTTCAGTGTAGACTACATGAAGAAATAACACTTCTAAGCACATTTAAGTCTTGTCAAGACATTTTAAGAGGAAAAAGTAGTATATTAACAATTTTGTTAGCCACAAAATATCGCAATAAATATACTGTGAGATGTATATCATGAAAATATCGTACCGAGAGATTTGGATATTGTTACATCCCTAATCGTGAACTTCCCCACCATATCGTGAGCTTTCCCACGATATCGCAAAAAAAGATCGTACCGTGAGGTTTATATCATGACGATATCGTATCGTGAGACTTGGATATTGTTACACCCCTAATACTTTATGTACTTTGTCAACCACAATTTGAATTAGACTAATCATTTTATTTTGAGTTTAAATGATATTATGTAATTTTCTGATCTCTTATACAGTAGTTTCCTCATCACAAACATATCTGGAGCTGTGTTTTGTTTCATTCACACATGTTTAACACACACATCCTGCAGTAAGTCGAGATAATTCCCATGACAGGAATAGTTAGATATTATTTATTTATCTATTTATATTTATTTGCTTTTATTTTAGGCTACTGAAAATATTGAATTTAAAGATGCACCATGTAACTTTTCTACAGGATGGTTGGCCACGTGCTTCCTCTATGTTATTACTTTTCCTGTAATGTTCCAAGTATTGTATTGGAGTGATCCTAACAGTGAGTTCACATGTATGACGTCAGTTGAAGTCCACTTTCTCTGATAAATGCAGTGGGTTACATATTTATTCTGTACAGTGCAAACAAAACTATAAAAATATGAAGTGTGTAACATATGTAATAAAGTCTATTTTGTTGTCTGGTGTGCTGCAAATGAGTCTGTGCATTTGTCATTTGTTCTAATTTTCCTGTTTTATTGGCAAAATGAGTGAAATATCAGGTTAGACAGGCTTTACTAAGCATTAATATATTTTAAGGTTTACTAAAAATGATGTCAATTTTTTTGTTGTGTGGTGTTAAATTCTGGTGAAGTTTAGATCTTACTTCCTGGTTGGACACGGGCAGCAGATGTGACATGCGTAGAGGTGGTTTCATAATTGTTACTGTTGGCGTGTTCCAATTGTAGAAAATAATGACTGGAATTGACTGATTGAAATCACCAAAATGTATTCTCTATCCAATACAATTCTAATACAGAGCTCTGGGTCAGACCACTATCCCTGATTGCCTATTCTACACAGGTCTTACTTCAGGCAGTCTGAACACCTGCATCTGTCCCTTATCCCAGTATATACATTCACAGAAATATGCATAATGATATGTTGATCAGGTTCACGCCTTGGATCCTCCCTGAAGCCTCTCCGTTTATGGGAATGACCGGATCTATTTAGGTTTGGTGCCAGCCAGGATGTCCCCTTGTCAGCTGCTCTGTACAGAATCTCCTTAAAAAGACAACCTACACAGCAGTTTCTTTAAACACATGTATCAGATTTCAGTAGTTAAGCATTAATTGTGTGACTTCATTAACAACATTTTAAACAAATATATAATTTCAGTATTTAATAATTGCATGTGGTATATTTAATGGTCAGAAATGTTAGCCAGGCTGGCGCCACCAAGTGCCTCAGCTCAATTAAATTTCTCTCCAGCAACTAGGTCAGGAATCAGAATACAATAGACGATTTGCAAAAACCCCAGCCAATCAGTGAAGAGCCATACATTCTGTGTTCTCGATCTCTACAATCCAGAGATCCAGGATTTAAAGCTGGAACAAATGTGAGAATGTTTGGTGAATTTTATCAAGGGGAAAGAGCCCTTCTTACTACAGAAATTGTGAAAAACTTAATATACTAGTTAGCCCTGTTAGTGGCGCATTACATACGTCACGACCAAATAACCTACCGTCGAATGAACGAATTCTATCTTTGCGAGGTCAGACGGTTTCTACGAAGTGAAACTGGCTGATGAATCAGGCTACAGAAATGTGCCTTTGTGAGTAATTTGTTTTCTATGTTGATGACATTGGTAGAGTGATTCTGTTTTAGAACTCAGCGCTCCTTTTTGTATTTTTGTACTTTTTTCCCCCTACAAACTGCAACTTAACTGAAATAAAACTGATAAATATTTCCCACAGGTACTATTCCGCCAATGCACATACATGTGTTACCTACTCTGCAAAATGGACTTTTCAGAGCTCTTAACCATGTTATAGTTGTTTTCCTTCTCACTGACCCTTTGAAGTTGTATTTAGGGTCATGCATGCATGTTTGAGTCATTTTTACTCTCCTGTATTCAAGATGTCACTGCTTGGGTCTAACCCCATTTTCACCACCACCGGTACACACCCACTGTGACGTTCTTACTTCCTTCTCCAATTTTATTTTCTTAATCTGTCATACATGCAGGATTTGTTAGCATTGTGTAGTCATTTTGGTACTAATGAAAAAAAAATCTGCTGCTCACTCGTGTGATGTGCAGCTATCCATAGAAGCTGCTGACAGCATGCGGCACTTTGTTGTGATGACGATGATGTTTAGAGCAACATCAGCTCCCATTAACTTGTTTTAAATGAATATTGCTATTTAAAATGTAAAAATGTATCCATGGGTGTCAAGATTATAACTATTATTATACTATTAACTAAGCCCATGTATTTGAATGGCAGCATTAGTCAAAATGATGTGGGGTTGTGGTCTGTGGGTCTAAGGCTGAATTTGCATGTTAAGTTTTTCAAAGATGCAAAAAAAACATTTTTCTTAAAAAACAGGCAAATGTTGTCCTGTAAATACAAATTATAGGGTCAAGCCACTGCTGAGTCCTGGGTCCTGGTTAAGTTCTAGCTTAGTATAAAGATTTGTTCAAGTACTGGTTTAAAATTTGGACCTGATATAGACCCGCTTTAGTCCATGGCTTAGTCATAATTTAGTCCTGGGTTAAACTTGATTTAGTCCATGCTTTAGTGTGTTGGTGTGTTCACACTTACACAGTCACCACATCAACACTGAGACTAAACTAGGACTGTCCCTGGACTAAACCAGAACTAGAACAGGATCAAACCAAATCTACAGGGGCATGAAGGGCCCATATTATGCTATTTTCTGATCTATGTTAGACTGTTGTTTCTTCATCAAAACATACCTGGTGTTTTGTTTTACTGTATGTTTAACGCACAAATCCTGTGTATTTAGGCAGAGTTCTTCTCTCAAACAGAAAACGCTCTGGTCCACCTTGTGATCTCCACCTTGTTTCTAAAACCACACATCTTCGCTAGAATCACTGGGATAATTTCAGCCCTAGAATTGCTCTACTCAAGATAAAAAGGTAGCTGTTGACCTGAAAACCAACACTTCATAACACCACAATTTGGAACAGATCAGACTGATAATGCAGGATTACACAAACATGTGTGAATGAAACAAAACACATTATAAATTAAAGCTCACAAAAGTCCATCTTGAGTAATATAAACTGTCTCAGTACTTGTTTATTCCTGAGTTAGCTCAAATTGTGGTTTAAACTTGATTTCACGTAAAAAACATATACACAAAAATTTAAACTTAAGCAAATATCCTTTACATCAATGCAAATGTGAGGAGTTTAAAGAGAGGAGAGGAGGGTCTGCAGAACAACAGGCTTCAGACCAGTGAGAAAAACTGACTCCCACCAACCACACAGGTGCCTTTACTTTTATTTCACTTTTTAAATGTTAACTACCATTAATGTTTCTGTGGTGTCTGTGCTAGAGCGCAAGGCTAGTGGAAGTCTTTGGAGCAGCAGTTCCCAAAATGTGGTACGGGCACCACTAGACCTAAGGAGTGCCGTTTTGTCTATTTTTTTTAAGAATATTTGTTATTTGGATGTATCATTCTAGTCTAACTGTTATAAATGTAAATGTGAGACTTGCTTCAAAATAATAAAAGCTACACTAACTAGGTTTTGCGATGTGCACAGTTAGGACATGATAATTGCTCTATCGACTGATTGTGGGACCAGTATTTATTGTGGGTACTTTCTGAGTACACCTGGGGACCTTTTTGTTATTTGTCTGTGCTATGATAAGATTTTAGCTGCAGAGGGTGGAATAATTAACTTCCATTGCTCATTATAGATACATTCAAGCTTTTTAACAATATTCAACATTTAGAAGAGGGTTTAGTGGGTTTATCACACTTTAGGATTATTGTGTCACGGGCATAAATTGGTTTCAATATTATCATTTATCTTCTGTATCATACTGCAAAATGTGATACTGGCAGGCCTATATAAAGTGTACAATGACATTTACTTTGGGGGAGTTGGAGTAGTTAGTGCACAACTGATCATCACAAGTCTCAAGGGGTCCGAGTTTAATCCTGGTTTGGAAAGTTTGTTTAGACCTGTTGTGGTATTGGTTTAGTTTTACTGTAATCTAAGTTTAGTTCTGTTGTAGTCCTGGTTTAGTTCAGGCTCGAGCTGTGAAATTTTAAGACATAGTTTAGACCAAAAGGCTCTTGAAAAAGAGAGACAGATTTTTAATCTCAATCTTTTCCTGGCTAAATAACTAATAATAATAATGTTTGATGTTAAATCTGGCAGAACCTGCTTGTCAAAGCCTGCTCTCGTCAAATCTCAAAAGGTAAGTAGCGCTGGGTCTGGTTAGTACTTGGATGGAAGACTGCTGAGAATGCCAGGGGCTACAGTGGGGCGCCAGTGGCCAAAACTGTCATTGTGTCCTTCAACACTTCAAGCACATTGCCTAGTATGAAAATATGTGCATGAATGTTGGTCCGAGGGGCCAGTGGTGCAGATTGGCAGCCTTACTTCTGTCAGTCTGTCCCAGGGCAGCTGTGGCTAGAATAGAGTCTTATCACCACAAAGTGTGGAATGAATGAATAATGCACAAAATGATATAATGACTTTGAGTGTCTGGAAAAGTGCTATGCATGCATGATTATTATGAATAATTTTTTGTTTGTTTTTAGGTTGCAATCTACAATGGGCAACAACACCACCTCTAGGGCTTTTTCTTCCTTCTCCTCTTCTACCTCCTCCTCTTCCTCTCTCTCCTCTTTCCCCTCCTCCTCCTCCTCTTTCTCATCCTCTGCTTTTCTCCCTTTTCCATCAATAACAAACTCCAGCTCCAACTCCTCTCACACATTTGGACTGTTCTCTCTGTTTGAGCTAACCTGGATAACCGTAAGCATTAGCGACATGATGAGCCACTGCAGTGGCATTGAATCGGGCACATTTCTCTGGCTCGGACTCAAAATCTTCACCCTCATCACGGCTCTGCTGGCCAACAGCGCCCTCGTGTGGCTGCTCTTCAAATCGCGACACAACTTTTCCCCATCACAACTGTTAGCTTTCAACATCTCCGTCGTCGACGTCCTGTACTGCCTGTGTTTGCCAATCGAATTCTACGCCATGCTAAGCGAAAATTCAGAAACTTTTCATAAAATCATTGAATCTTTCAGAACTTTAAAGATTTTTGGTTGTCCTTTGTTTTTGACTCTCATGTGTTTAGAACGCTACATCGCTGCCGCATTCCCGATAACGTACATACGATTAGGAAAATGGAAACATCGCGTAATTCTGTGTGTCGTATCGTGGATTTTGATAATTTTTGTATCGATTTTGTCTTTCTTTTTTCAAACATTTTCATTTACTTTGTCTTTAGTGGTCATCATAGTTCTGTTGTTTCTGATCATGCTATTGTGTTTGGCTGGGATAGTATTTGTGCTGTGCCAGAGCGGACCAGGAGATGGCGTAAGCAGCAGTGATTCGCTGAAGAAACGAGCGCTGGTTAACGTCATAATGGTGATTGTGCCTTCAGCGATGGCCTACTTCCCCCTAGTGGTGTTAGTGGGGTACTTGGCGTTCATCATATCTAAAGGTGCACAGGCGTATACTCCAGAGGAGTGCACGGTGATGTATTTTCTGTTGGCGTGTCCAAGCATCGGGCTCTACATCGGACCACTGTTTTATCTGTCAAAGATTCGGCAAATGACCTGCTGCAAGAAGCAAGCGGAAAATATGACCTCTCCAACTCAAGCGGAGTAGCAGAGTGTAATTTTAAGTTACACTGTAAATAAAAAAATATTTAATAAATATAAAATATTTATCGTTTGTTTAAAATGATAGTATGATAATAACTTTCTGAAGATGGAAAGTCAGCTGCATGATTCAATGGAAATAAAAAAAGTGTAAACTATTCTCCATGGAGATATATATGATCAGAGTAAGGACAAATTTGTATTTTTTTTTTCTATTTTGGGGAAAAAGGTTTTATACTATGGCTTGGTAAAAGTTTGTTAACTATTAAATGAAATGTTTATGCCATATTTTCTACAATATGTGATAATCAAATGTACAAATATATTTGTTAAAACTACAAAAGAGGCCATTTTCAGTTCATGCTACTAAACTAGTAGAAAATGACTTCTGGAACCAAAACAGAGATGACTAGCCCTGAAACCTTCTCTACATTGAACCAGTCCTGGTCTCGATTGTAAAGACGGTAGTTTTTGTCAATTTTTAATGCCCAACATATGTATAACTCACTTTACAAGTTAATGTTGTAATGTAACATGAAACAATAGAAGTAACAGGACTTTAACATTCTAATTACTTAATTGTAATAAGTTGTACTTCATTATAAGTTACACTCACTTATATCCACAATAGTTCCCTTTAATCAAAAAATATTAGTTAAAATTAAGTTACTTAAAAAAACAAAACAAAAACTTGACATAGTTAAGTTAGTTGGACTATTTCTAAAACTTTGAGTATACACAACTTAATCTATTCAATTACTTTGGATGTTCGGGTTTACAGTGTGTTTGTGGTGTATCTTTTTTTAAAATGACCTCATATTTGTTCAAAAAGTAGTATTTTCTGTTAATTCATGGTAGTGTCTGCATTTATTTGGTTTAAATAATTTTGAATGGAATATTGAGTCATCATTTCACGCTGTGGCAATAATTTTATAAAGGACCCCAGGGTAGGACCAGCGTTCAATGCGCTAACCACTCAGCCACCGTGCCCCAAAAGTATGAAAAATGTCAGAACTTGCTAAAAAGCTGGTTTGTATCTGGCTGAGTTGCTTGTCTGTATCTGCTCCTGTCTCAAATGTTGAACTTTGTCTCCTATTGCAGTAATTAATTTAAATAATACACCATGATGCATATCATTATAATAGTAACATTTTCATTTAAGGCCGGAGCACCAGAAACTGGCGAAGGGCCTATTAGTATTTTTTTAAATAAACACATGCAAATATTTTGAAAAATGACAGGGTTAAGTTAAGAGTTGGGGTAAGGGTGGGGTTGGGGCTATGGTTAAGATTACGACTAGGGTTAAGTTTAATTTTAGAGTTATTAGGGTTAGTGCCAGTGTGGCATTTGGGAGCGCTGCATTTGTGGGGCGTGACTTTTGCGGGGAAAGGTGTTTTGCGGGGAAGAGTAGGCTGATCATTGCCGCTTGCGACTATATTACATTTTACATTGGTTTTACCACAGCATGTTTATCGTATTTTAGAATTTCGGGAACAACACAACCAATCAAATCTCTCACGGTCAGGTGAGGACTCCCTGCCGTCAATGACGACTCATCACGGAGATAATGACGAACCCTGTAAGAACTTACAAGTTCAGTTCCACTTTTGGGTCGGTTTGTGTCTGGCTTTCAGAGGAGTAGCACGTACTGGTAGCGCTGTGTTTTGTGTGTCTGTGTGTGTTTTTCTTTGTGTGTGTGCGGGACACAGGGAGAGAGGTACCCTCCGCTTTAAAGCACTTAAATGCACTTTTACAAACACTAAAATACTTGCATTTGACTTCTGTACTCGCATTAGCAGTAACAGTTAGTAATAGTACGTAGAGTTGAGTAACAAGACAGATAAAGGTTTAAAGTATTATCTAGTGGCAGTAGCAGTAGTAACCGAGTATTCAGTTGCTGTGTTGCTGAGTTTAGTGTTTGGAGTCATACTACTAGTAGTACTGATAATACTCCTTTTCCTCTACACCAAGAGGTCCTGCAGATGCTTCAGGAGTACGGCTCAGAGGACTACAACATAGCGCGCTGGTTCAGTTCCTTTCACTTCAGTGGCACATTTTGCCTGGAGTTTGAAAGACTGGACATCAGTTTATTTGACCTACTGCAACAAATGGGGAATCTTGATTCTGGGAAAAATCCGGGCTGTACTCTTCCAGGTGGGTTGTAGTGTCAGTTTTACACATGTGACAAATACAGAGGATATGAGGACATGCAATTTTTCATAAATATGCAAAAGCAAGATGCAAAACATTACACTATAACTTCGCAAACCAGATGCAATGTGCAGTAGTTTCATTAGCAAGTACACCGATTGCACTCTGAAGGTGGAGTGATTTTGAACGAGGAGCAAAGAGAGGGACTCAGAGTTCATATGTTGTTTTCAGCATTTCCAAAACAATAAACGGTAACATGGTGATCTAAATGTATTATGCGTTAACATTTAGTCCCCCATAGAAGTGTAATACCCCCTCTTTGATGAAGTAAATACAATGTCTGCCTCTTCTGGGAGTTCACATCAACAGTACAGAGTAAAGTGAATGATAAATCAATCAATCAATCAAATAGATAAATGTGGCCATACCAGCTTGTCAAAGCCTGATCCCATCAAATCTCAGAAGCTAAGCAGGGCTGGGCCTGGTTAGTGCTTGGATGGGAGACCACTGGGAAAATCAGGTGCTACAGGGGACGCCAGTTGTAAAAAACTGTTGTTGTGTCCTTAGGCAAGACACTTCACCCTCATTGCCTAGTATGAAAGTGGTCTGTGTGAGTGATGGTGGTGGTTGGAGATGCTGATGGTGCAGGTTGGCAGCCTCACTTCTGTCAGTCTGCCCCAAGGCAGCTGTGACTACAGTACTAGCTTACCAGCACTGGGTATGGAGTGAATGAGTAATGCTCTGTAAAGCGTCTTTGAGTGTCCAAAAAAACATTATATAAAACTGATGCATTTATTATTATTATAAAAGTGTTAGAGTGAATGACTTGTTATTAACATGTTTAAGCTTAATATGTAAAGCCATTGTGTGTCTTGTAGTGAGTCAGTTGTAACCCATGGTTGTGGTTCCTCTGTGCAGGTAGCGACAGCCCTCAGGTTTTTGCAGGGTCTGGGTTTGATCCATGTGGACCTCAAACCTGAAAATATCATGTTGGTGGACCATGTGTCAAGTCTCCAGGTGAAGCTCATTGACTTTGGGGTGGCTCACTCACATATTGTACTGCCTGTTACTGTATATAGACCGTATCCTGTCTCATGAATTAACATTACAGCAACTACTATTTCTTCTACTACTGCTTCTGCGGCTACGACTACTACAAAAATGATTACTATTACTACTACTTCTACTACTACTACTAGTACTACTACTACTTCTATTAATACTAATACTACAGCTACTACTTCAAAATTCTCCATCACAGAAGACGGTGCAGTTCTGAGGAAAGTATCTTCAGATCAATGTGAACCCATCTCCTCAGGACACAGCCATAGAGACAAACTCCCCTCCCTCTGCTCTCTCCATCATCGCCGTTCTTTCTCTCTACCCCCTCCCTCTCTCTTTCTCTCTGTCCTCTCGTCTTCATCCTCTCTCTCCCCATTTCTTTCTCTTTTCTTTTTCTTCTCTCCTCTCCTTCTTACGTCCAAGAGGCAAACTCTCCCCTTCTCTACACCCCTTCTTTTCTCTCATCTCCCCTTTTCCTCTCTCTCTTTCTCTTACTCGATCTCCTCTCTCCCCATCTTTTATTCTTCCTCTCTTTTTTTCCTCATCCTCACCCTCTTTGTCTGACTCTCTGTTCTCTCCTCAGTCCCCTTTCCTCTCTCCTCCCTTCCCCTTTCTCTCTTCTCTTTTCTCTCTTCTCCTCTCTACTCCCTCCCTTTCTCCCCTCAGCTCTCTTTCCCATACTGTTTCTCTTCTCCCATCCTTCTTTGTCTTTATCCTCTCTTTTCTACCACCCTCTCTCTTTTTCTCTTTCTTCCTCTCTCTCCTTCCCTTCTCTTTTTCTCTCTACCCTTTGACCTCTCTGTCTTTCTTTCATCCTTCTTGTTCTCTATCTCTCTTACTCTTCCCTCCTCTCTCCTCGCTCCCTCTCTCCATCCTCTTTCGTCTTTTATCCTCCTTCCCTCCCTCTTTCACCTTTTCTTTTTCTCCCTCAGCTTTTTCATCTCTGTTCACCTCGAACCCTCTTTTCTTTCCTCACCCTCTTTCTGTCTCATTCTTTCTGCCTCCTTCCTCAATCAGTCTCTCCATTCTCTTTCTGTTTCCTCTCCTCCCTTCTGCCTTATCGTGACTCTCCTCTTTTTCTCCTCTCACCTCTCTTCTTTCTCTGTCCTCCCCTCTCTCCTCCTCCTCTAATCCCTCTAACCCCTCCTGCCCTCTCCACCTCCTTCTCTTTTCTCTCCTCCCTATACTCTCTCCTCCTCCTCGCCCTCCATCCACCTCCCCCTCTCTTATCTCTTCTCCCTTCCTCTCTCTCCATTTTCTATCTTCCCTCTCCCACCTCATCCTCATTCCCTTTCCTCCTCTATCCTCTCCCTTCCTCCCTCTCTTTCTCTCTCTCACCCTATACTCTCTCCTCCACCCCCTCCTCTCTCCTCCCTCTTTCTGTTCCCTCTCCTCCCTTCTGCCTTGTCTCTACTCTCCTCTTTTTCTTCTCTCTCCTCTCTATGCTCTCTTCTTTCTCTGTCCTCCCCTCTCTAATCTTCCCTCTTTACCACCTTCTCTTTTCCCTCCTCCCTATACTCTCTCCTTCTTCCCTCTCCCCACCCTCTCCCACCTGATCCTCATTCTCTTTCTCCCTCTCACCCTATACTGTCTCCTTCTCCTCTCCCCTCCTCCCCCCTGCTCTCTCCTTCCTCTTTCTGTTCTCTCTCCTCCCTTCTGCCTTGTCTCTACTCTCCCCTTTTCCTGTCTATCCTCTCTTCTTTCTCTGTCCTCCCCTTTCTCCTCCTCCTCCCTCTCTAATCCCTCCCTCCTACTCCACCTCCTTCTCCTTACTCACCTCCCTTCCTCTCACGCCCCTTTCTCTCTTTCCTCTCCTCACCCTCTCCCACTTGATCCTCGTTCGTCACCCCATACTCTCTCCTCCTCCACCCTCCTCTCTCCTCCCTCTTTCTGTTCCCTCTCCTCCCTTCTGCCTTGTCTCTACTCTCCCATTTTTCTTCTCTCTCCTCTCTATCCTCTCCTCTCCAATCCCTCCCTTCCTCTCCACCTCCTTCTCCTTACTCTTGTCCCTATACTCTTTCCTCCTCCTTCCTCCCCGTCTTTTCTCTCCTCCCATCCTCTCTCTTCCCTCTCCCACCTGATCCTCATTCTTGTTCCTCCCTCCTCTCCTCCCTTCTGCCTTGTCGCTAGTCTCCTCTTTTCTTTTTTCTCTGTCCTCCCCTCTCTCCTCCTCCTCCCCCTCCGTCCACCTCCCCCTCTCTTTTCTCTTCTCCCAACCCTCTTCCACCTCATCCTCATTCTTTTTCCTCCTCTTTCCTCTCCCTTCCTCCCTCTCTTTCTCCCTCTCACCCTATATTCTCTCTTCCTCCTCTCTCCTCCTCCACCCTCCTGTCTCCTCCCTCTTTCTGTTCCCTCTCCTCCCTTCTCCCTTGTCGCTACTCTCCTCTCTATCCTTTCTTCTTTCTCTGGCCTCCCCTCTCTCCTCCTCCTCCCTCTCTAATCCCTCCTTCTCTTCCTGCTTCTCCTTTCTCTCCTCCTCCTCACCCTCCATCCACCACCCCCTCTTTCTTTTCTCTTTTCCTTCCCTCTCCCCACCCTGTCCCACCTGATCCTCATTCTCATCCATCCTCTCACCTCTCCCTCTTTCTCTCTCTCACCCTATACTCTCTCCTCCTCCTCTCTCCTCCCTTCCTCACCTCTCTCTCCTTCTCCCATGGGACCACCCTGTAGCTCAGACTGGCTTTAGACTGGATTAGGTCCCTGTTTTGGATCAATAAGTGCCACTATGAGGGAGGAGGCTCATCTGTTTCCCTGTACCTGGGGGAGGGACCATATTGTACGCAGAGTTAATGGACTCCACAATATTGAAAATGTGTCACTGCAAAAAACAAATATCTATTGTATAAAATGGACTTTACAGGGATTGTACTCTTATGTATTCAAGCAAAATGTCTTTTCCCAGTACAGAAATATTGTATAATCAGTTCTTGCGGTCAAAATAAGTGTTGTAGTGTGTTCTGTAATTATAAAGCTTTTTAACGTCTAATTATCAGGAAGTGCACATGCTAATAATTGAAAAGACCGTACAAATCAGGTAAAGCGTGTTTAATTTACAATAGTTTGATGAAAAAATTGTTTTGGAGTTTGTAAATTAGATTATATAGAATTATATAGAATTAGTCTTTTATAAAAGCAGAGCTGTAAAAAGAACTGATTCAAATAAAACTACTGCGTAGGGTGAGCAGAAAAAATTCTAAACTGGGACACACCCAGATTTAGCCTGATTCATCAGCCGGTTTCACTTCGTGGAAACCGTCTGACCTCGCAGCATTAGGATTCGTTTGCTTGATGGTAGGTGGGTACACTTTTTATTTAACCAATCGCTGCTGCTATTTGGTCATGACATATGTAATAATCCGCTAACGGGGATAACTGGTATATTCAGCTTTTCGCAAATCCCATAGGAAGAAAGGCAATAACGTTTTTCCCCTTGATAAATTTCACCAAACATTCTCTTTGTTCCAGCTTTAAATCCTCAATCTCAGGAATCGTTGCCAATACAGAATGTCTGGCTCTTTACTGATTGGCTGGTGCCCAGATTTGCACTTCCAGGATTCTTGCAAACCGTCTAGTGTATTTTGATTTCTGACCTAGTCGCTGGAGAGAAATGAAATTGAGCTGAGGCACTAGGTGGTGCCAGCCTGACTCACCCAGGTTAGGATGGTTGGTAGAAATAAAATGATGACTGTAACATTGTGCATTCTCATGTAAGTCATGATCTGAGGGACTTCTGTTGCTGCATTTTTTGCTTTATTGTCATTTGCAAATGCAGATCTCTGTATTTTTGCAAAACAAATGTCAATTTATGCTTCTCTTTAATGTTGGCAGGGATCAGATTAGTCAAAAAATTGTGATATGTGATTGTGTATGTATGAAAAAGAAAACTAGGTTGTTTTGCATAATAGTGAAGATTTCAGTTCGCAATTGTTTAATAATTGTGCCTGAACTGAAATGTACTGATTTGAAATGTTTAGTAACCATTGGTGTTGACGTATTGTCTTGAAAAGGGAAAGGGGGCAGATAACATAAGATGACTCTTCTTTCTGCTCCTTTTCATTCATTTCTTGTATGCTTGATGTTGTGACACTGTCGATGTCTTTTTATACTTTATGAATGAAATAAATAAACAAATAATAAACAAATCCTGGGTTAGACCTGATGTAGTCCTGGTTTAGATTTGGTTTAGTCCTGGTTTAGATCAAATTGGTCAAAAATAAGGACAACTGGGACATTTCTTGTATAAAACTGGGACAAATCAGTGGTTTTTTATAAATCTGATTGGACAGGGGACACAGGGATCAAAAATGGGACTGTCTCAGGTAAGTAGGGACGTCTGGTCACACTAAGCTTGCAGTGTAATCTTTTATAGACGCACCGTGAACTTTTCTGTTACTGGCTTATTTCCATGGAGATGTTGTAGTTTTGCTTCAAATATTCCACAGTATAACATTAAACATATAGTACATATCTTACACTTCAATTACAGGTGTTGGTACATGTGAAAATCACTAACAACACACATTCTTACTGTGAGTGGGCTCGTCTCTCCATAAATCCAGAGATGGTTAGAGTAGCCAAAACTTGTACTCAATAAGAGTAATGTTACTTTAAAATAATATTACTCAAACAGTAGTACAGAGTAGTGGTCCAAGAAATTTTAAGGAGTAAAAGTATGCTGCTAGAAAAGTACTCTTTTTGCTCAATTTCTTTTAAAAGTTACTGATCTGGTAGAGCATGGAGATAGATGCGTTTAATGCCATACTGTGGAACATTACATGGAGACATAAACGTGCCAGCAGATCCTTTACCAGAAAAGTTATATAGTAAGTCTTTAATAAATCAAAACTGCTCAAATTTAAGTCAAATATGTTTAGTTCAGTTTTAGAGTAACAGAGAGTGAACAGCAGGGGGCGACAGAGGACAGCGGAAAACGAGGGAGAGAAAATATGACAAGCATTTACCTTCTGTTTTATTTAATAAAGTTTAACAAACAAATTTAATCAATTTAACAAATCATTGTAACTATTAATAACTGTATCATAACTTAAAGGTGCACTGTGTAACTTTTCCTCCATGGTGATTTTATTGCCTGACCTGGAATTGTAACAGTATGGCCTTTTCTAACTCAAAGAGAAAAGCAGAAAACAGTACAAGGCCAAGCTACAGGTCAGATCTGTGTACTGTATTAAAGGTAAAAGGAGCTGTTAACTTGGAAACTACATCTTCATGACATCACAAGGTGGAACTGAGCATTTTGAGCTTTGGAGATGTGAACAGACTAATAAAGTTAGATTGAATGAAACAGAACACAACTCTCACACAACAACAGGTATGTTTTTGAGGAGGTTCATGACTAAAAGCTCACAGGAGTCCATTTTGTGTTATATAGGACCTTTAATCGTTCCTTTTGTATTTGAGCAAAATGTGTCTTACTTCAGATATATTATATAAGCAGCTCTTGAAGTCAAAATAAGTTCACTGTGTACTATCTGCTTCTAAGTAAAATGTTTACAGAGAATCATGAAGTGTGTGTTAGCATGCTAGTTGTTGTTAGCTTTAGGGTCGTGATGTTTGTGTAATCTCTCAATCGTAGGATCCATCACAAAGGAGAAATTAAATGTCAACTGAACAAAAGTAAATTCCTTCTTTGCTTTAGGGTCATGGCAAAACTCCACTCTGGTTTCTGAAAGTTACAGCTACATATCAGCTCAAAAATATCAGCAGAGCTCATTGGCTATTGGTTGCTCTATTATACTATTATACACAGTGGTGGAAGGTAGCAAAATACAATAGTAAAATTACAATACTCAGTTTAAAATTTTAGGTGTCTGTACTTTACTTACTACATTTTACAGTGGATACATTTCACTTTACCTTAAAAAACAGAACAGAATGTGTATCTGTACTTTCTACTCCACTACATTTTAAATCTAGACTGAGAAGTAAAAAGTACTTTTCTTTATGGTTTGAGACCCAGTGAAATGGCTGAGATTTTATTTTTAGCAGATTTTATTTGAGTTTCCATCCCAACTTTGACCAATACACAAAAATGGCTAGGAAAAAAATAAATAAAAGAAGTAAATTGAATCACTTAAAAGCAGCCAAATTCTTTATCAAAATCACTAAATTTCATCCTTAAATTTGTTCTAAAAATCTCTATAAAATACTTTTTCTCTTACAGGCACTGTGCATAAGGTAAGTGAGGAGTAACTTTGGATAGCTGAAAGGTCTGTTTTGAAAATCAGGCGTCGCTTTACTCTTCTCTCTTCCTGCACTTGAGCTCCATCCCTCTGTCAGTCTGCAGCTGTTGTTAGGCTGGTGTTGCCGAGCAGAAGGAGAACTCCTGTGGGACTAAAGCGAACAAACAGATCCAAGAATCACATTTCACTATCTACGAGTTTCACAGGGATGATAAATTAGGGCTGTTGCTGTATAGACCCAAGCAGTCTGCCTGGAATGTTCCACAGTATGACATTAAACACCTGTACTTTACATTTATTCAATTTGATGGTTTTATAGCTCAAAAATACAGAGAAACGCAGGCATTCTGACTGTGAGCGGGGCTGCCTCTCCACAGATCTGACCTGTAACTTGGTCTGGTTTGGTGTGAAGGTAGAAAGGTTTAATACCATACTGTGGAACATTCCAGACAAAGCAATAACATCTCCATGGAAGCAAACATTTGATGGAACCTCCACCAGACAAGTTACGCAATGTACCTTTAAGTCATGATATAATGCTCTTTCTTCAAAAACAAATCTAGAATTGTGTTTTATTTCATTCACACATGTTTGAGTAACCCTTTATTATGAGTCTGTCTACATCTCCAAAGCTCAAAATGCTCTGTTCCACCTTATGATGTCATGTAGTGGTAGTTTTCAAGTTAACAGCTCCTTTTACATTCAGTAGAGATGAGATCTAAATGATTCTAAAGAAGGTTTATGAAGTTTAAAAACCCAGTGGAGCACTTCCTGTTTTACCACATGACATCACAAGGTGGAACAGAGTGTTTTCTGTCTGAGAGAAGAACTCCATTGCATGTTTGTGTTTAAAGTGGTGTTAGAGCTTTTGTTTGTTAACCTTGTAGATTCTCAAGTTAAAAATGCACTATGTAACATTTCTGTCTGTCACCTGCTTTTCTCCATGATGTTATTGGTTTCCCTGAAATGTTTCACAGTTTAAAGCCTATTCATGGGTTTCAGCTGTTTATAGGTGACATATTGAAATGGTTAACTGCTATGGCAACAGTGCTAATTTGTAATCACATTTAGTCATCACATTTAGTCAGTTTGACTTTTGTTTTTGCTGTGCAGTCACACTCCCTTCAGAGCGCTCTCACAACACAATCAGCATGCATCTGACTAAAGAAACGACTGCACATCGCATCAGGCTTGTAAAGTTGTAGTGTATTGTTTTAGATCATGTTTTGTATATTTATGGAGAATTGTCATGTGGGAGCAGCCTTGTGGGTGGAACTTTGTGCAGGCTCCTTCTGCTAAAAGTAAGGAGGGTTCTAAAAGAGCCCATGAGATCACTCAAATTCTGAAACATTCATGGAGGAAATAAAACCTCTTCAGGCATGTTTTTGATGAGGGAACAACACTAAAACATGGTAAAAAACAAACAAAAAAAACCTCCAAAAAGTCAATTTTGCATAATAATGCATATGCGACAGTAGCTCAGTTGGTAGAGTGTTTGCCTACTGATCCAAAGGTTGGCAGTGTGATTCCCACAGATGAATGCTGTTGTTGTGTCTTTGGGCAAGGCAATTAACCCACCTTTCCCCCAGTGTCTGCGTACAGTGGTGTGTGAATGGGCGAGTGGTTCCTTGATGCCATGAACACTGAGTGTCTTGGTGGTGGAAAAACGCTGTATAAAAATGTGACATTACCATTTATGTGGCCATAAGTTATAGACCCTGCACCAGGAAAGTTGCTTAGTGCACCTTTAATGAATTCTATGCCTGGACAAGGATCAAATCGCACTAAAAATATGTCAATATAGAAAATGTATGGGAAAAATATGGGTGAAATTGAATTTGAGAAAGAGTAGAGCTGAGTTCAACATATTTCAGACATAATGATGCGCTGATCGAGACAAGTCCAAACTCATCCTCCCTGTCCCCGCACGCGCTCTGGCTGTTGCCATGGAGAGAGCAAGTCCTCGCGCCGTGACTGCTGCTGCGCGTGAGCTCCGTGGGGACGCACGCGCCACACCTCTGCTGTGCACGAAGATCGTCCAGCTGCAAGAAGAGCACGCGACTTCCGGTTTGACGTTCAAAATAAAAGCATCTAAAGAACGGAAGGCTTACTTAATCACTAAATCAAATTTTATTTGCCACAAAACCAAACTGTGTATGTGGTGTTTTAATAGTATATATTGTTGCTAGACCTTTTTGACACAATTAGAGCAACCTATGCAAATTTGCAGCTTTATGGTCAAAAATGAGCTGCCTCCAGTGGCCTCTGCAATTTAAAGTTGGTGGTGACATCACACAGGACTGCCCTGATTACAGCCAGATGTTTCTGAGCCCTCCTAGATCCCGCCCCTCCTTCCCCCTCATCACTCTCCCGTCTCTTCCAGACCCCGTCCCTGTCTCATTAGACACACTGGATGTGAGGACTACATTGTTGATGCTTCATAGACAAAAAAAACATTCACTTCATTATCTGCGTTTGTACCCCTCAAAAATATCTTACTGAATGAATGAAATACATTCATACTGTGAGCGAGGTCGCTACTGCACAGATATGGCCTGTATCTCAAACTTAGCTGGGAAAGACCTATAACAAAATAGGTGATGCCATGATTTTGATTCACATGTTTTTTTTATAGTTGAAAAGAGCTATGAAACAGTTTAAAAACCTAGAACTCATTATTTTTTCAAAAAATCACACATACAGAGCCATGGGCTTAACCCAGAAATTTTTTGAGCACTCAACCCTCAGAAACAAGATTATTACAGGATAATTCCATCATGTAGCAACCATAATGTTAACAATGGCCAAAACCTGCCTAAATAACACAATAGTTATAATTAAAATGACACAAATCAGTGATAACACCTTTATTTTGTTAAAACCCATAAAGACCTTAAAGTGTAAAGGTGCAAGCAAAATAGATAAAACATGTAATACTACTACTATTACTATTACTACTACTAATAATAACTAAAGCAGTCATATAAATAATCATTTTCACAGATAGCTTTCAACCTATCACCTTTATTGTTTATTGATTGAAAATTGAACCTTAGTGACTTTGTTGTTTCGGCTGCAGAAGACGTTTTTTTCCTCCATCACTTTTCTGCTCAGCATCAGCTCTGCTCCACTGTCGCACAAACCCTCTGTCCCCGAATTTATACCAGAAGCTTCAACTATAACGTAGGCAGAACTGCTCAGGTTTCCTTCGCTCCTCTTTTTGGGACAACAGTCCTCACTGGAGCCCATTAAGCCCGGGATCAGGACCAGGATTGGGATTGGACTGGAGTCTCGCCTCTCAGGGAAGTGAGAGAAAAAAAATACATATTTAATATGGTTTTAATGAAAACTTAAAATAGGACACTACATGATTTCTCAAATATGCATAAATAACTCAAACATAATAATTAGATAAAACATTGTTAAACACCCATATAAACCCATTTTGCACAAGGGCTGCAAGCAACAGTTATTTTAGTAGTTGACTACTCAAATGGTTATTTATATTGTACAATGTACATTGAGATGCATTCATAAATTTTTGACCAAAAAAGTTGAAATATGGTGACTGAAAGCTTTTAGATAGAAAATGTGTAAAGTCAAGAGTCAGTCAAGGGTCACTCATGTTTGATCTGATTTGTTTTAAAATAGGCCTACGTCATTGTCTACAATTTACAACAAAACTTCAAAAGTGGACTCGGTGCCATTCATTACTGCTAATCCACCACTGCGTCCCTGTCCCTGTCAGATTTAGTCACATGGGGGCAGGAGCTCTATAGATTTCCCAGTGTCCTTGATGAGGCTCCAGATCTGCAATGCAACAGCAAAGTCTTGTAATGCTTAAAGGCCAATAGTACTTTTGTAGTGGACTCCATTGCAGTGGTATGAAGGAGGCACTTTTTAAAGTTAAAAATAACCTCAGTGTATTAATTTCATACTCAATGCTTGCTACAGTTAAAGTGCAGAATGTTCTTTTCAGTAACCTTGGATAAGGCTTGCTACTTTGATTTAACATAGAAACTCCGAGAAACTCCAAAAGTTTCCCAGGATCAGTTCAAGATAACATAGGTGCTCAGACTCTCAGAAACTCTCTGCTAGACACTTATAGACTTTCTGATATTATCTGTATGTCACCCCGCTTTAAATGCATGCTGTAACATTAAAATTACTGTAGAATGATCTCCGTGCCTCTGCACCTATTTTGTCTTTTTGCAAAGATGTGACATGTCATTGCTATGTTCTATTATATGATTAAAGTTGTAGTAGTAGTTGTGATATAAACCTTTAAAAAATAAGTTACCAAGGCAACGAGTATTTACAGAGATTAAATACTGAGGCAACAATAAAGAGCTAAGTTTTAACCCTGCGGTGTGTTTTATTTCTCAGAAAATAAGACAATCCATTTTTAAACACACATTAAGTGTGAAGTATTCTTGTAAAGCAGCCTTATATAGCCTATTGAAACTGAATATTTCTGAATAATTTTAACTGTGATTTAGCATTTTTATTAAATCAGGGATTTTAGAAAAATGCAAATTGTGCTTTTGACATTTTGTTGATTTGAACTTTTGATATATTCTCAAGATGATGTTATATTCCTCCACCTAATTTGTGGTGAAGAACAATGAAACACAAGAAGAGAAAGACAAAACATTTTTGGCCCCACTGAGTCTCACAGCAGCTCGTAGAGCGGTATATCAGCTATTTCCACTCAAAGATCTCAACTCTCTTATATTGTCACTGTCAAATATCACACAAGGGGGTCAGGCCTGGCTCAGGACCCTACTCAAGTACACAGCAGGTGACACTTTCTGCTGGGGAGACGTACAAGCCGCACTGATTAGAGCCGCCAACGAAACCACCGCCTCCAATATACAAACGGCCACTGAGCACAAGATGGCTATGTCACTCCATCCCAGTGTATCTTTAACAACAATCTGGTATCACTTGACCGAAGAACTCAGAACCTGCTTCCCAACCACTATTCCAGATGGACTGCTCTCTCTACAACTAAACTCTGGTGAAGATTACTATACTTACAAGCAAAGAGCCAAGGCAATGTTTCACGACGCCACTGGAAAACCTCTGCAAACAGGCACTGGAATTACAGTAATGTTCTTCTCTGCTCAGACTTGTGCAGGACTCACTGAGTGATGCAGGTGGCCTCTACTCATAGCCTGAAGAAGAATTTGATACTCACTGCAACTATCACGTCACCAAATGGTTGACAAACAAAGAAGATACGCAACAGCAGAAACAAAGCATGGAAGTGGCTTCCCTAAAACTATAAGAGCAAAAGTTGCAGGCTGAAGTCAAAGACAAGAAGAAATCAGACAAGCCCACTGAGTTCATGATGGTAAAAGAAGATCCAGACGAATTTTCAGTCACAACCAACCAGCTGGCTGCAGCTATAAAAATGGTTATGGAACCTCAGCAAACTCAACAAGCGCATGCCTTATGTCTCAGCATAAAGAGAAATCTAGCTAAAGTATGGTGCATTAACAAACTTGATTGAGTTACAACTCTTCCTTTTGTTCTCTTGGACATTAGGAGCAGTGTTAGCAGAACCATCAGTTTTACACCCCACATGCTTTTGCAAAATAAAATTTCAGGTGGAATAATTTAGGATGATTGCAAAAATGTTAGACTGACCTATAATGCTGTGACATCAACTGAAACCTAGCAATTGTGACTATTTTATCTATTATTTAAAAATGTACCTACTATAGTAACTATAATTATTAGTTATAATTAAGTAGTCTGGTTATATTTAGCAATTTCACTTCACTCAAATGTAATGAGACTGTTAAACCAACTTCACAATACCATCACTATTTCACTACTGATCACTATTTAAATCTAAAATAAAGTTATTAATAAGTGCTCTTTGTCTAATCCAATTTGCTGTGCAATTGTGTATATGATTACTTTAAAGTGTTACTTTTGTGTTTATAAACCCATAAAAACTATAAAAGCTAAAAAATCCTGTGCAGATGTTGCGTCTGGCACATATATTTTTGCATAATTATTATCCACATTTCATTATACTGTGTTTTAATTGTGGCAACGTTTAGTTGATTGGTTTCGAAGGCAGTGACTGGTGCCTTTTAGTGTGATCACATTTTCACTTGCTACTATTAAAGTGCAAAATCTTTTGTTCAGTAACCTTGGATAGTGCTTCCTACTTTGATTTATCATAGAAACTCCGCGAAACTCCAGAAGATTTCCAGGATCAGTTAAGATAACATTTATAAATCAACAACACTAAAGCTTTGGTTAGACTCTCAGACCTTCAAACTCTCAGAAACTCTCTGCTAGACACTTATAGACTCTGATATTTTTTGCCTCTGTTTCACCCTGCTTTGAATTAATTCTGTAACATTAAAGGTGCTGTAGAATGAGCTCCATGTCTCTCTCTCTTTTTTTTTAATTTATTTTTTTGCAACGATACAACAGAAATCAACATTTTTATATTTTTAAATGCAATGGTAAAGAAGTACAAGTTGTAAGTCCTGTACAACATGTAAAAAAGTACACAAATAAAACAAGTAGTTCACCGAGAAGGACACTTCTGCCTTTTGAATAATAATTATTAAAACGCTATAAACTGAGGCCATAAACATTTTTAAATAATTGGGTAGTCTTTACTGTAATTAATTTGAATTTTAGATTGTTTATTTCATGATTTTATGATTTTAATAAAAGTGATATTAAACTTTTTTCCATCACCAACACATTTTACTTGCGTTTCTAGTTGTGTGCTTTTATTGTGAAAGTCCTCCTCTCCTCTCTCTTCCGTCACTCCCTCCGCCTTGACGCGCTCCTCTGTCTATCCTCAGTCCGCTTCGGGTGCACTCTGAGCGACGTTTCTCCAGTCCTCTGCCCGCTCCTCTCTCATCACCACAGCCGGACTCCAGGGCGTGTCTCCCGGACTTTATCATCCACGTTCAACGTTTTTTGCCCCGGTTGTGTCCCGGTTTGGCGCAGTTTGGATCGCTTTTTGGGAACCGCATCACTCACCGAGGAGCGAGGACCAGGGAAGCCTGAGGAGTTCACTGCGTCCGGGCAACTCCAGACAGGTCCCAGGTAAGAGGACCGGAGACAACAACTGCGATAAAAATATATTTGTTATGTCGACAGTTAAAGGGCCAATATTACGCTATTTTCTGATCTATGTTATAATATTTTCTCATTCACACATAACACAGAAGCCCTGCATATTTATTTGGAGTTCTTATCTCAAACAGAAAACAACATACAGGAAGTGCTCCACTGTGTTTTTAAACTCCATGTACCTTTACTAGAATAATATGAATGATTTCAGACCTGGAATTCGCAATCTCTACTGAACAAAAGATAAAGAGTAGCAGTAGTAATTTGAAAACTACCACTACATGCCATCACAAGGTAGAACAGCGCATTTTGAGCTTTGGATGGATCTAGACAAACTAATGTTAGGGTTTCTTAAACACATGTGAATAAAAAATGAACGAAAATACAACTCCGGATATGTTTTTGATGACGTAACATTATAACATAACCCTATTTTGCGTAGTATAGGACTTTTAAGCATTAATCACAACTTTTTTGAAATCATGTTGGTGGGTTATTAGATTATTGACCAACCAGGAACATAAGCTTCAGAAATATGTTTTATGCATTTCATAATAAATACACTAAAGAAAGCTACACAGCCAATAATATTTAATTTAGAGAAGTTTAATAAGCTTAAAATCATAATGATTCAACTGGTTATTTTCAGTTTCAGTTCAATTCCTTGACAAACATGCATTCTTACAGTGAGTGGGTTTACCTCTCCACAGATCTGACATGTAACTTGCTTGATGGTCACACTTGTTTCTCTCCGGGGACAGTGATAAGTTTAATAACATACTTTGCAATGCTCAACTGAATAATGCTTTATCTTTATGGAACAACATTTGGCATGTGTTTGTGTCTGAGTCTGTTTACAGAATCTGAGTCTGATCAAAATGCATTTAAATGATCAACTAGTCACATTTTTTCCCATGAATTTTTTTAACCCAAAAAATTATTTCAATTTGAAGTTTAGTCCTACATGGTGTTGAAACGATTAGGGGTGTGCAAATCAAAACATCGATATATCATAATGTTTAATGTGATAATACAGTATCGATATAGAGGGCTGCTCTATCGATATATCGGCAGGAGTAATTTTTGGCATGTTTTACTAAATTATTTTGTTACAGCACAACAGCTTTGTTACTTGTTTAGAGGAATACTTATGCAACACATTTGGCATTTTTACAGTTTTGGTGATTAAAATCTGTGTTTTTCATATGAACTTTGCACATGAAGTTGTTTAACGAAGACTTTTAGTATCACAGTCATGATTTAGACATTATTTTTTATGGAATTGTATCGAATCGCTTTGAAATATCGAATTGAAAGTACACTGTATCGAAATATCAAATTGAAAGTACACTGTATTGAGATATGTATTGTATCGTGGCCTATGTATCGAGGTGTGCATCGTATCGATAACTTCTTAATGATACAGGGCCCTAGTCACGATACAAACATTTCAAATGCTATTTCTATACCAAAGAGTAGACTCGATACTCTCAGAATGAATGATTCTTTTAGTCAGACAGGAGTGTTTATTTACCTGCTTTACAAATGCTCCTGTCTGACTAAAAGAAACATTAACTCTTAAGTTTATAACTGTAGATGGAATTAACCTTTACCAATGAGACTTGATTCTCAATACTGATTGTGATACCGCAGTGATAAAAAAAAAAAATCACTCTTTATTTAGACAACAGAATGTGTTTTGTGTTTTAATAAGGATGTAACAATAACCGAAATATCGTCAAGGTTCTCACAGTAATATCGTGGACCATCACAATATATCGATAATATATATCGACCATCACAATATATTAACTTAAGAGTTATGGTGCAGCAATAGCTAAAAAAGACAGAGGGAACTACATAGACCATGATCCTTTGCTCCATTTGTGGCCATACCAGCTTGTCAAAGCCTGATCCCGTCAGATCTCAGAAGCTAAGCAGGCTGGGCCTGGGTAGTACTTGGATGGGAGACCGTTAGGAATTCCAGGTGCCACAGTGGGGCGCCAGTGGCAAAAAAAACCCTGTTGTTGTGTCCTTACGCAAGGAACTTCACCCACATTGCCTAGTATGAAAGTAGTGCGTGAGTGATGGTGGTGGTCGGAGGGGCCAATGGTGCAGATTGGCAGCCTTGCTTCTGTCAGTCTGCCCCAGGGCAGCTGTGGCTACAATAGTAGCTTACCACCACCGAGTGTGGAGTGACTGAATAATGAACTGTAAAGCGCTTTGGGTATCTTGAAACGTGCTATATAAATGCAATCAATCAATCATTTCAGTGTCGACTACAAGAAGAAATAACAGTTCTAAGCACTTTTAAGACTTATTTCTTTGGATTAAGTCTTGTCAAGGCATTTTAAGAGGAAAAAGTAGCAACAGTATCAACAGTTTTGTTAGCCTCCACAAAATATCACAATAAATTGTTCAAATATCATACAAATATCATCCCTAATTGTGAGCCTCCACACCATATCGTGAGCTTTCCCTCGATATCGCAATAAATATTGTACCGTGAGGTTCATACCGTGACGATACCATATCGTGAGACTTGGATATTGTTAAACCCCTAATTTTAACATTAAATGGTAGTACTTTCTTTTATATTTCCATGTGGTTTTATATGTGTGTAATCCCTCAGTGGTCCAGGTTGGTTTCATAGTGATCCATGGGTGTACACTAGTAGTCTTTGTGGTCAAATACTTGTTCTGATCCAACTCAAGATTATTCTAAAGGTTCGTTTCTGTCATGTGACTTTTTTTTTAGTATCGATACCTGCTCAAATCTAGTTTCAATCTAGTTATTTATTAGTATTTGATTTTCTGTTTACAACCCTAGCCCTACATCCTCCTTGGAGCTAACCGTGGGTAGGTTGAGTTACCTGCTCAGGTGTCACTGGTCGACCCACAGAGCCGCGCTTGTGTTCAGTCTAAGTGAACTCATCAAACTTTTATTCAAAACCGACCAAGTGGAATATCAGAGATAGCATCCTCCAACAGCTAGCTTACACTTTTAGATAGAGCTGCTGCACATTTAATCGCAATCCAATCGAAAATTCAGTTTGAATGGCTGCAATTAACAAATCGCAAAGGCTGCATTTCTTGAAGTACCATCATTTCCTCCACCGAAAATCTCCTGTCTTATTAAAAAGTGCTAATCCTGTACTTGAGATCTGTACAAACAAGTTCTGAAATGGGATTCTTGTATTAGTTTGTCAGTTCATATTTAAGTGTTTTTCTCAATTCTTCTGGATGAGTTTAAAGGTCTCATATCACACTATTTTCTGATCTATGTCATAATGTTGTTTCCTCATCAAAACCAAACCTAGAGTAGTGTTTTTCATGTGTTGTTAATTCTTACTCAAATCCTGGAGATTTAGTTCTTCTCTCAAACTGAAAACACTCTGTTCCACATTGTGATGTCATGTGGTATCACAGGATGTGCTCAACGGGGTTGGGCGGTATCCAAATTTTGGTACTGTTAAACCTTCTCAGGATTTTACCGGGGTTTACGGTATTACCAAAATGTTTTAATATGATGCACTGCTATACGGTTTATGCATGTGACCTGCAGATTTATAATCTCTGAAAAGTTTTACATGAACCATTTCCAATGCGATCCACGCACTGAACAGACTCACCGTCAGCAGCAAATCCTCTATCACAGAAAGAACACTCATATTCTACTGAGTTGTGTCCTTTAGTTCAATAGAAGCTGAACCACATCAACGCTCAAGGAAAGAGCTGTTTTTATCAGCGCTTTATAGTTTATGCAAATGAGCCATGTGGTTTTAAGTTTTGTTTCTGTAAAATGTAAACAAATGTATGCCTGAAGCCAAAGTGCTGCCAAATTGCAGAAGTACTGTTTTTTTTTTTTTTTGCGTTTGCGGCCTGCTTGCCAATCTTGTCTTGGTCTCCCTTATGAGCATCATGTGACAACGGAACGAAACTAATCGAACGTCATCTCCCCACACAGTTAAAAGAAACATTATAGATACTATTAGTATATACCGTGACATGTGTATCGTGAAAATATTGTACAGAGAGATTTGGATATTGTTACATCCCTAATCGTGAGCCTTCACACCATATCGTGAGCTTTCTCACAATATCGCAATATATATTGTACTGTGAGGTTCATACCGTGACGATATCATATCGTGAGTCTTGGATATCATTACACCCCTACGTAATACCGAATTACAACCCAACCCTACTCCATAGTGTTTTTTAACTCCATGCACCTTCAGTAGAATCATCTGGATGATTTCAGCGCTGGAATTGCCAATCTCTACTGAACTAAAGATAAAGCTCTTAAATTTGAAACACTACAAAACATTACAGGTGGAACAGAGCATTTTGAGATGTAGACAAACTAATAATAAAGGATCACTCAAACATGTATGAATGAAACAAAACACAACTTCATGTGTGCTTTTGAAGAGGTAACATCATTATAACATGACTTAAAGCTCATAAGAGTCAATTTTGCGTAATGTAGGACCTTTAAAATGTGAACTTTGAACATAGATCACAAATGTTATCTCAATGTTTGTCCCAAATGTTCAGCCCTAATTCAGAAGAGGAACACCCACGTCAGTCAGATCATTTACTACGAGCAAGGAGCACTGCGTAACTTTTCTGGTGGAAGTCTGTCAGTCTGTCATCGCTGGTTGTCTCAGTGGAGAGTGTGATAGAAATTTAGATTGTGGAAAGATTTCTTTCAATCTGTCTATGTGTAAATGAATGTGATTTCTACCTGAAACCCAGACCAGTCTTAAACATGTGTAAAGGCTCATCAGACACAACTCTCTCCTCCTTCAGGAAGCCTTTTGTTGTCCTCAACTGTATGTTAATTTAGCCCCAGCCTCTGAAAACAAAGTTACTCTGATTTGATATGTATGTAACTTGTATTTCTGTATAAATACTCAGAGCTCAAATGCTCTGGGGCAGATACTGGGGAGAGATTTGGAAGATGGGGCAAGGTGTGGTAGGAACATACTGCTGGTGGAGAGAGGCTGTTGGACTTTGGCCAGAACAGGCCTAGGCCTGTCCATATCTGCTGTAACAAGAATAAGTTTTGGTCTATATTCCAAAAACTCATCGGGCTTCGCAAATGGATTCATTATTTATATTCAAGAGATACATAATTTTTGCCACAACAATTTGGTGTCAAAAGTGCGATCCACAAGTGATCATCCAGAACACAGCGCAAATGGAATTTTGTCTGCTTTGGTTTTCTTTCCTGATTCATGGAGCAAAGAAAGACATGGATGGACATTGGTTTCTGTCCTGGATCATCACTGCTGGATTCGAACAAGATTTGCTTGGTGAGCTTTTGCAACATAGACTTCATTTCATTTAAGATAATTTAAAGGAAACCTTCATCTGCAAACACTTGGAAATGTTCAAAGGACAGTGTGCCTCCTATTGGTAAATGGCCTTTTCAAAACATGCCAAACTCTAGCTCTGTTCCTATCCTATTTTTAAAATCATCTCACTAATGCTAAAATTCCTATATTTCAGTTCCTTGATTGATCTTTTTTAGTATTTTTGGCTCCAAAATCCCATGTGTGTTCCACCATGTTGCTCAACACCCAACCTGCAACAAAGACCATCCCCCGCTCTTAATTTCCTCACCTTTGGGACATTCTAGACTGCTCATTTTTTAAGCCACAGAAACTAAACTACTGGAAGTTACGAGTGCTAAAACAAAATGGGGAGCAAAACTTCAAGGGAGTATGCGCTACTAGAAGGTCCCATTGTTGATTTGTTTTAGAAGAAAACATGGAGATAAGAAGTCTTCAGGATTTGGTGCATTCACTTTAAAGAATGTTCTTAGATTGGAAAACAAGTTATGTGAGATTGAAGTTGAAATGAGAGAAAAAGTAAAATTGCTCATTATCAATCAAAATGTATGTTGTAAATTGTGCATTGTCCGAAAATCTGTATTTAACATTTGAGCCTGTCATCAACAGTGTCAGCAAGAATAGGATGCAGTTAACGGATTCACTCGTTCTTAGAGTTACTTGTCTCTTTATATTTACATTTTTTTTCATTTTTAATATTTTGTTTTGTGTTTTTGCCTATTGATTTTTAATGACGTGCATGTCCTAAATGTCCAGCTGGAAATTCAGTTATATTTTGGTGAGCTCTTTAAATACGAAATGAAGGCCTTATCAAAGCCATTTGTGATCACAACAAACTTGACTTGACTGACTTGACCATCCTTGACCACTATGCGCCTGCAAATTTCTTTGAATAGTTTTTGTTACTGGAGATATGGATGCTGCATAATTTTCTCTTCTTTTCTTAAAATATCCTATGACTAACAACACTAGCAAGTAACCACTAAAAGTTTTAACAAAATGTTTCTTTCAGAATTGCAATTTAACCAACATAATTTCTTACAGCAGAAGACAACTAAGCCAATACAGATGCCTGCTTAGAACAAAATTGACACATAAATGTGTCAAAGGGGGAATATTAGAAAATTAGTTTTAGATCACTTACTGACTGTTTTCCATTTTTCAACTACAAGACCTGTAACCTGACAATGCCCTTCAAGACAAAGACAACCACAGTGAATGGTCTGAAGCCAGGAAATAATGTTCCACCTGGCACAAACAAAAAGTACCTTCTCCTGGGCAGAACCAGACCTGCATCTTTTAACCATCCTTCTGCTTTACAACTGTCACTGGAGAAAAACTTCACAAATGTTCAGCCATTCACAACTTTTCAAAAGTCGACCTGTTCCTCTCGTGCCCAACCACAGCCCTGAAGATGGACACATGGGCCAAAGGACGACTCCAGAGAGTCCAAGCTGCGTGGGGAGACTAAAGCCATGTACGGTCAAATGGAGGACAAAGGGACAGAGGACAGGCGATATTCAACTTGTGACTGCAAATCATATTGGAAATGGACAAACTGAACAAAACAATCCTCCTTAAAAGTGAACTGTTGAATTTGCCTTCATCTTTCAAATTCAACAAATTAATGGAACTCACTTCAACTCCATGGCTGTCCCCTTCTTCAGGAAGCCTTTTGTTAGCCTCAACTGTATGTTAATTTATCACCAGCCTCTGAAACCAAAGTCTCTCATTGATATGTATGTAACTTGTATTTCTGTATAAATACTCAGAGCTCATATGCTCTGGGGGAGATACGAGGCAGATACTGGGGCAGATACTGGGAAGATACTTAGATGGGGCAAGATGTGGTATGGACATACTGCTGGTGGAGAGAGGCTGTTGGGGTCTGGCCATGGCAGGCCTAGGCCTTGTCCATATCTGCTGTAGCAAGAATAAACTTTGGTTCTTATCTCTCTTAATCACTAGGCCTCGAGGAACAAATTTCATTCTGTTACGTGTTTCTCATGTGTTTGAATGAAAAATAAAGCACAGTGAACCTTGAATAAAGAACCTTGAGCAGTAGTAGCAGTAGACGTAGCAGCTGCAGTAACAGTAATGTTGTACAGTGGAGTTGCTTTCTACTTCCCTACTCTAAACTATTGTGTATTTTTACTAATGAAATTGACATTAAGGCTGTGCAATTAATTGGATTGCGATTTTGATTTGTATGTCAAGCGATCTCCAAAATCATATAATCCAAGTTGAAATGCCTTAAAGCTAAATATAGAGATTGTAGAACAGCTGGATATATCGTTTATTTTGGATACATTTATGTTTTTCTATGCCTTATTTCAAGTTCAAAGTATATTTTATTCATTTTATGTTTTATACATCGCAAAAGCCTATAATTATTTTCAAAGTTTTGTGTAATGAGAGTAATGCTGAATGAATGTATCAATGCTGAATGAATGTATCGTGTAACTAAAAAATAATCGTTTGTATAATCCTGATTTCAATATTGACCAAAACAATCGTGATAATGATTTTTTCGTAATCGGTCAGCCCTAATTGACATTGTATATTATTTGTATTGAAATGTTTTTTTTTCTACCATATGTTTTGCACACGGGTGATCTGACCAAAATAACAAGCTATTAAATGCATGTGGATTTATATATGAAATTAGGTCAATACGATAAGTCAATCCATCCATAAAGAGAAAGGAAAAGATCTTTTTGTACGTTTTTGTATTTTGTTATGTTTTGTGAATTTAAAAGAGATCTATTCTGTAAAATCAACTTTTCAGAGATTGGATGTTTTAGTTGTTTCCCCTCACCATGTGCTCACCTGAAATTGTATTTGGAAAGATTCGTGCATGTTTGTGTAATCTTTTAATCACTTACTCTATTTTCAAGACTCCATATTGCAGATCATCTCCTGTTTTCGCCACCACGATACACACCCACTTCTCTGTACTTACTTTTTCCAATTTTATTTTCTTAATTGGTAATACATGTAGGATTTAGTCGTGATGATGTTTACAGCGATGTTAGCTCCCATTGGGCACTGCAATTTTCTTTTATGATGCTGTTTTAGATGGATATGTGCAGCTTAATATAACATACTCACATAACATAATGAGCAACGGGTGTCATAGATTATAACGATATAGCAGACACAAGCACACTACATCTTCTTTTAATAAGAGTGTCAAATCTGAAGGAAACTGAAATGGCTTTGTGGGGGTTTTCAGTGAAGATGGTTAACCCAGGCTTATTATACACCATATAGCCAAAATACATTTCCCAAACAACATACTAATGCCATACTGTGGGACATTCTAGGTAGGGCTGGGCAATCCAAATCCAAATCAAATCCAGAATCAAATCAAAATCAAATTGTGATTCGTGTGACGATCTGCTATTTTGGTCATAATGCCATATCGTGATTCACTGTTTTTCTGTTTAATACAGCTCTCTGCTCAAAAATGCACTTCCCAGCACCCTCTCTTCCTATTGGGCAGCCTTCATCATGTGCCGAATGAGTGACAGGTGGATTTAACCAATCACAGTGAAGAATACACTCAGAAACAGTGATAGCTTTATTATTTAGATACTTATAGTAATTTATAGTTATATACACTATCGGTCAAAAGTTGTACAAGTTTATTGTTGACCAAAACGTACTCTAAACTTTTGATTCAAAAGAGAGTGTCCACCTTTGGCAGATATAACAGCTGAACACGCTCTTGGCTCGTTTGTTTTACAATAGAAATTAAATATTCTTCAGAAAGTTCTTCCCAAGTCTGTTGCAGAAGTTCCATAAATGTGGGGCACTAGTAGGTTGCTTCACTCTTCTGTCCAGTTCATCCCAAACTAGCTTCATGGGTTTTAAGTCTGGAGACTGCTGGACACTCCATGTTTTCAAGTTTACCATCTTTTTTTTTTCCTGAGGTAGTTTTGGCAGAGCTTGGACTTTGTGTTTTGTTCTTTTATCTTTTTTTAAACCTCTGGCTGTTCAGTTCTTAGCTTTGTACCATTTCAAGTTCTTCATTGGACTTGCACGACTTGAACTGCAATAAATAACTGGAAAAATTAGGGTGTTCTAAAACTTTTGACCGGTAGTGTATATTATACTTATAGTTATTTATATCTTTTACTCTTTGTTATTATAATATTGTGATGTGTGAGCTACTGTGTCCAAGTAATTTCCCTTGTGTGTCAATAAATTTTGTCTAAGTCTTAGTTTCCCTTAAAGATGAAGATTCTAAGGTTCTAGTATATGGCCCACTCCTAAATCCAGGCAAAGCAATAACATCTCCATGGTAACAGGCCTTAGTCCATAGTGCAGCTTTCTGGTATTGTGATCTGTCCACATATACGGTGTAAAGTGTAGTATGAAAGGAGCAGAGGAGATGAGATGTGGTCAGACAGAAGCAGATGTTATTTTCTGGTTCATTGTTTAAACGTCTTTATTCTCATCTGTCTGTGAGCAGAAAAAACTCACTACTATGTTTTATGGAGCTGTAGCCATTGTGTATGTGTATGTGAATGACTATGTCTAAACAAGGACTAAACAAGGACTAAACCATGGCTAAACCTGGACAAAACTATAAGTCTAAACCAGGACTAAACCGTGGCTAAACTTTCACTAAACTATAGGTCTAAAGCAGGACTAAACCAGGACTAAACCATGGCTGTACCTGGACTAAACTACACGTCTAAACCAGGACTAATCAAGACTAAACCATGGCTAAACCTGGACTAAACTATAGGTCTAAACCAGGACTAAACGAGGACTAAACCATGGCTAAACTTGGACAAACTGTAAGTCTAAACCAGGACAAAATGAGGACTAAACCATGGCTAAACCTGGACTAAACTACAGGTCTAAACTAAGACTAAACCAAGACAAAACCAGGACTTAATCTTGGCTAAACCTGGACTAAACTATAGATCTAAACCAGGACTAAACTAGGACTAAACCATGGCTAAACCTGGACTCAACCAGGACTAAACCATGACTAAATTTTGACTAAGCTATCTCTAAACCATGTCTAAACTAGGATTAAACCAGAAGATCATTCTAAATCTAGTCAGTAAAGGTTCATTTGTGTCCTGTGAATGTGACTTTTAGTATCAACACCTGCTTAAATGAGGATCAAGTTTCAGTCCTTGTTTTAGTATTGATTACTATCTGAGTTTTGATACTTTTGCATGTATACACACACACAAAATCAGATCTAATTATCGGTTATCTGATTACTGTCTCTTGTTATCTGTTTTTCCCCGTGCGTGTAAAAGAACCCAGCGTTGTAGTAGCAGTTGATCACAGTGCATTGTTTCCTGGACTATATTTATCCTCCCTCCACACATATCTGAACCTCTCCCTCACTGCTATTCTGAGTTTAGGATTAACAACCAAAAATAAACTGGATCGCATCATAATCTGGATTTAAATTTGACGACAAAGAATTATCTCTGGCAAAAACAGATAAAATGTGATTAGCAATTTGTAGCACTGCAGAAACAGATTACAGTTCCTCAATTATGTTTATGTACATTAAAGTAGTAGTAAAGTAGTAGGAAATACACTAAAGGAACCGTACTCTGACAAAAATGTCTCTTGCCCCAGTACAGATATGATGTATAAGCAAGTCTTCAGGTCAAAATAAGTCCACTGTGTACTGTCTGCATGTAATTATAAAGTGATTATTGTCTGATATTATTTACATTTGCATGCTAGTTGCTTTTAGATTTAATGTCATGTCAGAAAGCGCTTATAAACTCATCATAGTGAATAATTAGGATGCTCTGAATGCATGAGGAATAACTCTGGACCACTGCAAATGATTTCAAATGAACTAGTTCAGTTTTTCTTGTTTTTAAGACATAAAAATCATCTTTTAAAACGCACGAGGAAGAGCTGTCTGGTGCTCGGAGCTCTGTACTGTCGCCAAGTCTCATGAACACAACAACTAAAAGATGCAGAGGGTCCCTGGAGTCTGGTTCCAATCACAGAGCGAGAGGGGGAGAGAAGTGAGGGTGGAAGAAGAAGGAGGAATGGAGAGAGAGAGAGAGTGTGAGAAAGAGGAGAGGCACAAGGAGGAGAGAATGAACAAGGGAGGGATAAGGAGAGGAGAGGAGCAGGGGAGACAGAAAGAAAGAACAGGAGAGAGTGAGAGAAAGAGGAGAGACTTCTGTGTTTATCTATGCTCCAGACCACAGAGACTAGGCCAGGACTAAACCAGGACTGAACCAGGACTGAACAAGGACTGAACCAAGGAGTAATTCAGGACTAAACCAAGAGTAAAGCAGAACTAAACCAGGACTGAACCAGGATAGAACCAGGTCTAGACCAGAACTAGACCAGGTCAAAAACAAGACTGAACAAGGTTCAAACCAAGGACTAAAGCAGCACTAAACCAGGACTAGGGGTAACCAGAACTAAACCAGGACTAAAAACCAGGACAGAACCAAGTCTAGACCAGAACTAGACCAGAACTAGACCAGGACTGAACCAGGACTGAACCAGGACTGAACCAGGACTGAACCATGACTAAACAGGGACTAAACTAAAACTGTACCAGGACTGAACTAGGACTGAACAGGGACTGAACTAGAATTGTACCAGGACTGAACTAGGTCTAAAACAGGTCAAGACCATAACTGAACAAGGTCTGAACCAAGGACTAAACCAGGACTAGAAGTAACCAGAACTAAATCAGAACTAAACCAGGACAGAACCAGGTCTAGACCAGAACTAGACCAGGACTAAACCAGGACTGAACCAGGATTAAGACAGGGGTAACCTTGTATTAGTCCTGGTTCAGTCCTGGTTTAGTCCTGGAAGTGTTGTAATTTGCCACACTTTTAATCACAAATGTACTTTCACTCATTAGAGCTTCTAGTACTACAGTACTACAGTGTTACAAAGGGGGAGTCAGGGTGTGAGCGAGTGGAAGAGAGAGATGCTCAAGGAGTGAAAGAGAACAAGCTGGAGGGAGGAGAGGAAAAAAGAGATAGAGAGAAGGTAATAGAGAGAGAGAGAGAGAGAGAGAGAGAGAGAGAGAGAGAGCAGGAGAGCGTGTACAAACCTCCATTTAAATACAAATGAAATCAAAATAGAAAAGGCTTCACAGAGCTAAACACAGCCAGCATGTGATTCTAACTCTGCCAATGCTTACAAAATCCATGGACCAGTCTAGATGCGAGTCCTCCATAGACCTTGCTTGTAAACTAACCCTTAACGCAGCATAAGAAGTGATCAGATTTAACCTATTGACTTCTGGTTTAAACTGTGAAGTAAATAAAACATAATCGCAACACAACTGTATTCACCTTTAATCCTGATTGAATTGAAATCGCAATTTGAACAGATGCAACTAGCAAATCAGAAAGGTTGCAGTTTCTGAAGTACCATCATTTCCTCCACAAACATTGAAATCTCCTGATTTATAGATTATCTGTATAACCATGTGATGTATGCAGATGATCTAGTACTGCTATGCCTTTACAGTGCAGGTGTGCAGCGGCTTTTAAAGATCTGTTTCAGTATGGTTTTGAATATGACATTAAGTACAATGCTCTGAAAAGTCACATTATGATCGTTAAAACAAAAGAGGACAAAAAAAAAAGCTATCCTTTCCTGTTTTCTCTTTGTGTGGGAGTGCCCTCCAACTCACAGTTGAGGTCAAATATCTTGGGCATTATGTCACCAGTGACCTCTCATGATAGACACATGTATAGGCAGCAGTGTAAGCTTTTACGGTCAGGCCAATATGCTTGTCCATAAGTTGTCCATGTGCTGCAGTGATGTCAAAATTGCACTTTTTAAATGTTTCTGCTCACCCTTGTCTACTGTGCATCTTTGGCGCAACTACAAGAAAAGAGTTTGCAGAGTTTGACAGTCACCTGTAATGACTCTTTGATAGATTCTGTAGAGCCAGTGAAATGTTTGTAAATTGTGATGTGAGAGTTATTCATTTATGTGTAGAGCCATGAATCTGAGTAATCAAATCATTGAAGCTTTAGTGTGTCCTGTGAGGAGCTTTGTCAGATTTTCCTCTTAGCTGCGGAGACACTGGCGGTCTTGTCTTTATACATTACAACATGCACTGTATTTACATTGTTTATTCTTACTATTTTCTAATACTATAAACCAGATATTATGTGTTCTTAATAAAGATTGAATTGAATTGAACTGAATTATACTGCATTAAAACTGTTCATCCTGTCATTTAGGTCTGTGAAAACATGACATGTCCCTGTGTTTCAGATGGCCTCCCTGTGTGTCAGATGCCCTCCCTGTGTGTCAGATGCCCTCCCTGTGTGTCAGATGCCCTCCCTGTGTGTCAGATGCCCTCCCTGTGTCTCCATGGGATCTTATTCTGTGTAACAGCTGCTAACTTCGTAGTTCAGACCTCTACAGACATCTTCTAAAATGTGTGTCAGATGCCCTGCCATTTTCTCAGATACCCTCCCTGTATCTCCATGGACTCTTATTCTGTGTAAAAGCTTCTAATGCTGTAGTTTAGATCTCTGCAAACATGTTCTGAAATGCTTGTGATTCTTAGTTTAAAGTTGAAATTTCAGTCTTCTTTCAAATCTCCTTGATTTTAAAAAATATGAAATGTGAACTACTGTCACGGTTCTAACCCCACTTTCTATCACATTTGAGGGTAAAAATTTGTGAATTCTTAAATAGCGTATAGTTTCAGGGTGTGTGTTTTTGATGCAGAAATGTGAAATCTGGCTCCGGGTCCATAAATAGCAGTTGTGGAGGTTTGACTGGGACGTGTGAAATGTCTGTGCGTTTTTTTTCGTTAACAAGACACCTGGATACGGTTTCATCATATCAGAGGAGGAGAGGAGAGAAGGAAGAGAGGAGAGAGGAGAGAAAATAGGGAGAGAGGGCAGAGAGAGGAGGGAGATAAGAGGGGAGAGGAGGAGAGATGAGAGACACCTGCATATAGTTTCATAGAGAGAGAGAGGGACAGAGAGAGAGAGAGAGTGAGAGAGGAGGAAAGAGGGGAGAGAAGGAGAGATGAGAGACACCTGCACACACTTTCATATGAGAGGAGGCGAGAGGGAGAGTAAGAAAGAAGAGAGGAGAGGAGGAAAGAGGTGAGAGGAGGAGAGATAAGAGACACCTGGATATGGTTCCATATGAGAGAGAGAGAGAGAAGGAGAGAGGGGAGAGGATGAGAGACACTTGGATACGGTCTCATATGAGAGAGAGAGACAGAGAGAGAGGGGGGAGAGGAGGAGAGATAAGAGACACCTGGATATGGTTTCATATGAGAAAGAAAGAGAAGGAGAAAGGGGAGAGGATGAGAGACATTTGGATACGGTCTCATATGAGAGAGAGAAAGAGAGAGAGAGGATAGAGGAGGAGCGATGAGAGACACCTGCATACATTTTCATATGAGAGGAGGATAGAGGGAGAGGGACAAAGGAGAGAGGAGGAGACATGAGAGGAGAGGAGGAGAGATGAGAGACACCTGGATATGGCTTCATATGAGAGAGAGAGAGAGGGGGGAGGTGGAGGAGAGAGAGCATAGGTCAGAAAAGAAAAGAAGAGGGAAGAGACATTCATGCACAGATGAAATGGGTGAAGTGTCTTGCTTAAGGACACAACAACAGTATACCTCAATCAGTAGATTTACAGTCCTGTTTTAGCATTTTATGACAGATTGCATAATGTACTAACTTAATTTTGTTACAGGGATAATCCAAAAATATATATAAGACATTAATTTTTCCATACTTGTGAAAATCCGTTTGCATTTCAGACTGTGAAGAGGTATTGAACGCCTCTCCTCTCACTCTCACGTGAAACAGGAGACTCGACTTTGATATAACGCTCCATATCTTCTGACATCTTTGATCTAAAAATACTCAGAAAGATCAGGAGTCTAACCCACAACCTCCTTACTGCGAAGAGGGTACATTTAAGGTATTTGAGATAAAAAAAAACAAATAAAAAAAAAAACATCTGCAATTAAATGCAATATACATATATTGTAGAACGTTCAAGGCAATAACATCTCCATGGAGACAAGCAAGTGACAGAGCCTACTTCAGAAAAGTTACACATTGCATCTTTAATATGGAGTCGCACAAGATTGTAGATCTGTGTGAAATATCACGTCACCATAAAGATAATCTGATAATCCCACTGCTCCTCATGATAAAGACCCATAATCTGCATTCACTGATGAGATTGTAATCCGACATGGACTAAACCTGGACTAGACCTGGACTAAAACTGGACAAAACTCATGCTGAACTAAATCTGGTTTAAACCAAGACTAAACCAGGAATAAACCAGGATTCAATCAGGAATAAACCAGGATTCAATCAGGACTGAACCAGGACTAAATCTGTATATCTGTGAATGTTAAACACAGAGGTCAAAAGGTTTGCAACTTTATCAAATCAAAATGACACAAACATGGATAGGAAATCTGTAGGATAAACAGGAAGTGGGTGTGATTAAAATGTCAGACTGAACAGAGATTATAACGTCCAGACGGGTGTAAAAATGATTGAACTGAGGATGTACTGAATGTTGTTTTATGTTTAATGCTTTTATAAAATCCCAGATTAAATCCATTTCTAATATTGATACTTTGCAGTGGCATCGCACTAGGGGTGTTCTACATGTATCTCTAATGTGGAACGTTTAGCAGTTACCATGGTGACACACTACAAAAAAAAAAAAAAAAAGTTTTAAGATTGTCTCAAGAAAAAAACATAGCTTGTGATAAAATATCACAGGGTTAGAACCAAACTAATCCAGACCGCAGACTGTGGATGAATCATTCCAGTGACCCCACTCAACTGAACCAGGACTAAACCTGGACCAGACCTAGATTAAACCAAGACTAGACCCGGAAGAAACCAGGACTAGACCTGGACTAGATACGGACTAGATCCGGATTAAGCCTGAACTAAATCTGGACTAGACCTGGACTAAAGCAGGGAAGAACGAGGACTGAACCACAATTAAAAAGCAGGAAAAACTGAACCAGGTCTCAACCAGGACTAAACTAAACCAGGTCTCAACCAGGACTAAACTAAACCAGGGCTAAGCCAAGACTAAACCAGGTCTCAAACAAAGCCAGGGCTAAACCAGGACTAAACTAAACCAGAGCTAAACCAGGACTAAACTAAACCAGGGCAAAACCAGGACTAAACTAAACCAGGGCTAAACCAGGGCTAAACCAGGTCTAAACCAGATATAAATCAAGACTAAACTAAACCAGGTCTAAAACTAAACCAGGTCTAAACCAGGACTAAACTAAACCAGATCTAAACCAAGACTAAACTAAACCAGGGCTAAACCAGGACTAAAGTAAACCAGGGCTAATCCAGGGCTAAATTAGACCAAGACTACTAAACCAGGGCTAAACCAGGACTAAACTAAACCAGGGCTAATCCAGGGCTAAATTAGACCAAGACTAAACCAAACCAGGGCTAAACCAGGGCTTAACAAAGGCTGAACCAGGACTAGTCACTTTTGCACCTTATTATTTTGGTCTATATTTGGAATAAAAACAAAAACAAAACAAAAAAACAAAACAAAAAAATTGCCAGAGATCTGTTAATTCTCGAGTTCTTCACAACATGTCCAGCCCTGAAGCAAATGGCCCAGTTTTTGTCTAAATACGAAGCTTTGTGTGAGCAGTTTTATTTTTAGTGTTTAGAAGTCCTCGTGACCCCTAATATAGTTCTGCTGTTCATGATTCGAAAACTAGCTCCAGTGGCTTTGAGTTTTGCCACGACATTAATGCTAACAGCAACCTAGAGGTCAAAATTCAACCCCCCTGACAGGATTAGATCAGATTAAACCAGGATAGGGTGAAAGAATAATATTATGACCATTTAATAACATCAGAGGTAAAAAAAAATAAATAAATAAAAAATAAGGGGAGATAAGCACATGAAAATACTGGCTTCACAAACAGACTCTGGACTAACTTGATTAATATGACACACACCAGGATAAAAATACACATATAACATACATAAACAAGGAGTTAACCGAGGATTACAGATCGAAACTAGTGATAGACTGATATATCGGATCAGAATGATATATTTCATATTTTTAGCTGATCTGCTGACTAAAAAATACACACAAATCTTAATTTTAACACTTCGAGTAACACTTTATTATGAGTCCGTCAACATCTCCAAAACTCAAATGCTCTGTTCCACCTCATGATGTCATGTAGTGGTAGTTTTCAAGTTAGCAGCTACCTTTTACCTTTAGTTCTGTACATACTGACAATTGCAGGGTTGAAATCATCCAGTGATTCTAGTGAAGGTGTATGAGTTTAAAAACACAGTGGAGCACTTCCTGTATTACTGCATGACATCACAAGGTGGAATAGGGTGTTTTTCCTTTAATATGAAGAGATATGAAGCTGCACAAAATGTGTCTACACGGTTTTTTATAGATTTGTGGTTAAAAACAAAAAGGCTTGGGTTTGTAGTAACTTTATGTTATTTGGGGAGCTCATCTGCCATTGGTTTGTTTGTATTACTGGTGTTGGCATCTACCCAGGCTGGAGCCACCTAGTGCCTCTGCTCAATTTAATTTCTCTCCAGCGACTAGGTCAGGAATCGGAATACACAAAACAGTTTGCAAAAACCCTGGAAGTGCAAGTTCGGGCACAAGCCAGTCAGCGAAGAGCCATACATTCTGTGTTGTCAACGATTCCCGAGATCGAGGATTTAAAGCCAGAACAAAGAGAATGTTTGGTGAAATTTATCAAGGGGAAAGACGTTATTACCCTTCTTCCTATGGGATTTGGGAAAAAGCTTAATATCCCAGTTAGCCCCGTTACAATATGTCACAACCAAATTGCAGTGATTGGTTAAATAAAGAAAGTACCTGCTTACTGTCAAGTGAATGAATCCTAATGCTGCGAGGTCAGATGGTTTCCACGAAGTGAAACCAGCTGATGAATCAGGCTAATTGTAATCAGTCATGGAAAAAAAAACATATTAGCCCATCTTTAATTTAAACCAGAACTAAGCAAAGACCAGACTGGGACTGAACCAGGACAAAGCAAAAAGGACTGAGCAAAGTCTGAACCAGGACTAAACCAGTACTGAAGAACAACTGCAAAACCAGGACTAAACAAGAATCAAACCAAGACTAAGCCAGAACTAAACCAAGACTAAAGACTAAATAAGCCCACTTTAAACAAGGACAAAATCAAGACTAAACCAGGTCCAAACCAGGACTGAACCAGGACAGTTTCAAAACAGGAATAAACCAAAATTATGCAAGAACTAAACCAGGACTAAAGAATGAATGAATCCAGAGCGTTTTGTTATAAATGAGTTCTGATTGGACAAGCAGCGCAGCACTTTGTACAGACCTGGTTCAGTCGAGTGGAGTTAGAGAGAGTGAGGAGAGGAGGAGGAGAAGAAGAGGGGCAGCATGGTGGCTGAGTGGCTAGCACTCATGCTTCACAGCAAGAAGGTTCCTGGTTCAATCCCTGTGGGAGAGGGGGAAAGAAAGAAAAAAAGAAAGAAAGAGGGGTGAAGAGTAAGGGAGGAGTGAAGAGTTAAGTGGGAGGAGAAGAGGAGAGGAGAGGAGAGGAGTAAGAGGGGAGGAAGAGTTTAGTAGCTTGAAGGTGTTTATTTCTGTCTACACCTGTGAATAAAAGCAAGTGATGATTCAGTACTGACCAAAACAACTGTGACAATCTACACTGTGAGTTCTGGTTTAGACCTGCTTTAGAAATGATTTAAACCTGGTTCCTGCTTTAGACCTAATTTAGATCTTGCTTAGACCTGGTCTAGACCTTGTTTCAACCTGCTTCTTTATATATATGTATATATATATATATATATATATATATATATATATATATATATATATATATATATATATATATATATATATATATATATATATATATATATATATATATATATATATATATATATTATATATTAATTAATTAATTAATTAATATTTATTTATTATGTGTTTTATATTTCTATTGGCTATAATCTGAATGAATGAAATGGGATCAATCTCTCAAACTGCAAATCTAATTTAGACCTCACTGACCTCACTGTATTACAACTAAAATCTGCATTTTAACAGTATTTATTGTAGCTGCCCCCATCTGTGCTAAATAATATTGTCCCATAAAATGCTGTGATGTCTCCTGAAATACAGCAATACAAAAGTACAAAAGTACACAATGGACAATAGACAATAGAATGCAGTACTCTTAACTCAAAGGTCACATCTTCTCCTGTTAATGATTTTCTTTTATCAGTACTTGGTCAAATGAGTATCTAGTTTCTATAATGATTTTAGTATTGATTAGTATCTGATTTTTGATACTTTTGACAAACCTACTCCAGACAGCTTTAACCCAGAGACACTGAAGGATGGGTCAAATGCAGAGGAGAATAAAAAAAAACAACTAAACTTAACTTTAACCTGATGATATTTTTTGTTTGTTTGACAATAAGCTCCTGGTGTCATTTCCTGGATGACATTCTGTGACTGATGCAGCTCTTAATTAAAATAATTTATCAAAGACAAGCCATCTGGAGCCACAAATAATGTCTGAGACAGGAGGAAGACGAGGAGGAAGATGAGAAGATAAAGAGATTCGTTGTGTGTCCTAACTGCTAGCATGTAACATATTTGCTCCCTGCACTAAGTCACTCCCCCTTCACAGCGCTATCATAGCAAAATCAGGGTCGATCCCACAAATTAAACTACTGCTCATCACTTTAGGTTTGCGAAGTTGCAGTGTACAGTTTTGTATTGTGCTTTTCTATATTTATGGAGTATTATTGTGTGGGAACATGGGCTGAGACAGTGGTTTGTACTGGAGTAATTAAGTATTTTGAAGTAATTTGACTGCTCTACTCACCTCTGGCTCAGTTAATAAAAGTTGCTTCTACTGAATACATCTCCTTTGAATGTTAAACGTTTGTCCTGTGCAAAAGAGTATGTCTGAAGAAGGGCTTGACCTGAGACGTCGCATTGTGGTGTCATTCAAAAGAGAATTTGAGAGCTTCTTGTGGGAGTTTTTGTCTTTGGACCCAACACACAGTCACAATTTTTGTTGGATGTGCATGTCTCTACTAGTAAACGTTTCTCCTGTCTCATCTCTGCAGGTAGGAAGAGCTTTATTGAAGTCTTAGGTGATGAGGTGATGGTGCCGGAGATGGCCCTGGTGGACTGTAGTGCCCCCTGTGGTCACTGTGTGCTGCGGCGCTGTGTGATGAAGGCTGCGTTTGGCCTCTACTGTTGGATTTGGGTGCTGCTGTTAGGAGTTGGGTCTCTGCTGCTGCTGTCCAGACTGCAAGAGCCTCCCAAGCCCATCCAACACCAAAACACAGGTAAGAGAACCCAGGCAGAGTACTACAGTCAGCATACTAATACTTCAAACTCCATTTCCATTAGGAATGTAACGATATCCAAATCTCACAGTATGATATTATCACCATATGTATCTCGTGGTACAATATTTATTGCAATATTTTGAAGAGGCTAATATAATTGTAGATAGGACACTTTTTTGCTTTTAAAATACCTTGACAAGATTTTGATGTTAATTATTAGCATGGTAATCCCAAGAAGTCAAATAAAAAACATATTTCTTCATGTTGTCTGCGCTGAAATGAATCATGGGATATGTAGTTTCCGATGTTCATAAGCTGTTGCTACTATAAAACTATGCATTTAAGCAAAGGAACTTGTAATTCAATATTTTGTGATAGCCCACGATATTATTGTGAGACTTTTGATGATACAATATCACAAAATTTCAGTTACTGTTACATCCGAAATTTCCATAGTAAAGGTGCATTGTGTAACTGGTGGAGGGTCTGTTAAATACTTTTCTTCATGGACATGTTATTGCTTTGTCTGGAATGTTCCACAGTATGGTATACACTTTTCAATCTTCATGGAAACCAAACCAGACTAAGTTACAGGTTAGGTCTGTGGAGAGGCATCCCTACTCACAGTCAGAATGCCTGTTTTTCTAGATATTTTTGAGCTATAAAACCACCTGTAATTGAATAAATATAAGAAAGAGCTGTTTAATGTCATACTGTGGAACATTCCAGACCAAGCAATGACATATCCATAGAGACAAGCAGGTGGCCCTTTCCAAAAAGTTAATAGAGAACATTTAAAGAGTAGATTTGCAACTCAATATTGACTCTGACACTACTATGGTATGGTACTATAGATATGATACTATAGATATCAACAAATAAATCATTCTACTTTCTTTTATATTTATATCTATGTAGTCCCTCAGTGGTCAGGATAGGTTCCATAGTGGTCTATGGGTGCATCCTAGTCTATGTGCTCTTATACTTGTTCTGATACAGCTCAAGATCATTCTAAAGATACTCAGGAAAGGTTCGTTTCTGTCCTGTGAATGTGACTTTTTATGAGTATCTAGTTTCAGTGTCATATCAGATTTTTGATACATTTGACAATCTTAAGGTGAAGTGACACAACTAAAGCCCCATTAGAGAACCAAGAGAATACTGGAAGGGAGGGCCATTGAGATTTTCTGAATTCCCCTAATGACGTTATTCAGAGGCTGGAGACAATGGAGGTGAGAGACATTTACATGGAACTGGAAGTAATTTAGTTAGAACTACAATCGGTGAGATGATCTGTGCTGTAAACAATCCCTGACAAATAAAATTACAGTCACAAACTAGCTAGCATTAGCCAACAGTTTTTTAGTTGAAACAACCCAACCCAAAACATGCTACATAGGTCTCCAAGACAGTTGAAAGCTAAGGTCAGTTAAATACAATGAATCAATGAACCTGCCCAGGGACTACAGCTGGAAATTAGCCTTGATACTGGTACAATGCATCTCTCCTTTTAAGGTTATTGTGTAAATTGTGTGCTGTCCCTGTCTCATTAAATAAAATAAATAAAGTTAGTTACTCTCACTTCTTTGTTGAAAATCAAACACCTAAATAGAAACCAGAAAAGCTCTGTTTTATCACAGGTTTCTGAAAATGCATTTTGTATTTTTTCTTGAGTTTTCAGATTAAAGGGACAGTTCAGAATTTTGGACATAGGGCCTCATTTCCTAGTGAGCCAGAGTGTTGGAGACGTGTGGAGACACTTTTTTAAATATTCCATCTAGTCCTTGTATTTGCAGAGGTCGCTGGTGCTAGGCTAGTGTATATCAATGGCCATAGTTATCCTGCCACTAAAAACAGTTTTACCCACTTCACAAAACACCCGAAGGAAATCTGTTATTACGCCAGACTGTCGATGTAAATGTCTGTGTCTATAGGCTAATGTTTGAACAAAAACTAATCTCGCATTGCATGAATCGTCTCATGTTGAGGGACTATTTTCTCATAGATCAGTACACCACTGCAAAGATTTCACGCTATTAGGAAGTACAACTCGCTGCTGTTAAATAAATATAAATCCTTCAAATGCAAGTTTGGTTTTACTTCTAAAATTATTCTATCAACACAGACATTCAATCTGGCATTATAATTGTTTTGCCTTGGGTGTTTTGTGGAGTGGGTAAGACTGTTTTTGTTTTTGTTGCAGACTAACTATGGCCATTAACATGCACTAGCCTAGCACCAGTGACCTCTGCAAATACAAGGACTGGATGGAATATTTAAAAAAGTGTCTCCACATGACTCCAACACTCTGGCTCACTAGGAAATAAGGTCCTATGTCCAAAATTCTGAACTGTCCCTTTAATTTAAAACTCATCAGGCTGTATTTGCCAACTGTGTATTGTGTGTCCACCATGGTAACTGCTGAACATTCCCCCATAGACATATTGTACATGCAGAACTCCCTAGAGCAATGTCAGTACAAAGTCAGTACCTAAGAAATCCAAACACATTTTTCTGCACAAAATCCCCACTGCTCTGGTGATGTACTGGACTACTTTCTTCCATTCTTTTCTCAATCTGTGATACACGTAGGATTTGGCAGGGTTGTGTAGACATTGTAGCTCAAATTTTAAAATCCACTGCTCTTAACCGTAGTAGCTGACTTGTCTCATTTATTAAGTCATTTTCCATCGATATTGTGATTTCAAATAGCAAAAAACTCAATAAACAACTTTCATGTTTACTGGCATCATCCTTACATCTGATGCCCTTCCTTTCATTTCCTCTATTTCCCAGTTCCCCATAACAAGATTAAAAATGGATAAAGCAGCTCATTAGTTTTCCCAGTTTTAATTAAAACCACAGACATCATTCTAAGATCTATTCCCCCTTCTTCTACTCAGACAAATGCGTTAGATGATGAAATATATAGAATTAAACAGCAGGTGGTGGTACTCTATCTGTAGCGCACAAGGGTTCATATCTGGTTTCTTGGTTTCTGTATTTTGGCTCAGTACAGATCTATTGTATGTGCAGCTCTTGAGATCAAAGAAAGTCCGCCAGTTCTCAGGGAGTGTTTGTTAGCATGCTAGTTGTCATTAGTGTTCAGCAAAATCCCACTCTATGTGAAAAGCACTTAATCGTGGTGAATAACTCTTTCAAATGAACTAGTTATTTTGCTACATTTGTTAAATTTTTAATAATCAGGTACAGCGCCTTAAAATTAAAACGTTTTTATTTTGATTTTTATGTTGGCTTTATAAGAGATCGAAGTATCCAGCCAAGACCAGAGCTAATCCAGGACTAAACTAGGTCTAAACCAGGTCTAAACCAGGACTAAACTAGCACTAAACCAGAACTGAACCAGGTCTGAACCAGGAGTAAACCAGGATTACACCAGGACTAAACCAGGACTAAACCAGGAATGAACCAGGTCTGAAACAGGACTAAACCAGGTTTAAACCAGGACTAAACCAAATGATTATGGACAATTTTTATGCAGAATAAAACAAAAAAGTCTCTTGTCTTATTCTGTTTAAAAAGCTGCTAACTGTGTAGTTTAGATCTGCACAAAGATGTCTTGTGGACATGTTTCAAATGTGAACTTTGAGAATCCTATAATTGCTTGTCAGAAAAATTGGAATTGGATATTTTTCCCTGTATTGTTCAGCCTTATTGCATCTGTACTTGTGCAGATGAGTTTTGTACCTTTTGTCTGATAGACAAGAGAGAGCAGATTTGTGGAAACCAGATCCAAAAGCTGTTAGATCTTCATCTTAATATTACTGACAGAGGTCAGAGGTCAGAGGTCATAGGTCGTGAAGGCAACTCACTTCCTGTCACAATGATCAGCCATGTTTTCTCCAGGGAACCAACGAGAAAGGGTTCACTGACACAATGCATCTCCTCTTATTTAAAAGAGGGGGTATTATATTTCTATGAGGTATTAACTGCTAACACATTTAGATCACCATGTTACCTTTTATTGCTTTGAAACTACATATTCCCTGAAAACAATGTATTAACATGTTTTATAAGCTCCGAGTCTCCGTTCACTTTGCTCTCTGTGCTAAATCACTCGCCCTTCAGAGTGACATCACAGTTACCAGACAGAACCATGCGCTGCTTTGACAAAACTTTATAAAGATAAGTGGATCTGGAGCTGTATCCTCTCTCCTTGATTTCAGAGGGGGTGATTGAGAGGCAAGTTATCCAATCAGAGAGACACATTGGCGTCAAACTAACGTGGCGGTTCACATGTAAAAAAGGGGGAAAAAACAACATAAAGGACTGAGAAACAGTGCAGATTTTTGCTAAATCAACTATTGAAGCACCAGACTATTACTTATCTCAGGTAAAATAAGTTATTGTATTTTTTTGGACTATAAGTCGCAGTTTTTGGGGGAAATTTATTTGATAAAATCAGAGATCAGGAACCAACATTTCATCTTGAAAGGCGAGATATAGTAATAACAATAGAACAGAGAACAACAGACTGTTAATGTCACATATGAACAGTTCTTCAGATAAACTATAACATAAACAACAGAACAAGTTTACCAAACTCTCCATCTCACTCCAAATCACTAAATCCATTGAATTCTTCATCCTCTGTGTCACTTCTGAGCAACTCTGCGACCTCTGGAGGTAAACAGAGCGCCACTTATTCTTCTGTGTAGCTGTCATCAGACTCAGCATCAGCTCCAGTTAGAATTATTCCGGCCTTTCTGAATCCCGACAGGATGGTTTCGGTGTCACTGAAGTCCAGGCTTTGTCGATCCATCCAATGACTTCCAGGAAAGTTGCCTGGTGCACCCTCCTGGTTGTCACAAGTTTCTTGCTCACTCCAAACTTTCTTTCTGCTGCTCAATTTTCGACTACATATTTCCCTACTTGCTGCCTGTAATCTGCAAAATATGACTTTCTTTTTGGGGGCATTTGTGTTCAGTCTTCTCAGTCATCTTTTTAAGTTTGTTTAAATTTAAAATTTTCAGTGGTACAGAAGTAATGGTGTGATCGACTGACATGAAACAGACACGGCAGAGGCTCTTTCTGAAGGAGACATGCACTGTAGAGCACAAAGTGACAGTGGTACTGAAGTAATAGGAGTAGCAGATACTGGCACACGGGCCTAGAGCGCCCTCTCGTGGCTGTCAAGATGAAAATTTTAATATATAAGTCACACCGAGTATAAGTTGCAGGACCACCCAAACCATGAAAAAAATGAGACTTGTTGAAAAAATATGGTATATATATTTTGTTCTAAATGATTTAAGAATCTTGGAGAGGAGATGTCTTCTGTATTTCAGAGACATGTGATATAAATTAGCGGCTGTGGTTGGAGCGTCTCAAGTTTGGACGGAGGATTTTCACCCTCTATTGCCTGGTTCCAGTCCCTTCTGGATTCCAACATGAATGTGGAAGGGATTGGCTGCTCAGGTAAACATCACAACATAATCAGCATGTATCCTGCTAATAAAACTACTGCACATCGGTTTGTCAGGTTGTAGTGTATTGTTTTGTGTCACACTTTTGTTGTTCATGAGAAATGGCTGTGCAGGAGCGTGGGCTGAACATTAAACTGATCTAAACCAGTTCTAAACGATCAGGAGCCTAACCCACAACCTCCTTACTGAGAGGAGGAGACAGGGTAACCGCTCTGTATACACAATAACACAGGAGGACATGCACACTCCATCTGTCATTCTTGGTCCAATCCTGTTTGCAATCTGAAAGTCAAATTATAGTCATTTCTCAAAGTGCTTTTCCTGTGTGTGAAAAATGAAGCCTGTAAAACCCCTCTCGGCACAAATATTAAAATGCTAAATTACAAACAGGAAATGAAACTTGAATCTGAAACACAATTTTCAAGAAAGATTACTGTGCATGTTTTAAGTTGATTGTGGAGACCCACCCAGACACAGGGAGAGCGTGCAAACTGCTGTGGCTTTGTTTTGGTTTCTGTGTGATTAATGGAATTTGAATTGATGTAGGGCTTGATAAGATTAATTGCAATCTAATTGAAATTGCAAGTGGAATAGAGGCAATTAGCAAAGCACAAATGATAAATAGATAAAAATATAATTTAGATCTGTACAAACATGTTCTGAAAAGTGATCCTTGTGTTAGTTTGTCAGATTAAATGCTATAGTCATAAAGCAATAACATCTCCATGAGACAAAGCAGTGGAGTTATATAGTGCACTTTTAATTTGAATTTAATTTGGTTAGCTTTTCTTAAAGCTTGCACCTGCTATCGACCTGGTTTAGTCCTGGTTTAGATCTCTTTTAGTCCTGGTTTAAATCTGCTTTAGACTTGGTTTAGTTCTTGTTTAGTCCTTGTTTAGACCTGTTTGTGTCTCGGTTTAGTCCTGGTTTAGCCTTGGTTTGGTTCTGTTTTACTCCTGGTCCAATCTTGGTTAAGTCCTGGTTCAGTCCCGGTTTAGTCCTAGTTTAGTCCTAGTTTAGTCCTGGTTTAGTCCTGGTTTAGCTCTACTTTGGTCCTGTTTTAGTCATGGTTCAGACCTTGTTTAATCCTGGGTTAGCCCTGGTTTAGTCCTGCTTTAGTCCTTGTTTAGACCTGGTTTAGTCCTGGTTTAGCCCTGGTTTGGTCCTGTTTGAGTCCTCGGTTAAACCTGATTTAGACTTGCTTTTGTGCTGTTTTAGTTTTGGTTCAGTCCTGGTTAAATCTTAGTTTAGTCTTGGTTTGAATCTGATTTAGTCCCGTTTCAGTCCTGTTTCAGTCCTGGTTCAGTCCTGGTTCAGTCCTGGTTCAGTCCTAGTTCAGTCCTGGTTCAGTCCTGGTTCAGTCCTGGTTCAGTCCTGTCCCTGTCCTGGATCTCTTTGTCTCTGTGTTTCATTGATTAAAATCTCTCATATCGTTTTTTACAAACTGGCAGCTAAATATAGACTTTTCTCGCGGTCGATGCGAGCCCAGCCTGATGGACAAACAGACGTTGCTCCAAATGAACCAGATCGATTTGTGTTGTCGCGGAAACAATCAACAAAACAAATATTCATCATTATTTAAAACGCCTGGACAATTGTGTTTGACTAATTTAATCAATGGAAAATGTCATCTACATTAATAATGTAATGAGGCTTAACATAGAACTAAACCAATCAAAACCAGGACTACACCAGGACTAAACCAGGAATGAACCAGGGACTGAACCAGGACTGAACCAGGACTAAACCCGGGATTACACTAAGGCTAAACCAGGACTGAACCAGGGACGGAACCAGGACTACACCAGGACTGAACCAGGGACTGAACCAGGACTGAACCCGGGACTAAACCCGGGACTACACTAGGACTAAGCCAGGACTGAACCAGGGACTGAACCAGGACTACACCAGGACTGAACCAGGACTGAACCAGGACTAAACCAGGACTAAACCAGGACTACACCAGGACTGAACCAGGGACTAAATCAGGACTGAACCAGGACCGAACCAGGGAATAAACCAGGACTAAACCAGACCGAGCCAGGGACTAAACCAGAATTGAACCAGGATTAAACCAGGACTAAACCAGGATTAAACCAGGACTACACCAGGGACTAAACCAGGGACTAAACTAGGGACTAAACCAGGGCTAAACCCAGGGCTAAACCAAGACTTAACCCAGATTAACAATTTCGAAATGAAAGTATTTTATTAATCAGGGGACAGTGGCTCAGTGATTTGAGCAGTGGTCCCCCAACCTGAAGGTCAGACGATCGATTCCTGCTTGGACCAAGTTCTGTAATTGTGTTCTTAGGCAAGACACTTCATCCACATTGCTGATGGTGCAGACTGGCAGCCTCACTTCTTTTCAGTCTCAAAATGAATGTAAAATATATCCACATTTTAGATGTGCTGTTGTCTTGCGTTTTGCTTTTGCGTGTGAACTTGAACAATTTATTTTGAAATATGAGAATGGACTGAACAATAATTAACTGAACTCTTAGCTGTGCAACAAAGTGAGTGCAGTACCTCATAACTGAAGATGTGACGTAAATCAACTCATATTTTAAGAGCACTTTAGTAAATAAATGTCAACTTATTTAACTGGAAAGTTAACATCGTCAATGAATAAACTTGTGTGCCTTTATTTCATTTAGCCTTTCTTATTTATTTATTTATTTTTTTCTGGGCTATGCCAAGTGGTGCTGTTAGTTTATTTTGTTTATTTAATTTAATGTAGCATTATATTTAGTTAGTCTGCCACTCCCCTTGTCACAATATTTTATAATCTAAAAAACACCAGTAGTTTTCAAAGCAGATCTTGGCTTATATTTAAAACACAGTCACGTAAAACTACAGTAGAATAAGCTTGCAGCAGATGTAATCCAGTCTGCAGTGTCTGTGCCAGCGCAGCATCAGATCTTCCTCCAAAAGACCCAGAAATAAAGAAATAAAAGAATACATTTCATAAGGCGCTGTGCTGAGGTAAAGTTTCATTAAAGTTTGTCTCTGGGCTGGAGCTGTCGCCATGGAAACAGAATAGTGATTATTCTGATGTGATGCTTGAAATTTCCTTTGTGAAGCTGGGATCAAAATTCCTCACAAAATCACTACAAAAATCTGCAAAGCAAAGTGTAGCTCCAAACTCACTTCAGTCTCTACGGATTTAAAGTTAGATTTTCAGATCAGTTATCTAACCTGCTTCACCTAACCTAACCATCTACCCTCCTCATACACGGCGGTGCAGCTTGGCAGCCTTTTCTGTGTGCCTCAGGGCAACTGTGTCAACAGAAGTAATTTAACACTACAGAGTCTGCCAGCGGTGCCAAAATTATGTAGCCGTCACAGCATTTTTTTGTTTGGGCCAGATGATCATAGACAGAACTTTGGAATGCAAATGTAATTAGATCTAATTCTATCACTACTACTATCTATCACTACTCAATGACAACACATTGCAATTTGATCAAAGACTGTCTCTATAAATGCACATAGCTCACCTGCTGTTGTGTTCCAAATAGGAAGTGAACATGAGTGCACTCCAACTCCATTGGCTCCAACTCAATTTCTGTCTTAAAATTGTATTAACCTGCTCTACATAATCCTGGGGTTTTATGAATGTATTTTTACATCAACATTTTTTAACACTTTATTTAGTTTCATTTGAAAGATTAAACCATAGTCTCATAGTGATCCAAAAACTAAGGCTATGTTCAGACTGCAGCTTGAAGTGACCCAAATCTGATATTTTTGCCCTTAACCCTCTCCAGGCAGGCGTTGCAGATTTGCAACAGCTAAATTCCAATTACCTACTTACTCCACATCCATATTTTATGAGCTTTTTTTTATTCAGGAGCCTTTTCTCCCATCCATGCTGATAAATGTGGACAATGCAGACTGTGCAAGAATGGCTCCATGCAAACGGCCTGCCAGAAGTGCAAAATACTTTTTTTTGTTCACAAAGGTTAAAAAAGTCAGGATTGTATATTACTACCCCATATTATAATTTTCCCCAAATATCAGATTTTTCCTGATACTAAAAATTAATTTGAGCCTGAGAGGGTTAATGAGACCTGTATCTGATCTTTTAATGACAGTCTGAATGACACAGACCTGATTTTTTCAAATGCGACCCAGGTCACTTGGATATGTGCTCCTAAAACCGCTACATATCTGATCTTTTGACAAGCGACTTCATTCTGAACGGCCAGGCCACATTCATCCCACCTACATGTCATCAACAAGAGACAAACATCACTATTCTGCACTGAAATAGGCACTAATATGTACACAAACATTCTTCTCGTCATTTGAAAATTGTGTATGAACTCCGTGTCAGTGAAGCAGTGATGCACATAACAATCCCACCACTCTTGGCTGTGACTCCGCACTAACATGTTCCTTTCTATGGACATTGCTGCCACTGCCCCACAAAATGCTAAAGCCAAAAACCTCATCCTTCTCCTTCTCAATCTGCTCCCTAAAACAAATAAGCTGTACATGTTCTGGGTCCGGTACAACAGCAACTTTAAACTCTCCATGTGCTCAATGCAGTGTCCATATTTAGCCGACTTCTGTATACGCTGAGCACACTCGCTGCGGGTAATGTCGTCGTGTCCTCCAGTGCGCATGCGGGACACCTTTGGAGCGTTTAAAGAGCATACTGGAGACCATATATAAGTCACATTTAATTGGAAATGTGAACAACCTTGCAAAAAAATCTGATTTCACAATAAAATCCGAATTGAACATTAAGCCCTGCAGTCTGAACATAGCCTAAGTCTGTGTATTGTCGATTAGCCTTAAATAGTATATTAATGAAGCAGAGAGAGGAAACTGAAGAGAAACCATCCCAAATGCTTTTTACTTAACACTGTTCATATGTTTAATATTTGTTAACATACATTACATATATACATATTACATTTTACATATTTTACCCATGTCATACAGTGTAAGGTAGTCCTGGTTTATTCCTGGTTTAGTCCTGGTTTCTTGTCTGATTCAGGTTTAACTCTGTGTTTTGAAAGAAATCTCCAAACAATTGATCCACAAATGTCGAATCTTATCATTATTATTTGTTTGGGATTGGCTCCACAAACTTGTCATAATTAACGTCCTTTCAGCCAACAACAATCACGTCTTTGGGGTGGAATAATGGCACCACTTTCTGAAGATCATTTCACTTTTGTTTATTCATACTGACAGAAAAGCTGGCGGACTTTGTGCCATTTTTAGTTTCATGTGGACAGGTCCATTACATTTACAGAGATATGAACCATAAACCAGGTCAACAAATCTGCAATCTGACAGTTAAACAGAAAATTCCACCATAGCATTCTGAGCTGTCCTCCAGTTCAGTTTGTACTATAGAGACTCTACAATAAGCTGATGTCACGTGAACATAGCCTGGTGGTTTTGGTAAAGACTCTTCCTGGAACATGCATTAATGATAACATTTCTGTATTTGAGACTGGCTCCGGTTACTCAGCGCCAGACATTTGTGGATAAATATGTTTGTTTTGTAGAGACACTGGAAATCTGATCTGGTATTTTGATTTCTGTAATTTCAATATGTCCTCTTCTATATGATACTGCCAGACAAAACAATAATAAGGTTTATAATAAGCGTGGTTTTCAGGTTCTAGCATGTGATGATGTCATTCTCCCAGATGGGGGCAAGAGATTTTAGTTTTCACTATTGATTACATTGTACTTTGGCATGAAAACATTTTAGACTGACTTAGACTTAGACTTTATTGATCCACAAGGGAAATTATTTGGACACAGGAGCTCACACATCATAATATAATATTACATCAAAAAGAAAAATATAAATAGTAATAATAAATTCAACATAAGCAGCAAAAATAAAAATAAAAAGGACTGCTGTCAAATATGTCATAATTACATAAATGTATGTAAGTCAAAATAAAAAATATAGAAATATTGTGCAATGCAGGCAATACAAATTCTGGTGAATTTTGTGAGTTCATAAGCTCTTGAGAATGCGTCTTGTTCAGCTGCAGCTGACTGGTCCTGCACCATCAGTGTGGAAAGTGACCGATCACAGGGCAGCACTGAATAAACCAAAACAAACATGGCAATGCCAACAGGTCTATTTTGGCAGAAATATAGACTATTTAGTTTATGACAAACGTGCAGAGGGAAGCACTTTGTGCATTTGTGGAGGAAAGATGTCTTTGCTTCTCTCAACTGGATTTAACTAAGTGTAGGTTTTTCAGTTTGTTCTGCTGTTATGACACTTCGTCCAATAAACTTCAAGTATTTGTTTGGAAGCAAGAGACATCCCACACTGATAAATGTGTTGAGCTCAGTTCAGAGGGCTACACATCTCAATCTGGTGAGAGCCAGGTTAATAACATGGTAGAAAGCTCCAAAAATCCATTTTGTGTAATAGTTCTACGCTACATAAAAACATTTGCTTTAGAAATCCAGTATTGATCAGATAAACAGTTTTTTTGGTGGGTAATTTTAGAGTAATTTAAAGCTGTTGATGAACAGTCTCTTTCAAAATAAACCATTAGTCTAAAACTGAGAAAGTTTGGACCATCTCTCTCTCTCTCAGACAAAGCTCAAAGACACAGTTGTTTTTCGTTTTCTTAAAGTTGAGGTTGAATTTATAATGATTCAAATGGATCAAAATGTCCCCAAACTCTGTGTAACAAATGAAAGAGAGAAAAGTGCGATTTATTTAACTCCAAAATGATAAATGAAAGTGTTGTAAAAGTATTCAGGCAGTTTCTATTGAAAAACAGAACTAGTTCATTTTAAACAGTTTGCAGTGGTCCAAAGTTATTCCTCACTCCCTTTATGCATTCAGAGCATCCTCATTATTCACTGGGATGAGCTTATACTATTTTTGTTTGCTCACACTATAAATGTGTTACTTTTCAGTCCAGTTAAAAAATGTAGTGGAGTAGAAAGTACAGAGACCTGCTTTCATTTGTAGTGAAGTAAAAGTAAAAAGTGTGTACATTAAAGTGCACCTAAGTAAAGTACAGATACCTTTTACAGTGCAGTACTTTTACTACTACTTTTATTTTGTTCCACCACTGTTTATATGCAAAAAGGTCTATCTCTATGTAAATGCAGTATTTCCTAGTCCTTTTTTCTGCATGAATAAGTAGTATCTGCATGAACTATTGTGCAGGTGTAGTCTGGTGAGTACAGTTGAAGCACGATATATTGTTGAAGTAAATACAGATGATAAACTGATTGTACAGAACTATGGAGTAAGAAAGCTTTCAGAAATATTTGTATGCATAGATAGAAATCCATGCATATTTGGCTGTCCTGGGATCAGTCCTGGTTTAGTATTGGTTCAGTCCTGCTTTAGTCCAGTTTTAGTCCGGTTTTAGTCCTATTTTAGTCCTGATTTAGTCTTGTTTTAGTCCTGGTTTAGTCCTGTTTCAGTCCTGGTTTAGTCCTGATTTAGTTCTGGGTTTAGTCCTGGTTTAGTTTTGATTCAGTCTTGTTTCAGTCCCGTTTTAGTCCAGGTTCAGTCGTGGGATTAGTCCTGTTTTAGTCCTGTTAAAGCCCTGTTTTAGTCCTGGGATTAGTCCTGTTTTAGTCCTGTTTCAGTCCCATTTTAATCCTGGTTCAGTCCTGGGATTAGTCCTGATTTAGTCCTGGTATAGTCCTGGTTCATCCTGTTATAGTCCTGTTTTAGTCCTGTTACAGTCCTGTTTCAGTCCTGTTTTAGTCCTGATTTAGTCCTGGTTTAGTCCTGGTTCAGTCCTGTTTTAGTCCTGTTTTAGTCCTGGTTCAGTCCTGTTTTAGTCCTGATTTAGTCCTGGTTTAGTCCTGGTTCAGTCCTATTTTAGTCCTGTTTTAGTCATGGTTCAGTCCTGGGATTAGTCTTGATTTAGTCCTGGTTCAGTCCTGGTTCAATCCGTGTGTGGTGCAAAAGTCCGTTATCTCGATCCATGTTTCTTCTGCTCAGTAAATAGTGAAGTGATGACGCATTTTTCATAGTCGAGTTGCGTCTGTGAATTCATATTTGTACTGAAGAAATCCTAATCGTAAATTTTCATTTTGTGATTGTAATTCTTGATGTCGTAACTTTTCAATTCGTATTCTTATGAATAAAATACACACAACACATTTTATGCACGACTGGACTATTTAAAGAGTTTACAAATATTTATTTTATGCTCAACCACAGCCAAATATGCACAGATTTCCCAAATATTCACAGATTTCCTAAATATGCATGGATTTCTATCTTATGCGCACAAATATGTCTGAAAGCTTCCGTACTCCATAAGAAACTTGTTTATTCCACTGACACAAAAACCCAAGAACAAATTTAAAACACACACACACACACACAAAAAATCAAAATCTACAGTACTGTTAAAGAAGAAATTCTCAAAAAACTTCTCACAGTAGTACAACGAAAAAGTACTATGATAAATACTGACCCCAAAAAATATACAGCAATTACAGCGACAGGCCTAGTTTTGAGAGACTAAGCAGCTCAGTCCACCAAGAATTTTTTTAGTTGACTACAGGCCTAGAATATATATATACTATATCTGTACTGCAAGATAGTTTTTTGCTCAGATACTTGGAAAATCAAGTTGTTTTAGATCAATATTGTGGTTTGTAATGAACAGAAAGTGACGCAGAGATGGTCCCGTCGCTCTGGATCTCTCTCTCTGTTTTATTGATGTGATGATGATGAATATTTGAGGTTTTCAGAGCGACTCCCAGTGTTTGAGAAGCACACGACAAGTTATGGCTTTTAGCGACGTGTAATCGGACAGACGGAGAGAGGGATGGAGGGAAGAGGGACGGAGAGAGGGAGGTTGGAATGAGGGAGGAAGAGGGAGAGAGACAGAGAAAGAAAGCAGGGGTCTGAACAAGTTATGGCTTTTAGAGATATGTAATCGGACGGAAGGAGAGAGGGAAGGAGGGGAGAGAGAGGGAGAGAACGAATGAATGAGGGAGAGAGAGCAAGAGAATGAATGTATAAGAAAAGGAGAGACAGAGAGAGAGAGAGAGAGAGAGAGAGAATTAATGAATGAGGGAGGGAGAGACAAAAAGAGAGAGAGAGAGAACTAATGAATGAGGGAGGGAGAGAGAGACAGAACAAATGAATAAGGAAGGGAAGAGGGAAAGAGAGAACGAATGAATGACGGAGGGAGAGACAGAGAGAGAGAGAAAGAGAACAAATGAATAAGGGAGGGAGAGAGAGAGAGAGAATGAATGAATGAGGGAGGGAGAGAGAGAGCGAATGAATGAATGAGGGAGGGAGAGAGAACGAATGTATAAGAAAGGGAGAGACAGAGAGAGAGAATGAATGAATGAGGGAGGGAGAGAGAGAGACAGAACAAATGAATAAGGAGGAGACGAGGGAGAGAGAGAACGAATGAATGACGGAGGGAGAGACAGAGAGAGAGAGAGAGAGAAAGAGAACAAATGAATAAGGGAGGGAGAGAGAGAGAATGAATGAATGAGGGAGGGAGAGACAGAGAGAATAAATGAATGAGGGAGAGAGAGAGAGAAAGAATGAATGAATGAGAGAGGGAGAGATAGAGAAGGAGAGAGAATGAATGAATGAGAGAGGGAGAGCAAGGAGAAGAAGGAGGGAGAGAGAAGGAAAGAAAAAGGGGAGTGGGGTCTTTTAGGAACTAGTAATTGGACAGAAATAGAGAGGGGGGAGAGAGAGAGAGAGGGAGAGGAGGAGGAGGAGTAGAGACGGAGAGAGGGAGAAGGAGAAAGAAAAAGGAGAGAAGGGTCTGAGCAAGTTATGGCTTTTAGTGACATGTAATAGGACAGAAGGATAGAGAGGGAAGGATAGAAGAGAGAGAAAAGGAGAATGAAAGAGGGTGGGAGACCAAGGAAGAGGGAGAGAGAGAAAGAGGGGAGTGAATGAACCGAGGAGGGGGTAGACAGAGAAAGGGAAGAGGAGGGAGAGAGAGAGAAGAGGATACAAACAAGTATGGCTTTACTAGGGCAGAAAGATGGAGAGAAGGAAGAGGGGAGGAGAGAAAAGGTAAAAGGGGATAGACAGAAAGAGAGAGAGAGAAGAAGAGGGGGGTCTGATCAGGAATGAGAAACGAGAGAAGGAGGAGGCAGAGAGAGGGAGAGAAAGAGGGGTGGGGTATCTGAACAAGTTGTGTCTTTTAGGGACAGAAAGATGAAGAGGGGGATAAGAGAGGCAGGAGGAATGAGAAAGAGAGAGAGAGAGAAAGGAAGGAAGGAAGAAAGGAAGGAGGGGAGATGGGGAGCGAGAGAAAGAGGAAAGGATACAAAAAAGTTATGGCTTTTAGGGACATGTAATAGCACAGGAAGATGAGGAGAGAGGGATGAGGAGGGGAAAGAGGGACAGAGACAATAAGGAGGGAGCAGTGAGGAAGGGATGGCTTTTAAGGGACATGCATTTGGACAGATAGAGAGAGAGAGAAGGAAGGAGAAAGAAGAGAGGGAATGGGAGAGAGGAAAGAGAGACAGACAGGGAGGAAAAAGGGACAGATGGAAAGAGGAATGGAACAAGTTATGGTTTTTAGAGACACACTTGGAAGGAGAGAGGAAGAGGAGAAGAGAGAGGAGGATGGAAGAGGAGTGAGCAAGGAGGAGAGGGAGGAGGAGGTGGGAGAGACGAGGAGAGAGAGAGAGGAGGAGGAGACAGAGGAGGAAGAGATATAGAGGGTGAGAGGTTAAATTTAGCGCAAAAGACCAGGAGGTTTGTGGATGTTTTATCACATGATCCTGAATGTGTCACAGAGAGAGAAGGAGGGATGGAAAAAAGAGGGAGAAGAGAAGAGAGAGGGGAGTGGGGGGAAAAGAGGGAGAGGTAGAGAGACAGAGAGAAAAGATGGAAGGGAAATGTGTAGAGAGAGAGAGAGAGGGAGGAAGGAAGGAGGAAGATGGTGTCATGGGAGATTCATGTTGAGAGAGAAGGACATATATTATAGATGTGAAGCTTTTAGACGCTCTGTCAAACTAAACTAGGACTAAACCAGGACTAAACCAGGTCTAAACCAGGACTAAACCAGGTCTAAACCAGGACTAAAAGAGGTCGAAACCAGAACTAAACCAGGTCTAAATCGGGATTAAACCAGGTCCAAACTAGGACAAAACCAGGACTGAACCAGATGTAAACCAGGACAAGACCAGGACTGAATCAGGACCAAACCAAGTCTGAACCAGGTCTGAACCAGGACTAAACAGGGCTAAACAAGGTCTGAATCAGGAATAAACCAGGACTAAGCCAGGACAACTCCAGGTCTAAACCGGGTCTAACTCAAGTCTAAACCAGGACTAAACCAGGTCTAAACCAGTTGTAAACCAGGATTAAATAAGGTATAAACCAGGTCTGAGCAAGGACTAAACCAGGTCTAAACCAGCACTAAACTAGGTCTAAACCAGGCCTGAACCAGGACTAAGCTAGGACTACTCCAGGACTATTCCAGGCTTAAACTGGGTCTAACTCAGGTCTAAACAAGGACTAAAACCAGGTTTAAACCAGGACTAAAAGAGGTGTAAACCAGGTCTAAACCAGGCCTAAACCAGGTCTAAACCAGGTCTAAACCAGGTCTAAATCAGGATTAAACCAGGTCCAAACTAGGACAAAACCAGGACTGAACCAGGTGTAAACCAGGACTAGACCAGGACTGAATCAGGACCAAACCAAATCTGAACCAGGTTTGGAGCAGGACTAAACCAGGACTACTCCAGGGCTACTCCAGGTCTAAACCAGGTCTAAACCAGGTCTAACTCAAGTCTAAACCAAGACTATACCAGAACTAAACCAGAAACCAGGTCTAAACAGGACTAAGCCAGGTCTAAACCAGGTCTGAGCCAGGTCTTATCCAGACTAAACCAGACTAAACGGGCTGATAAACATGCGTGTGTGTTTGAAAGTATTTGTTGCATGTGGTCCTGTGTGTGAAGCTCCAGATCAAAGTGAGCTTTAAACAGCCTCTGGTTTAAAGGTCACTTAAAAATAACTGAGACGATCTAAAAATACAGCGCCCGAACGTCCCACAGTGACACGCTCTTTGAACTCCTCACACGCCTCACATCAGAGCAGCGTTAGAGCAGAGCTGTTATGTAGGCTCTGACTCTGCACGCAGAGGTGAGAGGTCACACAGGGCCTTTACAACAGAGAGAGAAGTTGTGATGTACGTTTGCTCAAATGGATCCTGAATGCACCACACAGACGGAGCAGGCCCAGAGCAGTGTAAGAGCAGAGAGAGAAGCTGTGATGTACGTTTAATCACACGGACCTCGAACGTAGCACGGACGCAGAGAGGTCAGAGGTCATACGGAGAGCTCTAGTGTAGGTCTGAACAAGCAACAGTGTGGGACAGAAGCAGCTACAGCGATCTGTCAATGAATCAAAACAAACATGAGAAGGAGAGAAGAGAGAGGGAAGAGGAGGAGAAAAAGAAGAGTGAGGACACGGTCAGAGCTCAGAGAGAGAGCAGGAGAGAGAAAGGAAGAGAAGAAAGAGGAGGAAAGAGAAAGAGAAGAGGGAGGAGGCGAGAGGAGGGTAGGGAAAGGAGGAGGAGAGAGAGGAGGGAAAAAAAGGAGGAAAATAGAGAGAGGAGGAAAGAGAAAGGAGAAGGAGAGAAAGTGAGCAGGAGAGAAAGGAAAGGAAAGAGGAGAGAGGAAGAGGAGAGACAGGAAGAAAGAGAAGGCAGGAGGAGAGAGAGAGAGCAAGAGAGAAACGACAGAGGATGAGAGAGACAGGAGGAGGAGAGAGGAGCATGAGAGATGAGGAGAGAGAGGAGGCAAGAGGAGGATAGAGAAAGGAGGAGGAGAGAAGAGAAGACGAGAGAGAGCAGGGAAGAAAGGACAGAGGAGGATAGAGAAAGGAGGAGGAGAGAGAGGAGAAGATGAGAGAGAGCAGGAAAGAAAAGACAGAGGAGGATAGAGATAGGAGGAGGAGAGAGGAGATGAGAGGAGCGAGATGAGCATGACAGAGGAGGAAAGAGAAAGGAGGAGGAGAGCGAGGAGGAGGAAAGAGAAAGGAGAAGGCGAGATGAGAGGGGAGAAGGATAGAGAGAGCGGAAGAGAAAGGACAGAAAGAGGAAGAAGAGAGAGGAGGAAAGAGATGCAAAGGGTGAGAGGTTAAATATACCGTAGCGTTAAAGTTCAGAAGGTCTGTGGAGGTTTGTAGATGGCGACACAGACAGAGGTACTTCAATTCTTTGGTGAAAAACGTGCTGAGGGAAGTGCCGCTGGGTGTTGTGGTTATGAAGTCTGTGCTTTTGTCTCTCTGCTGGATTTATTCAGTTAGATTTTTTGGCTTGTCCCCTTGTTGTGACGCGTCCAGATTGGGTATTGGCTTAAATGTTCTGATCATTGGGTCCGATCGATTTCAGCGAGAGCCTTTCCAGATAGATAAACTCAGAGGGCTGCCTATCAATCTACCGAGAGACGGGTTAGAACTTTTCAAACAAATACAAGTGGAAGCAGCACAATTCTAGTGAGACATAAATAAAACACTATCTTTGTCCCAGTCGTCTGTGTGTGTCTGTGTGTGTCTGAGTGTGTGTATCTGCAGATGAGCTCATATGATATCAAACACATGACCTCATCCTTCTCCGAGTTTTTAAATCAGATTTACAATAAGTGCTCCATAAGTGCAGGAGGTCGTTCAGGGGCAGGTGATGTCATTCTTAAAAGCCTGTTGGGAGTGGAGCTGGAGGACAGATCAGACATGTATGCTAGATTTGACCTTTTAAACAGAGGTTAAAGGTGCCAAGATGAATGTAGAGAGACAACTGGTGAGGGCACAGTGAAGTCTGGTATAAGTCATTGTATGTTATGCAAGGGTTCGGCCAACAGGGGGCGCAGTGGGGGTCCAACAGAAAGAGGATCCAGTAGGAAAGGTTCAGAGTTGTAGCTGTGGGGTAACTGTATTCACTAGGGATGTAACGATATCCAAATCTCATGGTACAATATTATCACACTGTTTTTTTTCTTTTTAAATACCTTAACCAGTCTTCAGTGTGAATCATTACCACCATATTCCAAACAAATAGGATTTAAAAGTGCTTAATTATTTTATTATGTAGCAAAGAAAGTAAAGGACCATGGCCTATGCAGTTCCCTCTTTATTAATACTTTTAAGTGAAAAACCTTGCAGTTCGATACATTCTGATAGATACGATATGATATTTCGGTTATTGTTACATTCCTAGTATTCATGGTGTTTCCCTCACAAATAAAGCGCTACTTTTAACTGTCAAAATGCAGATCAAAGTTCAATGTATTGTCAATCTCTTCACGTGTACTAGACATACAAAGGAATTGAAATTACTTTTTCTCTACCCCATGTGCACAGACACAACAAACAGCATCATCTCTAACCACTACAGTAACCATAGATACATAAATTAAGCTAAAACACTAGTGTACAGTACAGTGCATTTCAAGTCAGATGAAGTATTAGCTGCAGTAATAAAAACAGCAGATGCAGTGCAGAGCGCAAGGCAGTTTCTTATGTGGGTCTAGTGCACATGGTAACAAGTGCAAAATGCATATAGTGGTAGGCATAAGACAGTCTTTTTGGGGGGGTCAGGGGGGTGTGAGTCCAAGTGTTCTTTGGAGAGTTCTCTTCTTGAGGAGGCGCAGATGTTTAAAGACGGGGATTTTGCTTCTGTGGGGCGACAGTAGCTCAGTTGGAAGAGTGACCACTGATCTGAAGGTTGGCAGATTGACATAAAAAACATCACTGGTTGAGGGGTCAGATCCACTGACCCACAGGTTGGCAGCGCATTTCCAACTCCCACAGATGAATGCTGTTATTGTGTCCTTGGGCAAAATACTTCACCCAATTTGCCTATAGTGTCTGTGTACACTGGTGTATGGATGTGTGTGTGTGAATGGGTGACTGGTTCCTTGATGTAAAGAATTTTGAGTACCTTGAAGGTGGAAAAGCACTGTATAATAATGTGACCATTTACTATGGGGTGTTAAAGGGGCAGTCCAGAATTTTGGACTTACAGCCTCATTTCCTTGTGAGCCAGAGTGTTATAGACGTGTGGAGACACGTTTTTTTAAATATTCCATCCAGTCCTTGTATTTGCAGAGGTCGCTGTTGCTAGACTAGTGCATATCTATGGCCATAATTATCGATGTAAATGTCTGTGTTATATAATGTTTGAAATAAAACTAACCTTGCATCGCATAATTGCTGTGAAGTCTTCGTCAGACTGTATACAAAGAACAGGACACAGTGTGGAATGAGTCTGCTTTATTCCTGTGACATATAAATACTAATTTAATATGTCTCCATATATCAGGCACTGGCTCCCTGCAAGAATGAAAACAGCACCGTGAGACTGCCACTCATTTTCGTGGCATTCAGCACAAGGCTACAACATAAAGCTAACTTCCAATCCAAATAAAATTTTCAAAACTCAAACCAGTGCACCACAACACATTTACCACATGTGAGTGAACATGTGTTCTGGTATTTATGCTAAATGTGTGCTGTTTTTGTGAAATATATTCTTTTATACCCAGACTGAACACACCCTCTGCAGTCTCCAATGTGCTACTGAGAGGGGACGTTGAAATACCAAAATAAAATACATGCAGAAGCAGTGTGCATTTTCGGTTTTCAAAATAGAACATCATAATGATAAAACTCACATAAATTATAATTAAACATAAAATACAACTAGGAAATAGTAACCTGTACATTTTTTTTTTAACTCTGTTACAATCTCTTGAATTGTCACATGTTGAGGGACTATTTTCTCAGCAGCAGTGGAATTTTACTTTGCCGGTAAGATAGGTGCTAGGTGATATCAGTGCGCCACTGCCAAGCTTTCTATCAGGAAATACAACATAAATCTTTCAAATGCAAGGTTGGTTTTACTTCTAAAATTATTCTATCAACACAGACACTCACATCGACAGTCTGGCGTTATAATTGTTTTGCTTCAGGTGTTTTGTGGAGTAGGTAAGACTGTTTTTAGCGGCAGGCTAACTGTGGCCATTGACATGCACTAGCCTAGCACCAGCGACCTCTGCAAATACAAGGACTGGATGGAATATTTTAAAAAGTGTCTCCTAGTGTTTCCTGCACCTTGACTCACTATGAAATGAGGTCCTATGTCCAAAATTCCAGACTGTTCCTTTAACTGCTAACATGTAACATTTAGATCAACATTTTACCTTTTATTGTTTTTAAACAGCTATATTACATTTAATAATGTAATAATAATAATTGAATAAGTGTCAGTTTTGTTTTTGAGACTGTGAGTTCCCCCTCCCTTTGCTCACTCCCCCTTCAGAGTGCTATCATTATATTATCATTATAGTATTTATTTATTTATTTATTTATATGTGTATATCTATCACATTCCAATCGGCATCCATCTTTCAAATGTACATCACATCAGGTTTGTCAAGTTGTTGTGTACAACTTCATATTACGTTTTTGTATATTAAAGGAGATTTGTCTTCTGGGAGCATGTGTGATGTAAGCTTGTGGGTGGAGCAATGGACAAATCATACTGCTGACCGTAAGGAGAGTTCGAGAGATCGCTAGATTACTCAAACATGCATGAATGACATCTCTTCAGACATGTTTTTAATGAGGAAACGTTATAACGTGGTAGAAAACTAGCAGCGACCTTTTCCCTTTAGAAACTCATTTTGCATAACAGCCCCCTTTAACAGATTCTCATTCTAAAACACAGTTATTTTGTGACTAAAGCAGCAGATTTCTCATGTTTTCCACTACATTATTTGAAGGATAAACTGTGGGCGGTGCGTTCGAGGTACTTCAGGTTTAGAGCCGTGACGTGTTCAGGGACCTTCGCATCTCAATGGACTCAACAGAACACAGAGAGTGCAGAGAATACAGAAGAGGTGGAGAGGACAATTATTCAGCTTCAGTTCATTCAGTTTAGTACATTTTAACCATCTGAAATCTTTTACAAAGAATAAGAAACCGTGGGAGGGCACCTGACACACCAGAAGGGCATCTAACACACTGGGAGGGCATCTGACACACCCAGAGAAGATTTTACACCTAAATAATTGCATCATTTGTGATTTGTCACCGATTCATTTTGCAGTTCCAATAAACTGTGTTGTAGGGAAAAAATGACAACGTTTTAGACAAATATCCCTCCTCTCCTCTTTCACTACCTCTCCCCTTCATCTCTAACGTTCCATCTCTTTCTTTCCACACCTCCATCACTCTTTCTGTCTCTCTCTTTCTCTCCTTCACTTTTCCTGTTCATTATTGTTGATGAATGTGCTCGCTTTGTTTTGTTTATGGATGGAAGTGTTGTGTTGTGTTCCTACTTGTGTTGGCACTCTCTCTGTCTTTCATTTCTCTTTCGTTCTTTCTTAGTCTCTCACTTTCTCTCCCTGCTTCTCTCTCCTTTTTTCACTCTATCTCTCACTTCTTCTTGCCCTCTCTCTCTGTCTCTCTCCCCTCACTTTTTCTGTCTCTCCTTTCACTGATACTCTCTCTCTACCTCCCCTCTCCTTCTTCTATCTACTCCTTTCTTTTACATCTCTCCCTCTCTCTCTCTGTCCCACTCTCTTTCTCTCTCTGCTTCTCTCCCCTCACTCTTTCTGTCTCGTTTCACACACACAATCTCTCATTCCCCTCTCCTCTCTCTATCTCCCTGTCTCTCTTACACCCTCCCTCTCTCTTTCTTTCTTTTCTTTCTTTCTTTCTCTCTCTCTCCTCTCTCTGTCCCTCCCCCATTTCCTTCTATCTCCCCCTCTCTTTTACACCCCTTTTCTCTCTCTCCCTCTCCTCTCTCTCTCTCCCTTCCCTCTCTTCCTTCTATCTCCCCATCTCTCTTACACCCTCCCTCTTTCTCTCTCTCTCTCTTTCCCCTCTCTTTCTTCTATCCCCTATCTCTCTTACACCCTCCCCCCCTCTCTCCCTCTACTCTCTTCCTTCTATCTCCCTCTCTCTCTTACACCCTCCATCTTTCTCTCTCCCTCTCTTTCTCTCCCTCCCCTCTCTTCCTTCTGTCTACCCCTCTCTCTTACACCCCCCTCTTTCTCTCTCCCTCTCCCCCTCTCTTCCTTCTATCTCCATCTCTCTTTTTCACCCTCCCTCTTTCTCTCTTTCTCTCTCTCCCTCCCCTCTCTTCCTTCTTTCCCCCGCTCTCTTTCTCTCTCCCTCTCTCTTTCTCTCCCATTTCTCTCCCACCCTCTTTCTCTCGTTGTCTCTCTTCACTCACTCTTTCTGTCTCTCCTTTCACACATCCTCTCCCTCGCCCTCCCCTCTCTTCTTTTACACCCTCCCTCTTTCTCTCTCTCTCTCTCTCTCTCTCTCCCCCCTCCTTCTATCTCCTGATCTCTCTTATGTCCTCCCTTTTTCTCTCTCCCTCTCTCTTTCCTGTCTCTCTCTCTCTCAGCCTCTTTCTCTCGCTGTCTCTCTCCTCTCACTCTTTCTGTCTCTCCTCTCACACACTCTCTCCCTCGCTCCCTCTCTTTCCTTGCCCACTCTCTTTTACTTTCTCCCTAACTCCTTCTCTCCCTCACTCCCTACTTCTCACTCCCTTCCTAATCTCTCTCCCTCTCATTCCCTTTTTCTTTCTCTGTCTCTCTCCAGTCACTTTTTTGTTTTTCCTTTCATGCACTCACTCTGTCCCTCCCTCTTTCTCTCTCTCTCCTCCAACCCCCTCCCTTTTTCTTTCTCAATTTCTCTCTTTCTCTTTCTCTCCCAATCTCCCTCTTTCCCCTTCTCTCTCCTCCCTCTCTCTTTGGGATGTACAGATGTAGGAGGAGGAGAAGAATGTAGAAAATGTGACAGCTGGAGCCTCGTGTTGATCACATAGACGCTCTGTCCCATCACATTCTGTTCTCTTCTTTTGTCCTTTTGTCCAGCATGAAGGACAGATGAACATTCTATAGGCCCATAATACTTTGCAGTGACATCAGGATGGGGGTGTTCTACATTCATGTCTATAGTGGAATGATTTTGTAGTTACTATGGTGACACAATGCACACTTTAGCAAACAGACAAAAAAGTTTTAAGAGCGTCTGAAAACTTAAGAAAAAAGACAAAATGGATTTAATGGTCCTGTTTAGGTTTTTGATTTTCAGCAAAAAAGGTGAATGAGAAATTGAAAAAGTTTTGGCTAATGCTAGGGCTTGTAATTTTTGTGTGAAAGATTTGTTTAATAGCACAAATGAGCTCATCTGTGTTGTAGTCGCAGCTAAACCAGCACTCTCTAATCAGATCATAAAGCTCAGATTAAACTCTAACAAGCCTCAGATAGAGCAGTGCTTACAGTTGCTCCTCTCTATGCCAGTTTTAAATCCTCGCCTCCTAGAGTTGTGGCGGTGAATTACTTTGTGGCACACAGACTTCAACACAGATCCATAAATCAAAAACGATAGCGACAAGGCGATGGTGGTAGTGTGCGATGAGTCAACACAAAATTATAATTCTCCCTTTACCATCACCATGTTATAGTGTTATTAAAGATCAGACTGTAACCTGCTGCAGATAGAGCAGTGCTTACAGTTAGCATCAGCATATTAAAGTGTTATTAAAGCTCAGACTAAACTGTAACAGACCTCAGACAGAGCAGTGCTTACAGTTAGTATCATCATGTTAGAGTGTTAATGCTACACAAACATGAGTCTGAAGTGTTTTGTGCAGCAGAGATCTCCTGTTTACACATTCAGATCACATCCAGCCGACTTTATGTGAGCTCAGTGTCTCTGCTCTGCTCTGACAAATGTGGGACTCGGGCTATTTTTAACTTTTTAAACATTTTGAACATTTTGCTCTAAAATTGTGAAAAGTGAGGTGTTAAAGAGGTTTAGACAGAGAGCCGAGCTCCTGGTCTCCTGGTGCGTTACTCATGTCTGACACTGGGGCAGAGGCTTAAAGGGCCCATGTTACATCATTTTCTCATCAATTATCATGTTTACATGAGCGCTTTCATTCTGAATAAAAATAATTTAATTCTGAATAAAAAATTATTTAGCTTTAAAAAGACCATGCAAACACTTAATTCCTAATGAAAATGATGATTCAGAATTAAACATGATTCCGATGTAAGCGATGTAAAGCCAAATTAATTTATTCCTCAATCATGTAAACATTTATTCTTCTTAAAAATAATTCCGGTCATTCAGCGCATGCTCGTTGGGTTGCCATCTGACCCAATCCGGACGATCTGGCTCCACCAGTCCTCGCTTCGAACTTTCATCCACTGCTCTTTGGATTTGCGAGCTTTTAATGTTGCCGTCCCTGAGCTTTTAGATCTCTCCTGAGCCCTGTTTGAACCTCTCTCATGGATAGCTGTAAGATTCTGTCCAATGCTCCACCCACAAGCCTATGCCACCCATGCTCTTGCATGACAATTCTCCATAAATTTACAAAACATGATACAAAAGTGTAGACAACAAACCTGATGAACCTGATGAACCTGATAATGTGCTGAGTCATGGTGTGCTGTAATGATAATATCCAATCTGAAAGCAGAAAGAGGGTTGCCAGATCCTAATGTCTAGTATGACGTTAAACGTATCTGTCCTGGAGACCAGCAGGTATCTCCAGACCAAGTTACAGGTCAGATCTGTGGAGAGGTAAACCTACAACACGTGTTTTTCATTGTAACTTGAGCAATTTCATTCACACAAGATTGATCCTAACAAGCCCACTACACAGTGTAAGTTACACAGTGCACCTTTAACGAGTGTATTATGTGAAATCTATTTTATTTTATTTTTTTGAGCTTTCCACCATGTGATAGCGCTCTGAAGGGGAAGGAATGTAATGCAGGGAGCAGAGGGAATGACGTGAAGTTGGCCCCACATTAAACGCAAACCTACACAGAAACGACTGTGCTTTGTTTGGGGTGTTTTGTTTATTTTGTTTATTGTTATTTCGCTGATTACGTTATGTCATTTCCAGCGCCTTGTCATTTCTGGCCAGAAATGACGTAATGTAATCAGCGAAATAAGTAAATAATAACTTTACAAATATTAATGCAAAAAGTGAAATATAAATGGCACACAACAGCCAAACACACAACAGCACAAATAAAACAGAAATAATTTATGTAATAGTTCACATATAGTTCACAGGGGGCGGCTGAAGAAGAATCATAATAACTAATATCATAATCATCATAATATCACAAACTAAACTTTTTGCAGCACAAAACAGCACGAACTAAGCACAAACGGCTGATACTATTTTGAGCCATTCTAGAACATTTTTAAACTTCCTGACCCCAATTTGACCTATAAAAGAATCGTTAATATCTCCAAAACTAAAACAGCACGAACAAAGGTTTTTGCAGCACAAAACAGCACAAACGAAGCACAAACAGCACATTTCCGTAGTTTTTGTGTAGGTTTGCATTTGATGAGGAGCCAACTTCACGCAGGTAGCAAAGAAAGGAGAGACTCCAAGTGTTGTAAATTGCTAAAATATGCACAAATGTAATCTTTTTAGCAAAATACAAAAATACAGACTTAAAAGAAATGGCCGTCGTCAGTGTCGTATTAGTATTACGAGTATCAGTACTAGCAATGCAGTAGTATTTGCATATTTATGGTGAAATTACAGGTGAGCGCAGGTGAGTCAGGCTCAAATAATCCAGCCAGAATATCCCGAGTAATCCAGTGCTTCAGATCAAGGCATTTCACCGAGGTACAAGAGGAAGAGACGGAGGAGAAGGAGAGGAGGATGAGAGAGATAGAGGTAGGGGAGGATGAGAAGGAGGAGAGGAAAGGAGGTTTATGATACAGTAGGTTTAAACACCTTAAATTCAGGTTCAAAGGCTGCAGATAACAAGAGAAAGAAAGGAGAAAGGCAGATTTGTAATAGTAGTAGTAGTAGTAGCCATAGTAGTAGTAGTAGTTGTAGCCGTAGTAGTAGTAGTAGTAGTAGTAGTAGTTGCCGCAGTAGTAGTAGTAGCAGCCGCATTAGTAGTATTAGTAATAGTGGCCACAGTAGTAGTAATAGCAGCCACAGTAGTAGTAGTAGTAGTAGCAGCCGTAGTAGTAGTAGTAGCAGCCGTAGTAGCTGCCGCAGTAGTAGTAGCAGCAGCCGCAGTAGTAGAAGTAGTAGTAGAAGTAGTAGTAGTAGTAGTAGTAGTAGTAGTGGTAGTAGTAGTAGCTGCAGTAGTAGCAGCCGCAGTAGTAGCAGCACTCACCCGCAGTGTTTTACCATTTAGTGTGTTGCAGTAACTTTTTTCTTTCATATTGAATTACTACTACTACTTCCAACCCCATAGTAAACAACTTTGTAATCTGACCGCTTCGTACATATCCATTCCTACCCCCTATAATTTTCCCATTTTTAAGCCAAAACATTTTTTCCTTTAATTTCCTGATTCATTAAAACTGCATTGTGACGAAAAACTCAATTTTTTTTTTTAAACGTCTCCTATAAACTAGATAAGGACTCATTTTCAGATAAACTGGGGCTTATTTCAAACAAAGCAAATGCAATCCACACTGTCCATGAGCATAAATGAGACAGGACTTAAAAGAGGTTGCGCTTATTTCCTGACAGCTCTGCTCCAGTCGTGTGGGGTTAAGAATAATAAGTCATTTGAGCTGGAGAACAGGTCAGACTTTTGTGTTGGAATTTGAGGCTTAATTGTCAGATTGTTGACCTAGTTTATGTTTAATATCTCTTATTACTGGGTATATCTATGAAACAAAAACTAGCACAAAATCCACAGTTTCCTCTGTCAGTATAATAGTTTTTTTTTTACTATACATACAATACAGTATATACAGTACAATATGTCTGTGGTGAAATAAAGTGGTGCAGTTATTCAACCCTAAAGATGTGATTTCTTCCTGCGTTGCATTCTCAGAGGCCGCCCAAATGGAAGAAGGTTAAACTCCTGACCACCCGCTCTTTGAGGAGTTTAACCTCCTTCCTTTTGGGCGGCCTTAACTAGGATGAATGCTCATAGCTTGGATCAGTCCTGCTGAAATGTGGTTACATCTTCTGTTCTTTTTTACCTATTTTTAAGGGAATGTTTGTCTGTATTGTTGAGCTAAACTTAAGATGTGGTTGAGTGGAACATTGAATTATATTGTATGTCTACTGTATGTAAGTAAGGAAATATGTAAGTAAGTCAGTCAGTCAGTCAGTAAGTCAGTGTTTATTGATATAGCGCTTTTCACAAACATTTGTCACAAAGACGTTTTACAGAGCATTATTCATTCACTCCATACCCGGTGGTGGTACTATTGCAGCCACAGATACCCTGGGTCAGACTGATGGAAGGAAGGCTGCCATTCTGCACCATCTGCGCCTCCGACCACCACTAACACATACACACACCAATTTCATACTGGATGGGTGAAGTGCCTTGCCTAAGGACACAACAACTGTTTTTTTTTGTGACTGGCACCCCCCTGTGGCATCAGATTTTCCCAGTGGTCTCCCAACAAAGTACTAAACAAGTATGTCTGACACTGCTGCACAACAATTTCCCTCTGGGACAATAATAAATTTGAACGTTGAAAGTCACTCCCCGTTCAGAGCGCTCTCACAACATAATAAGCGGGCCTCCCACTAACAAAACTACCGCACAATGCATCAGATTTATCAAGTTGTTGTGTACAGTTTTGTATTGTTTTTTTGGATTTATGACATCTAAAACATCATCAATCATATTTTTGATGACAGAACAATGTTATAAAATTGTGGAAAGCTAAAAAAAAAAAAAAAAAAGATTTTGTATAATACACTCTCGTTAAAGGTGCACTGTGTAACTTTTCTAGTACAAGGATTGTTAGAATCAATCTTGCATGAATGAAATTGATCAAAAGTTATTGTTTTGTATGTTTTTTTTAATATATATGTATATTTTTTGGAGACTGTATGGGAGCACGGGTGACATAGGCTTGTGGGCTGAGCATTCTGCAGAATCTTACAGATAACCATAAAGGAGGTCGAATAGGACCTGGGAGAGATTACTAAATTACTGAAATAGATGACATTTAAAATGTCTTCCAGCATGTGACAAGTTTGTGGAGCCAATCCCAAACAAATAATGATGAGGTTCAACATGTGGATCATAGGTTTGGAGATTTTACCCGTACAGTTATCTAGAACCCTGCTCTTGTCGTCTCCTGCGCTCTATAACTGATTCTGTAGCAGTTATTTTTAGACTGTAGTGTTGTTTACCTGTTAATGTCCGCTCAGGAGAGGTGCATTGTGGGTAATGATGACAGAGGGGGTTCACCTCCAAAACCAGCCCCACACGGAGTCACCATCTGTGGGTAAGTTCCGCTCCAACCTCCCCCTGTGAGAGGAGAGGTGGAGGCAGGCTAACCACTCTGCCACAGTAATGCAGGGATTTTGTTGACACAGTACTTCAGAAGTAAACTTGTTGAAAGGAAATGTATAGTAATTACTTTGAAACTGATTTTAAAATGTCCTCTTCTCTTCTCTCCTTTGTCTTTTTCTCTTTCCTATCCGTATACTTTCCCTCTTTCTCTCTCCCCCACTATCCTTCTTCACTCATCTCGCTCTCTCTTTACCCTCTTCCCCTCTGCTCTCTCTCACTCCCATTCTTTTCTCTTTCCCCTCTCTCTCGCTTCCTCTCTCTCTTGCTCTCACTCTCTCTTTCTTTCTCTTTCTCTCTCTCTCCAATCCTCTCCAATTCCCTTCCTCTTCTCTTTCTGCCCCCTCTGCTCTCTTACTCCTGATCTCTCCCTTACATTTTTTCCCTCTCCATCCTTCCTTCCTTCCCTCCATCCATCTCTCTCACTCTCAGGTGCAAGCTCCCAGTTGTCCGTCGACCCCCGGTGGCCGATGGAGAAGGTGAGCCAAAACTTCTCTCATGTTCAGCTCCAGTCCAAGGTCATTCCAGAGCACATGCAAATACAGACAAACAGCACCACCTTCTGGCCATGTTCAGCAGCACAACATACTTCAGAAACATGTTGGTGGAGAGTTTTACAAGAATCTGGTCACATAGTGTACATTTAAATCACTTATTCATGGGTTTTAGTATAATGTTATATGCAACATTTCTTGGACTTTTTCCCATTCAGACATTTCCCATTCAAATTTCTCATCAGTATATCAATCTGAAAACCATGGACAGTTAAAGCTTATTATAACAGAATAATATTGTAATTTGACTATATTGTAATAGTAGTAGTGGAAGTAGTCTTGTAGAAGTATATTATTAGACAGGAGAAATTACTTTAGTTTAGTTTTGCACTTTCCTTAACTTATTTAGTTAGTAGTTTTCTAGAGGAAGGTTTTTAGGGTTTTACAAAAAATTCTAGATAGTTATTTTTATTTTGATCATTTTAGTTTATCATGTTACTTCCTGATTGGACACAGGGAGCAGATATAACATACGTAGAGGTGATTCCATAACTGTTACCTAGATACCTGTTACCTGTTGTACCTCATAATGTACAAGGGTCAAAACTTTGTCTAAATTACACATAGAATTATAATCAAATTTGGAAGATAAATCCAAAATGGCGCCATATTGTTTTCAGTGATCTGTGTTCATTGGTGCGTGGGTCCAAAAAATTATTCTCACTTCCACATTTACTTCCGCACTTAGCTCCTCCCACCCGTGTGACATCTGTGCACGGCATGGAGCGTTTGAACCAATCAGAGCGGGAGCTGCTAGAGCGGCGCTAGGCTGACTTTTACAAAGTTAACTTTTCGGCGCTTTGAGAATTTAAAAAGTTTAAAAAGTATATGTTGTGAAAATAGAAAAAAATCCCTACAAAATCCAACTTTTGTGAAAGTCGTTGATGCCCTGTCAGCCGAACACGGGCAGTTTGAATTCCCAAGCTCCTGGGAGTTGCAGTACCTGGAGCGGCCACTAGTGGGTCTCAAGCGAGGGTCTCTCGAGGGGGAATGGCTTATCCAGTTTTTATCATAGATCCATGAAATTAGACAACAGGCTCTAGTCACGCTTACGTCACAAACGAGGAAAGGTTTAGAAAGATGCAATGACAACTTCCAACAGTGGGCTTGCTGGCCGACTGTGATAAAAGTAAATGTGATCAGTGGTAAAATGAAGACTGCATATGTATGTGCTGTTTGGAATCATCTTGAATTTAATGCCCTCATCTCTTCTAATCGCATGTACCCAGTGCACTCAGAGTTGTGTGTCAGTGGGGAAATGCTGAAAACTGAGGTATGATTGGAATTGTTGATTAGCCAAACATAACAGAACTTTACAGTGACGTGGAGATGAAGAAAACTGGGCCATTTTCTCTTTTTTCCTAGATTTTGTCAGACTTATTACCGTAAATAGAGCCAGCCAGAAGTTGTCATGACATGTTTCTAAAGGTCTTCCTGGTTTATGACGTAAACATGAATAGAGCCTATAATTATGATTAGACATATATAAATAAATAACAGCATCTTTATTTAGTTAAATGAAGCTGTCTTTGGGCCTAAATTGCCTCTATATTTTGGAGTTGTCCGGGTTGATTATATAGTTAGAGGGATTCTCTTTTAGAACACGGAGCTACTTCCTGTATTTTGTACTTGGCTTCTCAACTTTTCTCTCACCAAGTGCCACTTAGCTGTAGTAAAACTATGATAAATATTGACCACAGGTACTATCCCACCTACAAAACTATGAAAACCTGTTATTCACACTTTAAGTAATGATACGTTTGTTGACAATATTTTTCTGTGTTTTTCAGAGTGATGCACCCTTTCACTCCACTGCCGTCTCTTCTTCTCCACTTCAGCTCAACCCCAAACCTTCGGTCACCAAACGCCATCGCAAACTCCTGCTCAAACGCACTGACTACTCCCCCTACAGCGCCCCCTACAGCGCCCCTTACACTCCGGACTACTATGCTCTCGCTGCTGTTCAGGAATCACGCCGAAATAGTCTGTTCGACGTCTGCTCGCGGTACCAGCCTGACGTCTCTGTACGCAAGATGAGCCAAAGGCAAATATCGCGCATTTATGTTGAAGATCGCCATCAGTTGCTGTACTGCGAAGTTCCCAAGTCCGGATGCTCAAACTGGAAGCGCGTTTTGATGGTTCTTAATGGACAAGCTCGCACAGCATTGGACATTCCACACGATAAAGTGCACTACTCAAACAAGCTACGAAAACTGGAAACCTATGACCGGGCTGGCATTGAAAAACGGCTAGAAACATACACGAAAATATTATTCGTACGGGAGCCTTTCGAAAGATTGGTCTCTGCTTTTCGTGATAAATTTGAAAATCCAAATTCATACTACCATCCTGTTTTTGGACGCGCGATAATTTCCAAATATCGCGTTAATGCTTCTCGGGCAGCGTTAAAAACGGGAGCAGGGGTAACGTTCCAAGAGTTTGTGCAGTACTTACTGGACATAAAGAGACCAGTTGGTATGGATATCCACTGGGAACCTGTCAGTCAACTGTGCAGTCCATGTCTTATGCGCTACAACTTCATCGGAAAATTCGAAAATCTACAAAAAGAAGCAAATTTTTTGTTACGGAACATCAACGCACCCAAAAATCTCACATTTCCGGATTTGAAAGACAGGAATCCTCTTGACGAAAGGACTTCAGCGAAAATAACTCAGCAATATTTTGCACAACTCAACGCAAGGGAAAGACAAAAAGTGTATGATTTCTACTACATGGACTACCTGATGTTTGACTATCTAAAGCCTTTCAAGGACCTGTACTAAAAATAGTCCTTAAACTGTAGGTGCTCTTTGATTGGACACTTACGGCACTAGGAAGGAACTGTTTTGTAGTTTTTTCAATAACACATCTGTGCTTTTTAATTCAATTTGCCATAAAAATGAAGTTTGTAGCAATGATTTCAGGTCTGATGAAGGAGAATATATAAGCATTTTGTTCTGATGAATAAAACCTGGACTTAAAGAGTCTGTACCTGATTTTTGTTCATGTATTTGAGCAAAATGTGTCTTATCTCAGTACTGATATATTGTATAAGCAGCTCTTGAGGTCAAAATAAGTCTGCCCCGTTGTTGTCTGTGTATAATTATAAAGTGTTGTATTGTGTGTTAAAGAAAGTGTACATTAGCATGATAGGTGTTGCAAAAAGCTCTTATAAACTGGATAGGATGCTCAGAATGCATAAGTAAAGTGAGTTTATCATGAACTAGTTGTGTTTTTCAGATTTTTGAGAATGTAAAAATCAGGTACCTCCCTGTTTATAGCCTTAAGCCAGGACTGAATCAGATCTTAAAGGTATTTTACTTTTCTGTCAAATGAACATGTTATTGTTTTGCCCAGAATGTTCCACAATATGTCTTTAAACCATTCTATCTAACCATCTATTTATTCAGTTCAAAAACTTGCTGTGAATGGGTTTGCCTCTCCATAGATCTGACCTGTAACTTGGTCTCGTGGCACGACCTAGTCCAATGAGGTTCATTTGGTCTTCCGATAATTTATGTTATTAAGTTCTTTTTCAGACCAAGAGTTTGTTTTCATAGCTGACAGTTTGGACTGCTCACTAGCGCTCTTCCTCAGAGTCATGTGATGTTGCTGTGACGTGTCCGATCATCTGATTTTAACAGGTTTTGGCGCTGTCTTCCTACCGGTGGAGGCAGGATGACAGCGTCATCTGCAGTCTGACTTGCTCAGGACAGTATCCCAAGTGTGTGAGAGTAAAAAAGCCCCCTCGTCCCGGTTTATAGTCCTGTGGCATGACCTGTTTGTCTTCATGGAGATGAACTGAACATAAAAATGAAAGTTTAATGCCATAGTCTGGAGCATTGTAGGCAAAGCAGTAACCCTCCACCGGAAATGTTACTGCACCAAAGTTATTCCTCACGTACCTTATGCATTCAGAGCAGCCTAATCCTAAAAAATTTTCACAACTCCCAGAGAGCAGAGCGGGGCTTTGCTGTCTCAATAAAACTAACAACAACTAGCATGCTAACCGCACTTCCTGATTTAGACAGTAAACAGAGGACTTATATTGACCTCAAGAGCTGCTTATACAATATGCATGGGGAAAGACACATTTTGTTCAGATAGATGGGTGAAATTGGGTACAGGACCTTTAATGCTGCATTTAGTCCCAGCAATTTCAATGAAGTCTATATATGCACTGACTGTCTAATCAATGTAAAATGTGACTTTTATATACTCTAATTTGATCAGATTTTGTAAATATGTTTGGATCATATCTGTATACATGAATACAAGTTTCATATACTCTCCAATAAACTGGGAATCGAACCTAACTTCTTTGGTATAATGTTTTGACTTTTTTTTTTTTTTTTACTTTATTAAAGAGTGAGTATTTTTCTTTTGTGGGGTATTATCTGCTAATATAACATATTTAGATCACCATGTTACTTTTTATTGTTTTGGAAATGTTATATTCATCACACAATCAGCTTGCATCTATTTTCAGCAATGAAACTACTGCACATCGTAACAGGTTTGTGAAGTTGTTGTGTACAGTTTTGTATGTTGCTTTTTATATTTATGTAAATTATCATGTGGGAGCATGGGTGATGTAGGCTTGTGGGCGGAGTCTTTTACAGAATTGTACTACTAACTATAATGAGGGTTCGAATGGTGCGGGAGAGATCACTAGATTACTCAAACACGCATGACGTCTAAAACATCTTCATCTCCTCTTTAATAAAGTACATTTATGATTGGTGGGTTCTCCAGACATCTGAACATTTTAAACTGCTCATATTTTCAAATAGGCCATAGAATTTGTTGATGTCTTAATTTCAGATGTTGTGCAGGGATCACTGTTATTGGAAAAAAATCTCCAAATTTACAAACCACAAATGCTGAACCTCATCTTTATTTGTTTGAGATTGGCTCCACAGACTTATTCATCTTATGGTTATGGCGATTGTTAGTTTATGGTTAGTATCTCAGCCCGCTATCTGGAATTATGACATCAACATCACTTTCTAGAATATTGTGAATCTAATGTTGAGTTTTTGCCCTTTTAACACTTTGAGTTTAACTTAGAGCTTTAACACTGCCACCCACTGGTTTGGGCTTTGTGTAAAAACATGAGTAAAATCTGAAAAACATTTACCTGTGGGTGGGTCTCTGTTCACACTTCACTCTGATTGGTTAAATTCACCTGTCACTCACTCAGAGCAGGACACTCACTTCTCACAGTATTTTAGTCCATTACTTTTTTGTGTGTATGGTTTTATTGCATCTATTGATTTCTTATTTAAAAATTGTGAGAAAATGTAAGGAAGCAAGACGTAAGAATTTTTGTTTTGTTTGTTCTCTTTCTATGGTTTTAAAGTGAAACGTTTCATTTGTGTTTTTTAGGTCTGATCTCAGCCAGTTAATGTTTTATGGATTATTTTTGCCTCCAGTTGCCTTTCAGGATTTTGCCAATTTTGCATAATATGCGGTAAAATGCAAACCACTAGAGGTCACTAAATATCAGTGCAATTCTTCTGCTGCTGTTGCTGCTGCTGCTGCTGCTGCTGCTGCTACTACTACTACTGTTGCTACTACTACTACTACTACTACTACTGTTGCTACTACTACTACTACTACTACTACTGTTGCTACTACTACTACTACTACTACTGCTGTTGCTACTACTACTACTGCTGTTGCTACTACTACTTCTACTGCTGCTGCTATTACTACTACTACTACTACTACTACTACTGCTACTGCTGTTGCTACTACTACTTCTACTGCTGCTGCTACTACTACTACTACTATTGCTACTACTACTACTACTACTACTACTACTACTACTACTACTACTACTACTACTGCTACTACGACTACTACTACTTCTACTGCTGCTGCTGCTACTACTACTACTGCTGCTGCTGCTGCTACTACTACTACTACTACTACTACTACTACTACTACTGCTGCTGCTGCTGCTACTGCTACTACTACTACTACTACTACTGCTGTTGCTACTACTACTTCTACTGCTGCTGCTACTACTACTGCTGCTGCTGCTACTACTACTACTACTACTACTACTACTACTACTGCTGCTGCAGTAAATCTGGTTTAGTTCTAGTCTAGTCCTAGTTTAGTTCTCATATGATACCACTTCAATCCTGGTTTAGTTCTGTTATAGTGCTGAGTTTAGTCCTTGTTCAGTCTTGTTTGAGTTCTCAGTTATAAGTTTAAACATTGTTCTGTTTGTCCCATACACAGGTGACACCCCCCTCCTCCCCTCCTCTGCTCCATTTGGACTATTCAAGAGGAATCATGAATGAAAAAAGCTGTTTGTGGTTTAAATAACAAACTTTTCAAATGCAAATGAACAGGCTGTTTCGATGTCCTCACAACAGGCTGGGTCCATATTACATCTATACACAGAACAAAAGAGACTGTAGTTCCCACATGAAATTTAAAGTGCATATTTATAAAGAAAAGTTGAAAAATGTGTTGAAAATTATAGTAAGTAGAGTTCTAAAACATTAATGACATCACACTAGAGAGAGTGCTATCCAAAAGGCACAATTTACAAACAACTTTATGACTCTTTAAGTATTAATACAACAACCACAAAACAAAATTATTTATATTTTGCAGTGGTATCAGACTGAGGGTGTTCTACATGTTTCTCTGGTTTATTATAATCATGTTGACAATTTACGACCACAAGATGGCAGCATATTCAAAGAAGGAGGGAGAAAGAGCGAAAGGGGGAGAAAGAGACCGATATGGGGTGAGAAGAAAAAGCAAGGCAGAGTGAAAAGGGAGAGGGAGGGCATCAGGAGTAATAGAAAAGAAGAGAGGAAAGAAAGGGAGGAGGAAAGAGAATGAGAAGAGGGCTGAAAAGACAGGAAAGCGGAGATGATAAGGGGGTGAGAGAAGGAGGGGTATGAGAGATTGAGGAGGAGAGGAGAAAGAAAGAAAGCATAGAGCAGAGGAAGGAAAAAGAGGAGGAGGATACAGAGGATAGGAGAGACAGAGAGAATAGTGAGAGCAGAGGGAGGGAGCAGACAGTGGAAGAGCCTGAGGGACACTTCTCCATCTCACAGAGCAGCAGTAATTGAAATGGCACCGAACGCCCAAGGCCAGAGCACAGAATATACAACAGAGAAAGACCTGGTTTAGACTGGGTTTAGACTTGGTTTAGACCTGGTTTAGACCTGGTTTAGACCTGGTTTAGACTTGGTTTAGACCTGGTTTAGACCTTGTCAAGACCGGAGTATATTCCGGATATTTAGAATATACAACAGAGAATGAAACCTGGTGTAGTTTTGGACATTCTTCCCATTGTGAAAAAAGCCTTATGGTAACAAAAAGAAACGACTTGAACATTTGTTTCTTCTTTCTTTCCATTCCTTCGGATATGATTTAGTTTATCTACTTTTTGTGTCTGTCCTTAAAAAATACCAGAATTTGTGCATTACAGTATTTAATGTTTTGTTCTTACAGTTACATTCACTTCAAATTCCTCTACAAGTTACTAGGTAGTTTCCCAAGTACTTTTACTCTTTTACTCTAAACTTTGTACTTCTACTTGAGTAATGCTATTTTGAAGTAACATAGGCTTCTCTTGAGTCCTTCAGGTTAAATCTTTGGATAGCCTTCATTACCCATAGTTCCCTCTAAGCCAAGATGCAGAATACCATCGCCTCTATCTCTTATATTTGGGTCCATTTTTGAATACAGCTGAACAGTGGGTGGGGGTGTGTGGGGGGATGTGGGCCCCGGAGGTATGTGCCCGGCCCTGGCTCCATGCATGCGGGCTGTCAGAGCGCTCTCCCCCGTCACAGTTAATTCAGCGTGGGCCCGGAGGCTGAGTGAACCCCCGGGGCGCTTCTCCTCCGCTCTCCCCGCCTCTTTAGTCCTCCTTCTGCCCCGCACACACGCACACGGACCCAAGGAGCAGACAGAGCGCACCGCGGCAGCTCCGAGCCAGACCAGAGCCACAGGACAGCGGTGGATCGTGGAGGTTTTTATGCAAGAAGTGTGCGCTTTCTCCGGTCAAGAACATGTCCACAGTGTCGGTGTCCTCACAGGTAAGGAACTCTCCACTCCGACGTAAAAAGCTCACAGTTCTATTTGGGTGTAGGTTTTTGATTTTGATCGTAACACAGTCTTTAAAAACATTTACCCTAACCCGAATTGGTGCGTAATTATGCCCATTATTGAGTCTATTGGATATTTTGTGGATTAACGCTGGTTTATGCAGTGGTTTGAACCCAGATTTAACCGTTTTGTAGTCCCGGATTTTGTCTTGGATTTGTCATTGGGTCAATCTCGATTTCATCCACGTTTATTTCCGATCATCTTGATAAAAAATTCTTTGCTTTGACTTTTCCGAACTTGGTTGAAAATTGTACATTTTCGAAACAATAATAATACACGCAAATAAGATTATTATTTTTGTTAATTCAACATGTAGCAGTAATTTGAAAAGGTTCATCTTTAATTCGGCTAGAATGACACATTCGAAGTAGTTAGCATTCTATAGATAAATTAACTTTTGCTGTTAGCTTGTGCGCTACTTTGTCCATTTAGTGGGCGGTAGCGTCATGCAGGAACTTGTCTATTCATGTATATTTATTTGAATAATGCCTCAAATGTTGGATAATACAACACTGCCGAATTGATAAATAGACTCGTATTTATGAAGACGTCTTGGATATTGTGTAATAATGCTAAGAATTTGCCTATAAATACCAGTTAACGTAAATTGTTGGTGTTTTCAAAAGGAATATGGCCCGCTCCGACATAGTTCTTCGGGGCCGTCCCACGGGGCATTTAACCGTGTGCAGTGACGCTAACGTGACCTCAGCAGCACCGTGTTATTGTGGTTACTAAGATCAAGTCAAATAGATAATTGGCTACACCATAGACCCACTTAAGTGCTATAAAAGAACCTTTATTTTGCCACAATGCCACATTCCTACAAAAAATCTATATATACATACATCTTGATTCAGTTTAACGCCATTTCCTATTAGTACAGTCTAGGCTTAATTCAGAAAATGTTAATTTTTAAGTAACATAATTCATTCTTTACCTTACTGAACGTTAAAAGCTATCTAAACAGAATGACAACACCAGCACCTGGACTAAAGTTAAAACCCAAGTAAATTAATTTGTGTTCACACTTGCATATAGACAACTTCAAAACTGTGATTAAAATGATATTCAACTCAAGACACGACCTGGACTGGAGCAGGACTAAACTAAGATTAATCCAGGACTAGACTAGGACCAAACACTGTCAAAACCAGGTCAAATTAGTAGTACCAAATAGAAAACTGCATAAAACTACTATACTCCAACCAGGTCTAGACTAGACTTAAACCTCCACAGAAACTAAACTGTCGTCTTAAGGTGGACTAAATCTGGGCTAATCCATAGTCAAATGCAGTCAAAACCAGGACTAAGTTAATAGTATCAAATCCAAAGATGGTTTAAACTAAAACTAAACCGCCACAGAAATACATAGTTTTAATCTGGACAAATCCAGGACCCAACATGGTAGAAGAAGCTACCATTATTTTCTTCTGCACAATAGTTATTCCAATCACATAAACCCAACCAGCGAACGTCAGAGAGAGCTGGAGGTTAGGGGGGGGCTGTGTGTCAGTTTACCCCCAGGCGAGTGCACGTCCTGGGGCAGAGACGCTCAGAGCTCCCCCTCCCTGCTCCTGGTGCCTCCTGTTCACCTTTCATGCTTCAAAGCTTCTTTTTACAATGGACAGTTTCAGAAAAGAGAAAATGAGGGATGATAGGAGCCTAAGGGGGAAAATCTGACTGAAATAAGAATAATACTGTAATTAAATATATAATTCAATAGGTTGGGTTCATGTTGTAGAATTTATTGTCATAATCTCAGATGAAGGGCAGGGTCTGTATCATGCTACGGGAGATTTACTGTTTTGAAAGAAATCTCCAAAGGTATGGTGCACAAATGTTGAACCTTATTTGTTGGAGATTGGCTTCGCAAATATGTCATATTTATCTTATGGCTTAAAGTTCTTTCAACTGAATAATGGCACCACTTTATGAAGCTATTGTGATCATTTCACTTTTGTTTATTTAGAAGACGTTGAACTTGGTCCTAGTTTTTGTTTGATGTGAATAGGCCTAGTAATTACAGGGATATTAATCATAAACCAGGTCAATAAATACGTGATCTGACAATTAAACAGCAAATCCCACCATAGAATGTATTTTTATTCTCATAAAAACATGAAAAACAGAAATAGTTCATTTATTATTATTCATTTAAACGGTTTACAGTGGTCCATTGAGTTTATAAGCACTTTTCACAACTTTCAGAGACCAGAGCGGAGTTTTGCTGTGACAGTAATGCTAACAACAACTAGTATGCTAACGTTCACTTTCTGTTTATCAGACAATAGAACATTTTATAATTAATTGCAGACAAGACCTGAAGAGCTGCGTATACAATATCATATCCGTACTGGAACTGTACTATGCATCCCCCTCTCTCTCTGCCTCTCTCATACTCTTCTGTTGTTTTCACAGGATGGTCGGAGCTTGTCTCGTCTCTCCGTCAGTCGTTCCCCTGCTTCCCCCCTCTCCCCCCTGGGCATCCCCTCCCCTGCCCAGCTGACCAAAGCCAACGCTCCAGTGCACATCGACGTGGGTGGGCACATGTACACCAGCAGCCTGGCTACGCTGACCAAGTACCCCGAGTCCAGGTAAGAACCAGAATAAGAACTGAAACCCAGTACAGGTTAGAATCACAAATGCAAACAGGTCCTGACCAAGACAAGCTCAAGATGTGGAGATGGGTCCCACTACTCCTGCCAGGTTTAATCCAGAGACACTGAAGGATGGGTCAAATGCAGAGGACGCATTTACCAACAAGAACAAAAAAGTGTACCTTGACCTTATTGCACACATGTAGTGCTTAGGCATTTTGTCAGGATTAGTTGTCTAAACAAGCCAGAACTGATTTCCCTGCATTATCACATCTGGCAGTTTTCCAGGTCAATATCTAGTCAAATTTAGAAATAACTATTCTTTTAGTCAGGCAGAAGAGTTTGTTTACCTGCTTCACATGTTTTAGCTCCGTCCTGTGGCAGATGGTGCAGTGACGTGTCTTGTAGCTGCTTATATGGTTTTGTCTGACATTAGGGGGCAAGAATCATTAATTAATAGTTTAAAACTGAAGGCATAATGAACCTTTACCCAAATCTAGCAAAATTATCCAGAATATGCAAGAAAGAAAAAAAAAAAAAAACCTCAAAATAACTTTGATTTGCAACCCTTACTGATTTGCACTCTTGGCATTTCTTCTCCCTGAGGTGAAAACTATTTCAGGAGACTTCACTAAGCAGCTCATTGAAGAAAGGTCAAGGGTTTGCTGTGCTTTTGACAAAGCATAGCGTGGCTACTATGAGCATTTCAATTTAAAGTATAAAAATATTTAGTTGTGGTATTTCACTTTTTTTCTTTGCTACATAATTCCAAATATCTCACATAATACAGTATACTTGATGTCTTCTATATGGATCTAAAATGTAGAAAGTAGTGAACTTACAGAAAAAAAATATTAAAAAAGAACGTGTGTCCAAACTTTTGACTTGGTAGTGTAAGTTAATAGATATAGGCTATCAGTATTGCTATTGAACTTATTGGAACTGGATTATATGTGGCCCATCTCTAGAATGGAGCTTTACTTGTGTGTTTACATCTGTTGTGTTTTCAGAATCGGCCGTCTGTTTAACGGCACTGAGCCCATCGTCCTGGACAGTTTAAAGCAGCACTATTTTATCGACCGCGACGGGGACATCTTTAAATACGTCCTCAGCTTCCTCCGGACCTGCAAACTACTGCTGCCAGAAGATTTCAAGGTAAGGCCCTGATGCCCTCCCGGTGAGACTGTGCCAGAGTGGTTAACACAAGGTCCTCATAGTAGTGTCCCATTTCAACTAGGCCTGCACAATACTTCACTATATATCCCATATATCCCACCTTTTAATAGAAAAGTAGTTTAGACCTCTACAAACAAATGAAATGTCCCTGTGTATCAGATGCCCTCCCTGTGTCTCCCTGTGTCTCTTATTCTGTGTAAAAGCTGCTAACACTGTAGTTTAGACCTCTACAAACAAGTTTTTAAATGAATGGGATTCTTGAATTTGTTTAAAGTTCAGATCTCTCAGATGTAAATGCAAATCTCACTCAAAAATTTGTCAGAAAAATTGCAGTTTAATTTTTTTTTATTGTGCAGCCCTGATTCAAACGCCTTTCCTCGTCTCGTCTTTCCATTTTTCTCTTGCATCTGTCAACAGCAAAATATTGAAAGAAAATTAAACGAAACGCAACCTTATGTCAAACCAATTATCTTTCTATGTCCAGAAGCAATTTCACGATCTGTTTTAGCTTTAAAAAAAAAACAGCTCCTATCTTAGCTTTCTTCTTTTTACACGTCTTTTTAATCAGTGCGACGCTGAGGCCCTGGAGCGGAGAAGAGGTCGAGAAAGAGTAGCTCAAAGCCAGAGCGCGCCGTGTGGGTTTTGTCAAATGATTATGTGCTGAAGCCGCGGCCATATTGGATCTCTCTCCTCTTGTAGTTAGATTTTCTGTGTGTGAAGATGACTAAAACGCCCAGAGGGAAGAAGGGATTTTTATAAAGCGCATGTATGGTTAGATGAGAGGAGAGAGGGAGGAGGAGGGGAGGGGGAGAGAGAGAAGGAGAGAGAGAAGCCCAGAGCTAAAAGAAAGGAAAGATAAGGGGAGAGTTGGGGGGGGGGGAGAGAGGGAGGCCTAGAGGAAAGCAGAGAGAAGAAGAGAGAGAGGAGAGAAAAGAAGAGAGGGTGTGGGGTGAGAGATGGAGAGAGAGAAGGGGGGCAAAGGAAAATAAAGGTTGAGAGAAAGGAGAAAAAGTGCTGAGAAACAAAGAAAGGTCGTGATGAGAGAGAGAGAAGGCAAGAAAGAGTTGGCATATGGACAGAGTGAGGACGACATAGAGGAGGAATAAGAGTGAAGTACGAGAGGAGAAATAAAGTGGAGAGATACAAAACAAAATGGAGAGAGAACAGATGGAGAAAGGAAGGGTGAGTGGAGAGAAGGATAAAGGAAATAAGAACGAGAGAGATCATTTGAGAGAGAGAGAGAGAGAGAGAGAGAGGAGGAGACAGAGGAGGAGTTTGCTTTGACAGCCCTGTGTGTGAGGATGTGAGGATGTGGATGGCCTGAGGAGCCTGTGTCTCTGCAGTGAAGAGACTGAGAAGCCACAGAAACAGAAACATGTGTCTGCAGCACTAATGTTACATATCAAACAATACTTCAGTCCAAATGTGTGTCTTTTCTAGAGCTGGGTGTTACGCTTGCCAGATGTTCAGGTTCACATTTTTCTGACTGAAAGCAACCAGGTTATGGACATTCAAATTTGTTTGTTATAAGACTATGTAAAATAGAATAAGCATTGTTTAATGAGGGAAAAAGCACATTGTCAAAGCCTTGTTAAAGTTGACACTGTAAAAATCTAATAAGTAGATCTTACTTGAAAAAAACTAGGAAACCGATTGCCTTGAAAATCAGACTAAAGTGGACTGTGAATCTAAAGCTGAGTTACAAGTAATTCCTCAGTGTAGTGTTCAGTAAATTCCTCTTTCATCTAACCAGGCACAGCAAGTGAAGTGAACTTTAGTTTTCATTCATAGAACTCATGTTGTGAAGCTGTGCCAACCTCAAATCTGAAATATGTAGTAACCTTTACTTTAAGAGTAAGTTCATCTTACTTGGTAAAACCATGGAAACCCATTGTCTTCATCTGAGCGAGTAAATGTTACTTCTATACACAAGTTAGAGTTCTATTCTACAATAATGCCATTTAGATCTGCATCAGACACAAGGACTTGAATATTTATTGGTTTTTGAAAAAAAAACGAACAAAAAAAACCCACATCATAACATGTGTAACAATAAAATAATATAACTATTCTATGACCAACTCAACCAAGGCCCCCAAACTTAGGGCTCAAAAAATCCTGGAAGAAATAAAACAGGTGAACAGGTGTAATTGAACACAGAATGAATGAACAGATGGAGGATACAGAGACTGAATGAACAGAGGGAGGATATAGAGACTGGATGAAGAGAGGGAGGATATAGAGACCAGTGGCAGCTGTAGGAAAAACAGGGAGGAAGCAAAAGTAGGACCGGAACAGACTGGAAAATAGAGTTGGACTCTTGGCAATAACACGTCACTGTTGAAGTTACTCGTCTCATTCAAGTTGACCTTAGTCTAATTGACAAGTAATGTGCTTTTTTCACCCTGAAAGTAACTGTTACTGTACTAAAGTAACACATTAAGATCCACAAATTTGTAGCTGTGAGTAAAGTAAACTATCTGAACACAAGTTAACCAAAGTGTTAGATTTTACAGTGTAGTCTAGTCTTATGAAACTAAGCAAAGCCAAGCCTGGTTAGTACTTGGAGGGGAGACCACTGAGAATACCAGGTGCCACAGTGAAGTGCTAGTGTCAAAAGTGCTGTTGTGTCATTAAGCAAGACACTTCACTTACATTGCCTAGTATGAATGTGGAGTGTGATGGTACAGATTGGAAGCCTCACTTCTGTCAGGCTGCCCCAGGGCAGCTGTGGCTACAATACCCTCACAAGTGTGGAGTAAATGAATGATGCAACAAACTGTAAAGCAACTTTGAGCGTCTGGAAAAGTGCCACATAACTCATGCATTATTATTATAACAACCAACCAACCAATTCTGACTATGAACTGTGTGTTCTTCAGATTTCAGTCTTCTCTCAGACATGAACGCTCCTGCAGTTGTTTACAATGTGCACTCTGAACAGAATTCTACTTTTTGATCATGTATCGCAAAAATAATCACAATATTTGTCACAAAATTTGCTATTTCATTTTCTCTCCCCCCAAAATCATGCAGCCCTAATTTAAACTTCTCCTTGTCTCCTCTGTCCAGATCTGTTTGAAATGGCATTGTGGGCAGAGTTTATGTGTTTAGTCCCACTTTAAATCTCCTTCTCTCTGTAGGAGTTCCCAGCTCTGTATGAGGAGGCGCGGTACTACCAGCTGACCCCGATGGTGCGAGAGCTGGAGCGATGGCGAGCGGAGCGTGAGGCTCAGAGTAGCGCGGGGTCAGAGTGCATAGTGGTCCGCGTGACCCCTGACCTCGGAGAGAGAATCGCTCTGAGCGGAGAGAAAGTTCTGATCGAAGAGGTATTTCCAGAGACCGGAGATGTGATGTGTAACTCTGTGAACGCTGGCTGGAACCAGGACCCCACACACGTCATACGATTCCCCCTCAACGGGTACTGCAGACTCAACTCTGTACAGGTCAGTGTGGACTGTATTCTATTATTGTAGTTTATTCTTCTTTTACAGTCTATTTGCACAAGGGCCACACAATATGTCATAAAAATATCGATATTGCAATACAGCCTAACACTGTAATCAATATCAAATTACACTGCCAGTGGGCTTGCATCTCCACAAACCTGACTCTCATCTGACTGAAAGAGGGCCTCCTCCTGTTTATCCACGCTTTTCCATGGAAATGTTCCTTTGGCTATAATATTCTAGCCTGATTCATCAATCGGTTTCACTTCGTGGAAACTGTCTGACTTCTCAGCATTAGAATTCGTTCACTCAACAGTAGGCGGGTACTTTTTAAAATTTAACCAATCGCTGCTATTTGATCATGCCATTTGTAATGTGCCACTAACTGAGATATTAAGCTTTTCTCAAATCCTGTAGGAAGAAGGGCAATAATGTCTTTCCCCTTGATAAAATTCACCAAACATTCTCTTTTCCGGCTTTAAATTCTCAATCTTGAGAATCATTGCCAGCACAGAATGTCTGGCTCTTCACTGATTGCCTGGTGCTGGGATTCGCATTTCCTGGGTTCTTGCAAACCATCTAGTGTATTCCAATTCCTGTCCTAGTTGTTGGAGAGAAATGAAATTGAGTGTAGGCACTAGGTGGCGCCAGCCTGGCTAATAATATTCTACAGTATGGTATAAAACTTCTATCTCCATGGTATGGTTTTAACTTTCTGCCACCTCCAGAAAGTTACAGTTTTGCTTTAAGTTATTTCAGTAAACAAGATTCCCGACATTATGACTGAATAAAGTCATCACATTCTGAAAGTATTGTGAAAAATATGTTAATTACAGTCAATACAGAGATATTAACAGGAAACCAGGTCGACCAATCTGCAATCTGACAATTAAACCTCAAATTCCAACATCAAATTCTGACCTATCATACCTTTGCTGTCTGGGGCCTTTATCTCCGCTTGCAGCTGTAACCCTCACCTGTTCCTGTTGTTTGGTGTTTTTTCTCCAGGTTTTGGAGCGCTTGTTCCAGAAAGGCTTCTCTCTGCGTGCGTCCTGTGGGGGCGGAGTCGACTCCTCTCAGTTCAGCGAATATGTTTTATGTCGCGATCTTAAACTGTGCACGCCGATCACAGCCACGCCCCTCCGCATCAAACAAGAGCCTCTGGACTGACGCAACAGCAGTGGGGCGCAAGACAGACCACCCACAGCCAGCAGGAGGCGCTAGACTGAGAGGGGAATGTGGAGAGGTCGTTATGGACACGCAATACAGGAGACACAAGAGACTGAGGAGAGACCAAGGACGAAAGCAGTTTAAAATAAATGTAGAAATAATACACACAGATCAGCCAGAACATTTTAACTATTTACTTGAACCCATACCCAAAACTTAATCATGTAGCTCTTGTAAATTATGAACGTGTTTACAGTGTTTTAAAGATAGAAATGCAGACAGATGTACTTAGGCCAATTTGATGCTAAATTTTTATTTCAGAAGTTTGCTCAGGGCACTCCTAACGGCCAATTATTGCATCATAATTTTATTCTTCATCAACTTCGCTGTGAAATAGTTGGCTCAAATTGGACATTTTATCCAAGACACACCTGGCAACCCCTCAAGGCAAAACAGTGTAAAAACACTGCTGTCTACTGTCTATGCTCACTGTATTCTGGGCTGTGGTCATAATGTTTTGGCTGATCTATGGTTGCTGGTACAGTATGTTGGAGGAAATCTTCTCTGGTCTGGATCAAAACTCTTTTTATAAACTGATCTGAGGATGTGTAATTTAAGTCTTTTCTACAATGGACATTTTTAAATTGTATATTTAATGTAATGTTTTTCATGTACAGATGAATTCATAAAAGAAAAATCAATCTTTGTTGTGTTATTACAGACAGTTCGGCGCATTCGCAAACAGCTTTACTGATACTTTGCAGCTGATGCCATCAACATTCCCTGGTGGTATGATGCTAACTTAGGGCAGTGCTCTGTCTGAGGCTTTGTTAGATTTAATCTGAGCTTTATTAGCCAACAGTTTTTCAGTTAGTCTCTCTGAGCGAGCGTAGTCACCATTAGCGCTCGTATTGATCAGAGGCCCATCTATTTTGTATTTGTTTCTTGAGATTTCAGACTAAAACCTTTGGGCTGTGTTTGCTAACGTGTGCACTGTGTCACCATGGTAACTGCTGGCATTGATATAGAACACCCCCAGCATGATATCACTGCAAAGTATCAATATACAACAGTCTATATGAGAATTTTGCACAATGAAAAAGCTGTATATCATATTTATTTACTAATAGTAATATGAAGAATTAAAAGATAATTTCCTCATTAAGACAACCATTCACATCACAAAATAATTAACAATCTTGTACTTACCAAATGTTGTCAGAAGAATTCCACCATTGCACAATTAACCCAAATATCGTGATATTGTATCGTCAAAAATCTCTCAATAATATCGTGGGCTGTCACAATATATCAAATTACAAGTTCCTTTGCTTAAATGCAGGGTTTTATTGTAGCAACAGCTAATAAACATAGGGAACTACATATCCCATGATGCATTTCAGTACAGACAACATGAATATGTTTTTTACTTGAATTCTTGGGATTATGACGGAAATAATTCACACCAATATCTTGTCAAGGTATTTTAAAAACAAAAAAGTTTCCCATCTACAATTATATCAGTCTCTTCAAAATATCACAACAAATATCGTACCGTGAGATGCATATCGTGATAATATCGTACCGAGAAATTTGGCTATTGTTACATCCCTAGTATTTAGTGTAAAACAACTTTTCACACAAATCTTCAAGTAGTACTAAACTACAGTAAGACTAGGACTAAATCAGGCCTAAGGAGGAACTAAACCACAACAACTAAGATTGAAATAAATTTAATAACAGGAATGGTTTTGAGACAGTCAGTTTGCATTCACGTTCAGAACTGGATGATCTCATAATCTCCTATAAAACTCTATGGGAGATTCACTATGATTCATAAATATTTGTTTGGGATTGGCTCCACAAACTTGTCAAATTAATCTTATGTCTTAAAATCCTTTCAGTTGACAACAATAACATCTTTGGGGTTGAATACCGGCACTACTTTCTGTAGCCATTAAAAATCATTAGACTTTTATGCTGACAGACGTTGAACTTTGTGCCCTTTTGAGTTTTACGTGGATCGGCCCAGTAATTATACAGATATGCACCATAAATCAAGTTAACAAATCTGCACAAAAAACAGTTTAACAGCAAATTCCAGCATAGAATTCTGACCTATCCTCCAGCTCTGTTTAAATTACAGGCATTTTTGAGACAATAACACAAGTACCGACTCCAAAATTACATCTTTATCAATTTATTCATTTATTTTTTGCAAAGGTACAAACAACTGTAAAATTGCATTGCCTGAAATGTTTTTAATACAGAACATAGCAAATATAAATAGTCGCAAAAATCGTGTCCTTTTTGAGACAGGTGGTAGTTACATGGTGACACTACAGCTTCAGAACCCCCCCAAAAAACCTACTGTATTACTATGATCTCATTATTATTATTATTATACAAATCAATGCCCGAAGGAGGAGGGAGAGACAATTAAAGCGATAAAAACCTTTCATTATTTTACACACGCTTTCTGAAAAATAAAATCTAAAAACAACTTGTCAACAGCAAACCAGGAAGCAAAACTGCATAATTATCTACGACGATGAGGTTCAAATATTACAAGTTTTTGAGAACGTTACAGAGGTGAGATGGTTTGGGGAATAATGGTAGGAATTTCTGAGTAATTCTAAAATGGGAAAATTGTGGAAGGGTATGGAGGAGAACCAGCTCCAAATGACGGCAAAAGGAGAAACTGTAAAGAAAGTGCGGATGTGAAGGAAGAGTTTGAAGTTTTGAGTTTTTTTTTCAACTTATTTTTTAGAGCAAAGGTTTGGGGAAAAATATGATGGAACAACTATGAAAATATTTTTTAATTTGTTTAAAGGTTTCTCATCTAGGATAACCATTGATACGTTGCTCTTGAGGTAATCAACATTCCCTGGGGGTGTGATGCTAACTGTAGGCTCCGCTCTGTCTGAAGCTCTGTTACTCAAGTTAGACTAAAATCTGACCTTAAAGAACTGACTGGAACTACAACAGGTGAGATGATTTGTGCTGTTAAACAAGTCCCTCTCAAATAACATTACAGTGCCAAGCATTAACCAAATCAAACTCCTAAACAGGACCGTGAACACCTGAAAATGTGCTGTTAAACCCATTTTGTATTTTTTCTTGGAGACGTTAAAACCTTCTGGTAGTTATTGCTACTGTGTGCATTGTGTCTCCATAGTAACTGCTGAACATTCCACCATAGGCATACAGGCACAACACCCCCAGTGTGACATCACTGCAGAGTTAAGAGTTTTTGTTGAAACTGATGTTTGGAATTTGAAATGTGAATATTATAATAGATGTAGCTTGCCATAGTAGTCACGATTAACCATGCACATTTCTAATTTAAATACATTACCCATTTATATTTCTTCTAAAATTCGGTGCAATCACTTGTTTTTTTTATATTTTTGAAGAAACATTTGGCAAAAACTAAACAGTACAATAGGAGTCAAGGGAGAAATCCATCAAAATAAGGCAATTAATCTCAATTAAAATGTTTAAATCTATAAATTACGTAATTCCATTCAAATATAGAGCTATAATATAAATAGAGAAATTAGCAATTTAGAATTTTCCAAATTAAATCAAACTCTTCCTTCAACATGTTACGTTTGTAAAAGATGTCCTGTACCAAACATTCAATATTTAGACCCCCCCCCCCCCAAAAAAAAAAAAAAAAAAAAAAAAAAAAAAGAAAAAAAAAAAAGATGGCACTTAAAAATCTTCCAATGTTTCCCTCAAAAACAGTTCAAATTTTAACATCCCACTTCAACACTTCTTTGATCAAATTACAAAACCCCAGAATTTCTCCATGTTGGTACAGTAGACATCATTAAGTTAAAAACACCAACATGTAAATATGACAGGTATTGAATACGTCTGTAAATGACTAATGACCTGAAGGAAAACCAAAGAAAAAAAAAGGTATTTAATTTTATCAGGTTTGAATTAGCTGAGAAAATATTATGACCAAGGTTAAAATGCAATTAGAATTTTTACAGCGAGATTTGGACAATGAAATCTAAAAGTGGTATGGTATTCATTTTTCAGAATATTTAAATGTGGACCAAATTAGGACTAAAACCAGAAGTAAACCTGGACTAGACTAAATCAGGATTAAACCAGGATGAGTGAGTCTTTCCATACAGTTGTTGCAATAATGTTCAGTTCACATTTTTCAAAATCATAAGTTGAAATTTTAATTAACTTTGCTTTTGTGTCAATTTATGTTTTAGATACAATTTCTCCCAACATGTATTTCTTAACTATAAACTTCATTTTTACTCAAACACTGAATTGTTTACACTGGTTATATAGAAGACACAATACTGAACCAAATTTTATAAGTCACTAAGTACCCTCCCAGCCCAGTTCTGCAGCTCTATTTACTTAAAACTTGAAAATTGTACACACATTTTTAAAACCGTATTGGTATTGGTCATAATATATTCTCATTTTTGAATACTGTCAAATCTGAAATAATTTATAAGAAGCACAAATTTTACTTTCATAAAAAAAAAAAAAAAAAAAAAAAAAAAAACTTGATTTGAAGATTGCTGTAGTTCCGCAGTCATGAACAGGGGGAAGGTTGAATTCCAAAACATGATGAAAATTGTCCAAAAATCCTTAAAACTTGAAATATCCTATGGTGAAAACTGCATGGGGCCCAGTGCGATTCCTTGTGGGACACCGTCTGTTGTTAGAATTAGCCTAGCAAGAGTTAGCAGTTAGCTTCACTTGAGCAGGGCCTTGTAGAGCATTAGCGACCGCGCGGTGGTTCGTTCCTGCTCCAGACAGAAGATAAAGTCCCTGAGATTGACCCGAGTGATTCTCTGTCGCAGCTGCTGCCGAGACGAAGCCGGAGACAAGGAGAGGCCGGAGCCGCTCGCAGACTGGGGAGAGAAGAGGAGGGAGAGGGGAGAAAGTCATGAAATATGTCAAATCTGTCAACTGGACAAATGTCAATCAATCAATCAAACTTTATTTATAGAGCACTTTTCATACAAACAATGCTCTTTACAGTGCTTTACAAAGCTAAGCTAAACAGTTTGGTGTTAAGATTACCATCTGTGACATAATTATCTTTTTTTTTTACTACCAACTATGTAGAATCTGACATAGCTATCTTTTTTTACAAATAACTATCTGGAATCTGGAAACTTATACTGTCTGGAATCTGGGACACTAACTACCTGGGACCAGTACATAAAGAAAAAAGAAACCCTGTACAACATCAGCACATACAACGAAAACACAGTACTGACATAATAATAAGAGTAAAGACGTTTCACTGCTGATCCAAGCGGCTTCTTCTTAAATGAGCTGCTTCTTATATCTGCCTGAAGAGAGGAGCTAGCTACACTGAAATGAACACACTTATTTGTTTACAGCTTCTGTTAGCCAGGTCTTTTGAACTACACTAAGTGTGAACTATTGAGGACTCTGATGGGTCACACCTAGCATACTGGCAACAAAAGGGGGGACAATAAATATTAATGAACATTTAGACAAATCAAATATGACAGATAATAGCCTCAGTCTACTCTCCATGTGCAGACACCCTGCAAGTTGGTGTTACAAATAAAATAAACACTATTTACACCGACTTTGTACAGCTGGTATCGCTCAGACACCAGGCACTTGTACCCATCAGTGTAATGCAGATAAAGAACCTAGAGGACAACACTCTGTTATGCTAGAACTGGCTCCCTAGCATAGAGCACACACAGTCTGCAAAGAAGGTAGTTGTAAAAGTAAACTCACATTAAAACTGAAATTATACCCAATTATACCTAGTGATAGTAGTACACATTTTAAAATTCTTTTCTAGTTTTCTAAAGTGAATCAAATATCTGGTATGGGTGTACTCAAAATGAAGTACTGGTACTCTATCTGTTAAAGTGGTATCTGTGTTTCCCTATCATCAGGTGTGTCTGTCTTCAGCCTTGTGTTTCTGGAGCTGGTCTGGACCTGAAAATGGCCGCTCCTTTTTCTCTGAGGAGGTTTGCGTCCTGCAGGTTTGAGCCCACAGCTAAACTAAGAGACTGATAGAACAGGTCTCCTCTCCTCTGTCTCCTCCCTCCTTTATCTCTCTTTCCTCCCTCCATCTACCCCCTCTCCACTCTCTCTATCCTCCCTCTCTCTTCTGTCTTTCTCTTCATCTCCCTCCTCTTCTCTCTCTCTTTTACAGTATTGCACAAACAGTGGTATTCCCAAAGATAGCTGGAGGTGAGTTCCCATGATCCTTTGAGTGCTCCAGGCGAGAGTGAACGTCACGGGACAAGAACCAACTCAGTTCATTCACAGAAGCTGATCAGATGTAATGAAATTTCAGGGATCACAACAGTCATGACAGTTTGCTGGGATTCACCTCAGGTAAACTGGTCAAAGTAATGCAAATATATTTAAAGTTTTTATGAATGTATGCATGTAGTGTGGCCTGCATTCACAACATACTCTTTTCCCACAAGAAATAATGCCTATGCACTAATACTTTGGACATAGCACCTTTCACACTACACTTGGTGGTGGTAAGCTACTACTGAAGTCACAGATGTCCTGGGATGGACTGACGGCGGAACGGAGTCTTCCAAACTGCACCATCCACTGGCCTCTTCCACCACCACCAACACTCACCACATTAAAAATGAGCAAAGAGTAGGTGGAGATTAGGCATTGACAAGGCAGGATGGTGAGTGGGCTCACGTTTCATGTGACCATCTGATAGGTGCAGACTCAGAGTCAAAGCTAAATATTAAAAAGCTGTCTTTGAGAAAATTGAACATTAACTGAACTGAGTATAAACAATTATCAGCACAAAACTGTAGGTCCCTATCAGCTGAACACTTCAAGGGCAGCAGAGTCTTATGCTGCAGCACCATGGACATGAAATGGCCACTAGTGTCCTATCCAGGTCTTTTTTTTGTAAGTCAAATGAATAAAAATCTAAAACAACACTGAAATCTGTTTTCTCTGGACAATCCAAGATCATCTGACCTACAGAACAATGAATGAACTGAGCAAAACTACTGAACAGTGAATAAAACGCAGCATTAAGTTAAACTCCTCGTGTCTCTGATTATTATGGAACAAACCAGGCCAATGTTCTGAGCTGCTTCAGGCTCAACAATGCCTCAGAGCTTAAATCAGACACTACATTATAGTGTATCCAGTATAAATAACACAGTGCTTCACATGTGTTATGTCAATCTAAGAAAATATACATGTATTATTCTGAATGAATTCATTATATATATTTTTTTGTTCAATTGAAAAAGAAGTTCAAACAAAGCACCTAATTATGTTCTAATGGGATTTCATGTTTTCTTCTTTTTGAGCTTCAATAAGTTAATTGATGCAAATTTTGAGACAGCCAGGAATAAGATTATCAACAAGTTAAACTAAAACAACTGGCTTAAATAAGAAAAAATATTTCTGTAAAACGTACATTAAGTATACTGGATACATGTATTACTGTTGTCTTGTGTTCATTGAATCCGCTTGAAATAAATAAATAGTTTAATATTTTGTAAATGTATTTATTTATTTTGTTTTTGTGTATATATTTGATTAAAGCTTTGGTTTGTGATAAAATTGATTTATAGTCAGATTTTTGCTCCAAGAGCAGCTTTTTTCAATAGAGTACTAGAAGAAAACAAATGTATGTAACTCAAAATAATAAGGTAGAGCCCATCCCAATTCACACTGTAGCTCAGTGCTTCTGCTTCTGTTCTGTGTAGCTGAACTCGATGGAATTTTCCTTCTCTGGTTGTGCTGTCGCCACTCTGGCTGTTCACCCTGTGCCTCTGCCCCAGGACAGGTTCCTGTTTGGGGCCTGGAGCGTTCACACAGGCCCCGTCAGGCCCTGGGCCTCTTACACCTCTACACCCCGCTCCAGCTCTCCTCTCTTTCACCTCTACACCCTCACTCCTCCTCCACCTTCTCTCTTTTAGCACCTTTCCTCCTACAGCCCTACACCTTCACTCTGCCTCTCCTTTCCTCCACTTCTCCTGTACCCTTCCACCCTCACTCCACCTCTCCTCTCCAAACCTCTGCCCCAAGGCAGACTGTGAATGCACGCAATCCACTAGCTCTGTTTCCCCAGCAGCAAAACAAAACAACCAGGCCTAAACAGAGACTGAACCAAGAGCTGAACGAAGGGCTGATCTAAGGGCTGATCCAAGAGCTGATCCAAGGGCTGAACCAAGGGCTTAAACCAAGGGCTGATCCAAGGGCTTGAACCAAGGGCTTGAAGCAAGGACTTGATATGTAATATTTGACAGTAGTGCCCAAACGTGCCAGCTAGGGTTGATGAAAATCAGATACTAATCAAAACTAAAACTAGTATCAAAACTAGATGCACATTTAAGCAGGTACTGATACTGAAAAAGTCACATTCAGCGGACAGAAATGAACCTTTCCTGAATAGTTTTAGAATGATCTTGAGCTGTATCAGAACAAGTATGAGAGCACATAGACTAGTATACACCCATGGACCACTAAGGAACCTACCTGGACTACTGAGAGATTACACAGACATAAAGCCACGGTAATATAAAAGAAAGTACTATGTTCTTCTATTCTATTGAAGATTATACTGCTCTTCAATTGTATTGTCTAAACAAAAAGTGTTTTTATTATCAGTGTGTTATCGGAATCAGTATTGGGTATCGAAAATGTTAGTACTGTGACAAAACTAGACCTGGCCCATAGCTCAGATCTCATTTTTGCATTTCTTTAGGAGATTATCCCTCTGTCCCTGTCCTCTGCTCTGGCCCCTTTGTGTCCCTCACTTGCCCGCAGCCCGCCCTGGAGTTAGAGAGGGGGAGCTCCCATGATGCACTGCAGCAGACCCCTGGGCACTAAACTCTGCCTGGAGCAAATTTCAAAGATCTACATCTAAGACTGGTCGTAACAATGGACCCTTTACAAACCTATAGACAACAGTCAACAACAGGGGATTCTCTGAAGAATATCTCAACATAAAAATATAATTTAGAATTTTTGTATGTGCAAAAACATTTAACAAGTACAGCTGTGCAATTCATATTTTTTTTTTAGATGCAGTCATGCCTAATTGTCAATGATCAACTGGGGTCTTTCTACAGAACCTATATTACACTGTTATAATGTTGTTTCCTCATCACAAACATACCTGGAGTGGTGTTTTGTTTCATTCTCACATGTTTAAAACACAAATCCTACATATTTAGGCTGAGTTCTTCTCTCAAACAGAAAATACTCAGTTCTACCTTGTGATGTCAGGCAAGAAGAGCTCTACTATAGTTTGCAACACCATACACCTTCACTAGAATCATTCAGTAGAGAATGGACTATTTCAACCTTGGAACTGCCAAACAAAAGTTAAAAAGGTAACAGCTGAAAACTTGAAAACTATCACTACATGACATCACAAGGTGGAACAGAGCATGTTGAGCTTTGGCAATGGAGACAGATGAAGCATTATTCAAACATGCGTGAATGAAATAAAACACAACTCCAGGTATGTTTTTGAGAAAGTAACAACATTATAACATGGCAAAATTTTGCATTTAAAAAAAAAAAATCATAGCAATTGATATTTGCATGTTCCTTATGAATTGAGCAACCAGATTATTTCTGTTGAAACACATAACCTCCCATCATGCACTGCACTGAAGCCTAAGGACACCAAACAAGGCCCGAAGGGAGAGAGAAAATGGCAGGCAGTGATAGGGAGAAAGAAAGAATGAGGGGAGAATGGAAGAGAGGGAGAGACAGAAAGAAGAGAGAAGCAAGAGAGATGAAGAGAAAAGAGAAAGAAAAGGAAGAGAGAAGCGAGAGAATAGGAAGAGGGGGAAGTCAGAGAGGGAGAAAGAGGACAAAGGAGAGAAAATAGAGAGGCAGTGATGGAGGGAGAGAAAAAGAGGAGAGGGGGGGACTAAACTGAGGGAAAGAGAGAGGTAGAGAGTCCCTTAATCTATCCTGAGGCTCTGTGGTGCCCTCTTTCACTCAAATCCTTGCTCTTCTGGATTAAACAGATCAATTTGAGGTGATACAAAAGGTCAAAGGTCACAGTGTTATGAGTTAAAAAATGGACAGGATGGCCAAGGGAGAGGAAAGCTCTAAAGGTGGTTGTACTTTAAGAACAGAGGAAAAAGGCCTAAATCAAAAGCCTTGTTTCTATAGATACTTTACAGTGTCATCACGCTTGAGGTGTTACGCATGTATCACTATGGTGGAATGTTCAGCAGGTAACAAAGCACACATTAGCAAACTCTGCCTAAAAAGTAACCATAATCTGTAAACTAAAGAAAAAAAAACTGTCATTTTATGTGTGAGAGTTTAACAGCACACATTGGTACACCTGTTGTAGTTCCAGCACAGTTCTTTCTGGTGAGACTGTGTTGAAATAAAGCTCAGATTACAGTCTAATAGCACTTCTGACAGAGTAGCGCCTATAGTTAGCACCCCCAGGGAATGTTGACGACATGAGCTGCAAAGTATGACTAATAATTTCTGTGACATCTCTAGAATAAGTTGAATTCACAAATTAAATCTATTGGAGCCATTCAAAGTAAGAGTAAGTGTGTGTTACCTCTGGTCCTGCTGTAGCGCCCCCTGGTGAGTCGAGCTTGCGTTTCTTTCGAGGTCCGATGGCAGCGAGAGCCGTGAGGTTGGCGTCTCTCTGCCTCATCTGAGCCAGCTCCTGTTGCTGCATCTGTGAGCCAGGAATACACAACATCAGTATTTCCCACAGGTTTACACTGAGACTATGGTGGCACTGGCAATCCATATTTGTACATTTACTTTTAGACATTCATTTTAGACAATTTATGGAGTATAATTTTTATTTATTATTGTTTTAAAACCCTCACGCTCTCCTCGGGGTCACATAAATTTTAGGGTCTGATTGACCTGCTCCAAGAGAGCAGGAAGGAAAAAAAAAAAATCTTCAGGTCAATGTGACCCCGAGGAGAGCGTGACGGTTTTAAAAAGGGTATGACAGGTTAGACTACTCATTTCTATAAAACATAGTTAACATTGTAATTAAGATTTCACTAAAAAGCTTGCCTAGCCTTTTCTGGTTTTGTAATTTTGGTGAAATTTATAGTTTCATTTAATACAGACTCATAATGTAGAAGAATGTGACCAAGAAGCAACCATAATGTTAGGCTGAAAAACTTGTCTAATTTACACATCATTACTGTGATTAGACAAGTACAAAATAAATGAAAACAGCATTATTCTGTTAAATCAATGTTTAAACTGTCAGAAAAATGCCTTCCTTTTGCACAAATTGTCTCTGGGTTGTGGATGAAATTGATGACAGTTGATGACAAAGGTAAAAGGATTCCATTTAAAACTCACTGCTACTTCCTGTATTTTCCAACCTTGTTTTCTACATTTTTCCACTAAGTGCCACTTAACTGATGTAAAACCTATGATATATATTTCCCACTGGTGCTACCCCACCAAACCAGGTCAGAAGTATAATAATGAAAGAGCCTGAGAAGGAAAACTATTAATCTTTCAGCAGCTTTGTTCTGCTCCTCTGCTTTGTGCTCTACTCGTCCTGTGTGTGGGTTGATCTTCCCAGCAGGTGGCGCTGTACATGGGCTGTTACAGTAGTCCATGTGTGCTCTTTCTCTTTACATTAGTGTTACTAAGGCTTAATGAGAGACTAAAGTGTGGCCTCAATCTGTCTGTCTGATCGGCTCTGCATCAAATACACAAGACCCAAGCTGCACAAGAGAGTGTTACCACAACCATTACACTGGGGCCAGAATGAGAAGAAAAAATAAACAGCCATTTTCCAACATTGTTCCAATAACAATAATCAGATAGAAAGATATCAGTACTAGAGATGCACTGATCCAGCTTTTTTCCAAGTAACTACAGAACAACTTTTTTTTTTTTTTTAAACAAATTTTGTGTGTGTGTGTGTATGTATGTATGTGTGTGTATGTGTGTATGTGTATGTGTGTGTATGTATGTATGTGTATGTGTGTATGTGTATGTGTATGTGTGTGTATGTATATGTATGTATGTGTATGTGTGTGTATGTATATATGTATGTATGTATGTATGTATGTATGTGTGTGTGTGTGTGTGTGTGTATATATATGTGTGTGTGTGTAATATATATGTATGTATGTATGTATGTATGTGTGTGTGTGTGTGTGTATATATATGTGTGTGTGTGTAATATATATATATATATATATATATATATATATATATATATATAAGTGTGTGTGTGTATATTAGGGCTGGGCAAAGATAATTTTTTTAAATCGCGATTAATCGCATGAGTTCGAGCGATTAATCGCATGTTATACGCAAAACCAATTAATGAATTAAAAAGTAGAGTATAGCGTTCTTTTATTGGAAATGTAAATGAAAGAGCCATACATTTGTTGTGCAAACAGCATTTCTTTCACAGGGGAACCCTCAAAGCCTTCAAGGTATTCAGGGAAGGCTCAAGAAAAAATATTGAATGGACGTTTGTACTACTAATATATTTACTGAATATTTTTTATGCTGTGAGTAATGAACACTACACTAGTAATAATTTCTAGATCAGTGTTATAAACTTGGACTGATATTTCTTTGGAAACCAAGGGTTAATATAATGGAATGGAAATGGACCAATCACTTTTTTTCTTCCAATGGCATCTGGGTAAATCAGTTACTCCAGCACTAAACTAAAGAAATAAGCTCAGCTCAGAGCACACGGCTGGTCTGGCCGGAGCCGGAGCCCACGGCCGAACTTGAGCCCGGAGCCGGAGCCGGAGCCCGCGGCTCGCGGCGGCTCGGGCACGTTGCATCTCACGTGGTCTGAAAAAAGTGTAAAGAAAAGATGTCAAACTTAAAGAAACGCTCGCGGTGGACTTTTTCAAAATAAAAGCCAGTCAGAAACAGAAGTTTACAATAAAATAAATAAATAATAAAAACTGCGTTAACGGCATTAAAGACTTAATTAGTTAATGCGCCCGGCCCTAATATATATATATATTTAAATAATATGTACACACACACAAATATATATACATACAAAATATATAATTCATATCTGACTATCACCACTTTTGTGGCTGCTTCCACAACAGTTTCTCATTTACTCTCATGTAATGTTTCTAGCATTTTCAACACTGCGTTCTTTCTGACCACCTCCTTGGGCTTCTCCTCTGTCTCCTCTGCTCCTGTCTATGCCCTACAGACGCACAGTACGGGATTGTGGGTAACGCCTGGGAGCAGAGGATTACGGGTAACCGCGCCCTTTGACCCCGTGGCCTGAGGGTTAGCCTGGAGCTGGCAGCAGTGGCACAGCTGTTTTACTAGCGGCGAAAACATGAGCTACACAATGGCCTGACTCATGAATAATACATGTATGTATATGGAAGAAATATAGAACTGTTCTACAGCCCAAATTACACGTTTTTTTAAAATCTATGTTACGACGTAATTGTGTTTTATTTCATTCACACATGTTTAAAAAGCCCGAAAACAATGTATGAACAAGTCTGCCCTCCCTTTGATCCCCATCCTAAGTCACTCCCCCTTCAGAGAGCTACCACAACACAATCAGTGTGTATCTCGTTAATGAAACTACTGCACGTTGCATTAGGTTTGTGAAACATGAGAGAACATTATAACATGGTAGAAAGCTAAAAAAAAAAAAAAGAAGTAAAAGTAGGGATGAATCTAGAATTAATCAACAGTTATTTTGGTAAAAAAAAACAAAAACAACAACATTGTTTTTATTCTGTTTACCAAATATGTGGGAAAGTTTGTGTAATGAGTAGAAAGAGCATAAGAATAAAAAAAAAAAAAAAACCTCTTTTGCTTTCTGTTTGAGCCGAGCCTGTTCAGGGTCCTCTTGTCTCGCTCGACTCTGGAAATACAAGAAAAAGCAGATATAATACATAATAATGAACAAACAGCACAGTACGGTGTTTAATGAAAAAAACAATTGCACCACCTGGTGGCCAAAACTAAAACTACACTGACTATTCACGTATAAATTCACAATATTTGAATATTATTGCCAAACCTGAAAAATATCTTGACCTGTCAGTTTATTACTACTAAACTATGGCCATAACCTGTATATGTATGTATACAAGTAGAAATGTGTATAGGTGTTTGAGTGTTGTACCTTTGCCGCCTTGAGCAGGATCTCTCTCTCCTGTTCGTCTTTCCTCTGTTTCTCCATTCTCTCAAGCTGCTCAAAAAACCTGAGCTGTGAACGCACGTCTGATGTCTGCTCATAGTTATCCTCGTCCTGGACAAAAGACAGAAATGTTACACTATTGTGTTAAATTTGGAGTACATTCTCTTGAACTTATTTTTAAGATGAGGCAACCAATTTTCAAAACCTGAAAGGATGACGTACCAGTATGTATGTAAATCTCTCCAACTCACTCCCATCTCTCCCAAATCCTTTGTCACATCTCTAGTATTCACACGCATAGCTTTAAAACTGCTTTTTCAGGGAGAAGTGAAGCAGGTGGGCCGCCAATGCTCAGAGCTAAACCTCAATTACTGATCAATGAAGTGTTGCTTTTAATCTCTGTTAGCAATGAAATCAAAAATACTAAATACTCTAACACACATAAAAAGACCTTTTATAATAAAGTCTGTTGCATTATTATTCAATTTAATTTTCAACAATAATATATAGTAAATATTCTCTATCTAAAAATACTTTTTTGTTTTTAAGTCTCAATGTAAAATATACATAACCGACTAGTCGTCTACTAAAATCATTTGTTGTAATCATCATTAGTTGTTGAGACTTCGTTAATAACTGTTGCGGTGTTACAGTAGTCTATATATTGTGCAGGAAAAAAAGTTAATTTCTCTGAAGTTTCCACTGTGGATAGTAGTCCTAGAAGTTTACTGTTCTTTTACCGCCCCTTTGGCTGCAGGAGTGAGTACATTCCTAAAGTTCATATAGTAGTAAGATCCCCCTCACCTTCCCTCCGTCTGTTCGATGCTGAGCGACCACAGACACTTTCTCCAACAGCGTGCGGAGTCTGGACTGAGTGGCGTGAGAAATCAGGTTAACAACATCCACCGGGACCTCCGATACACCGGACCTTTTAGCTGAACAGAGAAAACCAGAACAGTCTATTAAAGCATATAAAAATCAAAATAAAAGCATAACAGAGACCTCCAATACACCAGACCCTGTCACGCCACAAGAATTCATGAAATAAAACATGCCACATGTTTGCAAGCATGAATATTAGGGCTGCACAATATATTGTAAAAGTACTGAGATCGTGATGTTGTTACCCCAGTCATCAACATTCCCTGGGATTGTGATGCCAACTTAAGCACTGCTCTGGTTTTCTGGTTGTTTTTTTTTTACTATTCTGACCTTGATTTGATACAATCAAACTTAGTTGAAACTACAACAGGTGAGCTGATTTGGGCTGTCACAGTAAGGTTAAGGGTTAGCTAGCTAGACAATAGTTTTTTAGTCACTCGCTCTAACTCAGGGGTCTCCAAACGTTTTTACCTCCGCTGAGCAATCTGTACAAAACGAAAATGCCTGAGAGCTACTAGTCATAAGAAATTGAGTATAAATAAGAGCCATGCCAAGCCATAGATGAGGTAGAGTTAGATGCCTATAAAACGTAAACCATTATCCATTTATTAATGTACAAAGTTAGGAATCAAAATTACACATGTACAATTGTAATAGGCAACTTGGAAAGGGGTGGAGAGCTACAGGTTGGAGACCCAGTGGCTGCAAGTATTGCGTATAGTTAAAAATATTAAGAGAAGCTCTGAGAAAAGCGCATGTGCAGTTCGGTAGTGCCGGCAGTGCCGGCGAAGGTGCTGCAGCGCTCCGGATTCATTCAGTTGGATTCTGTTTTTGCCTTAAAAGGTGGTGACCGCAACTGCACAGCAGGGCTCTAGTCCTTGTGTGAGTGTAACAGCAAGTATACCGGTCCAATACTGAGCTGCAACTGGACTGAGTGCAGTCTGAGCCCGGGTTTTACTTCTGTGGGGTATTAATTGCTAACATGGTATTAATTCCTACGAGTGCCAACTCGTACTGATCACAGGCTTCTGAAAATGTGTTGTTTAAATCTGTTCTCTATTTTTTCTTGTTCTGAGACTTTTTGGCTGTGTTTGCTAAAGTGTGGATTTTGTCACCATGGTGGCTGATGAACATTCAGCCATAGGTATACAGGCAGAATACCCCCAGCATAATGTCACTGCAAAGTATCAGCGCATATTCCTAATACATACCTATGTCGAGGATGCGCCGATGCAGCATTCCTGGGGGCAGGAAAGCTTCGTCTTTACAGGACCGGATCATTGTTCCCACGAGCTCCGAGCTGGTCGCTAGGATACGAGCGTTCTCTTCGTTTAAATTCACTCCCGCCATCGAAGCCACGTCATTAATGTCATCGTCATCTCTGTTACGGGAATAATACAGAAATGTTTTAATTGTGATCTGTGTTTATTTTAGGGAAGGGCTGGTATAGTATGCTGATACTGATAATTTATATTTGGCTGTTGGTGGTCTTTAACCAATATATGCCAATACCAATATTTAAAATCCATAGCAAGGTCCACAAATGTATCTTAAGATAAAGTAATAAATAAAAATCATATTTTCAGTTTTGTAAAAATAATAAGACACATTTATCTGAAATATAAAATTCATTTGTTACATGTTTGAATAAACATGCAGCCATTACCATTTTTACTCAGGCTGTTCAGAAAGGACTCTCAGAGTAGATATATCACCCATGCCTTGTTTATTTTGTCGATTATGATCAGAGGTGTGTAGAGTAGCCGAAAATGTACTCAAGTAAGAGTAATGTTACTTCAGAATAATAATGTTGTCATGTAGAAGTACACAGTAGTGGTCCAAGAACTGACTCAAGTAAAAGTAAAAAGTATTTTGAGAAAACTTCTACTCAAGTAAGAGTAACTTCCAGGACTTACTCACAGTGGGAAGAGTTACAAAACCTTTGCTGAAGTAAGAGTACTGTTACTTATTACTCATTACTCAAGTAGGAATAAAGGTATGCTGCTAGAATAGCACAATTTCTGCATATAACCGGGTACTACTCACCTCTGGATTTTAGTTGACTCAAATGTCATGACATATCCGTTGACTATAACTAGACTGATAGATTGGAGCAATAATGGCAATCAAAGCTAAAATTGAAGTAATTTCACACACACAACACTTTTTCTTACTTTTAAATTGCTTACGGTTCAGTCAGAAAGTATTTGATGGGGATAATTCACCTGAAAGTCCCGCCCCCTGGGTCACTAAGCTTCTTCTGATTGGCTTGAGCTGCCATGATCGGACTCTTGCCTAAAATGGTGGCCGGCCCTCGTATCAATGTACCTGATGAAAGAGAGGAAGCATCTTAGAATCATATATTTAAAAAAAAATACAAATTATAGTAAAATTTCTTTTGGAAACATTTTAGAAATAATTTTATTTAAATTTATTTTATTGTTTAGATCCCAAATCCTTTTGTATTTAAAGATCAGATTTAAGTGCTATCACAACACAATCTGTGCATGCCACTAATGAAACTACTGCACATCGCATCAGGTTTGTGAAGTTGTAGTGTATTGTTTTGTATATTTATGGTGAATTGTCTTGTGGGAGCATGGATGACGTAGGCTTGTGTGTTGAGTCCTTGACAGAGTCGCTCTGCTGCATGGAGGTCATCTAAAAACTTGTTAGGCATGTTTTTCTCAATTTGACAGAATAACCCCCTCTTTAAATGTTCATAGTAATAAGCACTCTGTTACCTTGTGGTCTGAGGTTCTGGCTGATTACTACAGGTCTGGTCACCGTTTGGACGCCTGGTCGTGCCACAGCCTTGAAATAAATTTTTTATATATATTATACAAAGAAAATGACAGACAAGACACCAGGGCAACATTTTTAACTGCCATCAGTTTTTGAATCATAAAATGCACCTTCTTCCATTCTGAATGGAGTTCTATTAATCACTGTGGAATGGCTCTTACTGAAAGTGATCAGACCCAGTGATCGGAAGATTGAAACAAATTGGTTGCTGATTGGTTGTTGAAAATATACTTATTCTGCATTATGCCAGTGGCATTGTGTAATGAAAGAAAATGTACACAATTTCTTTATGAAGGCAAAAAGACAAAGAAGGCCTGTGAGCTGCTACTTATCTTCACAGGCTAAACCCTGGTGTAAAATTCATCCCTATGCCACTCACTTTGCATAAATGTAATATATGTTTTTACCAGTGTAGTGGCGTTCCCCATTGGCGAGCCAAGCCGGACCGCACTAGTGGCTGGGCTGATGGGCAGCGGAGGTCTGATGGTGCTGGTAGTGACCACAGGGGGTGCTGCTGCTGCGGTGCTGGGGACTGGCATCAGAGACTGTTGATTACTCAACAGGGACTGACGAAGCGCGGGGAGACTTTTCTGAGAGAGACAAAGTTATTTAAGATTAAATATATAGCTATATTATATATCACAGTTCATTTTATAATGTCTTCAAAACTCAATTTGAAAAACACTAAGGATTTAAAGAAAAATAATCAATATGGTAGTAACAGTTAAAGTATGTTATTGGCTGTATTGGCTGATGTTCATGTGCTTGGATCTGCTGTTTCTTACTTTGAGGAAGGGGATGAGGTAGGGCTGTGGGGAGGACTTGAGCTCAGCTTGAAGCCGAGTCGTGAATTCCTCTGGTTCAATCTTAGCGTCCTGAAAGTATACAAAAAAACAAGGCATTGTACAAAGATAGAGTTGTAAAGACCACTTAGGTCTTCACCTTTATCTATTCATTCAGTTGGGTGAAATTCTTATTTGTTAACATTATTCTGTTGTGTATGGTCCTTTATTTGTGGGTAAATGCCATTGTTTCAGGCGATATCTGTTTATTGCGCCCTCCCCGTACGCACGGGATTTAAGGGGAGAAGGACGCACGCGCGAAAACGCGCACAGGTGTGACGTCACACGCCGTTTTGGACGCCTGCCAGGAGCTGTCGGTGCCGTGGGACCACGCTATTGGAATATTGTCGCTGCATTTTTGGATTATCGCGTTGCCAATCGTGCTGGAATCTTATTTTACCACGGGAGCTGCTGGACTGAGCGTCAGAACCGGAGCGCGGGTGGCGTGAGTAATTCGCAAACTGTACCATCTCACGTCACGCTGCCGCGCAGCGGGGGGGGCGGGGAAAGACTTTGGGAACTTTTGGGGGAAAAGTTGCTCGGGACTGTTGTGGGTGGTGGACTATATTGAACTGTTGTTTATTGTTTTGTTGCACTGGGGTTTGGGTTTTGTGTCTGGGTTTTGGGGATTGGGCGCTCGAGCGCGGGGTGGTGTTTGGGGGGTATTGTGTGTCTGGTGTGGCCGTGTTCGGTTGTGTCTGGCAATGCCAATAAACGCCAGATAGGCCAAAGCACTTATTTTTTCTTGCATGTCGTTATTTCATCCCGCTGAAATGAATGGATCCTCCCGCGACCTTAATTTAGCGTTGTAGCTTTTCTCTTGGCGAGAACAGGTGAATTGTTACAGAGTGGTGGCCCGTACGGGGACGTGGATGAGATTCACATTTATATCAGTGGTTCTTTTACAGCAGTTCGTTTTATTAGCTGGGTTTAGACACGCCATTCACTTTTTATTTGAGCCTATCCTCACCTATTGTAGCTTTACGCACGGTTACGCACGATTACGCACGGATTACGCACACTCCCACGCCCACCTACGTTCATTCACTCACAACTCACAAGTACAACTAAAGCATTTACACATAGTGCCATACTTCCAAGCGACACTCACACACACTAAACTGCATTCACACTCAAAAGGAGCATGGAGAATCCTAATCAAAGTTTACTGCATGAAGCTGATACAGAGGGATGTTTGGAAGACCCCACACCAACTCTTGACCCCTGTCGCCATGTCACCACCAGGCATAATCAAAGCGTTGTATCAGAGCTCACAAGTCAACTGGAGCAAATGTACCTTAATGAGCCTGACCAAGATGCAGCTAATGCTGAGGAGGGGAATGATGAAGATGTGGAGATGGTGATGGAGCAGCTGGATGCTTTAAAGCAGAGGGTCGGTGGCTTGGAGGTCCAACTTAAAGAAGCTGTGGACAGTACTCTATGTAGAGAGGAAGGACTAAGAGCAGCTATGGACAGAACAGCCAGAGAGCTGAAAGAGTATGTGGACTCTAAGCTGCAACATTTCGATGAGGTAGTTGCCGCTTGCCTCCAACGCAGAGATCAGAGATGGGCAGAAGAGCTAAGAAGGTCTCAGCCCAGAACCCGATCATCCTGGAGACCTGCTGGTTTCTCCACGCCTGCAGCTGTTGTACCATCTGCTCACCAACCAACCGGAGACGTCACCTTCCCTACTGTCCCTACTGCCACTGCCCGACCACCCATTCGCATGGAGTTTCCTCAGTTTGGAGAGTCAAGAAACTCCTCTGATGTCACAGACTTTATTGAGCAATGTGAAAACTTCCTGGTACTCAGACCACTGAATGACGCAGAGCTGATGGGAACACTCAACGCAGTTTTAAAGGGTCCTGCACGCAGTTGGTGGATGGCAGCCCGCAATAAAATCAACAACTGGGCAGAGTTCAAAAAGGCATTCCTCGAAGCCTTCCTGCCCATGGACTATCAATCAGAGATTGAAGAACAGCTCAGGTCCAATGTCCAGGCCCCAAGCCAGTGTTTGAGAGACTTTGCATACGACCATCGTGCACTCTGTTTAAAGTGGAGGCCGGACATGCTGGAGGGTGAGATCGTACACCGCATCCTCAGCGCGTGTAATCCCAGACTGGCCAGTGGGCTCCGCGGCACTGTCACCACAGTGGAGCAGCTGGTGAAGGTGGGCTCTCTCATCGAAAAGGACTGGAGCAACACAAAGGAATATTGGAGCCGGGTCCAGCAGTCCCAACCTCCTAAAAGAGCTGGCAAAAAGACTGACCACGGCCCAAGCCGGAATTCTGGGGCCGACCTAGCCTCTGCCATGGGCGAGCCGTCCCTCCTGGTCGTTCCCATCCGCCTCCGTGGGTCCAATGGGGATGCTGTCCTTGACTCAGGTTGCACCTACTCCCTCATGAGCCTCTCGCTGTGGAACGCAATCAAAAAGGAAGGAGAAGTACTGGCCCCAAGTGAAATCCCGAAGTTTGTCATGGCTAATGGGCAAGAGAACAAAGCACTTGGTAAAGCCACGCTACTCCTCAACCTGCACGACTTCCACGGCACTCTCGGAGTTCATGTACTGGCCGACAACAACCTGTGCATGCCACTGCTCCTCGGGCTCGATTTCATGACCCTGTCCCAGATTACCCTGAAGCCTCACCTCAGGAAATACATCATGCCTGGTGGGAAGGAGTACACATTTCTCCCCAAGGCCCGAGTGATGCTTCAGTGGAGTCACAAAGCACCTCCTGTAAACTTTTACGTAGCCGAAACAACCCGACCTGTCATTCCCCTCCTTGAAGCTCAGCCTGAAGTGGTGCGGCCACTGCTGCAGAAGTGGCCCACTGTTTGGACTGAGACCACCGGTGTCACTCAAGTGATCAAGCACAAAATCATAACAACGGATGAAGTGCCGGTGCGCAGGAGAGCATACAGAGTATCAATTCAAAAACAAGCAGTCATTGAAGAACAGATACAAAAAATGCTTAAAAACAATGTCATTGAGCCATCCACCTCACCATGGTCCTCACCTGTCGTCCTCACTCCAAGAAAAGATGGGACGCCACGGTTCTGTGTGGACTACAGAGGCTTAAACGCAAAAACCCAGCACGATGCATATCCCATGCCCCTAATACACGAGATCCTGGAGTCTCTGGAAGGTGCTCAATATTTCAGCTCCCTGGATCTTAAGAGCGGATACTGGCAGGTGGCCATGGATGAAGAAAGCAAACTCAAGACTGCTATGACCACCCACCTGGGCCTCTTTCAATTTAAAGTCATGCCTTTTGGTCTGCGCAATGCTGGGGCTACTTTCCAACGACTGATGGAGATCGTCTTGGGAGAGCTGAGGGGAAAGATCTGTTTCGTGTACATTGACGATATCATTGTTTTCTCAAAAACACAAGAACAGCACCTCCTCCACCTCGAAGCTGTGTTTGCCAAACTCCACCAAGCAAACCTAACACTGAACGTCAAAAAATGCCATTTGTTTCAACGTCAACTCACCTTTCTCGGTCATCTGGTTTCAGGCAAAGGGGTGGAAGTGGACCCTGCAAAAATCTCAGCCATAGCAGACTTTCCACCACCAACAGATCTAAAAAGCCTCCAACGGTTCTTGGGCATGGTCGGCTGGTACCACAAGTTCATTCCCCGGTTTGCCGACATCGCTGCACCCCTGAACAGCCTAAAAAAGAAAGATGTGCACTGGGAATGGTCCTCCGACTGCCAGGCCGCCTTCACCCAACTCAAGGCTCTGTTACAGAAACCACCAGTCCTGGCCCAGCCACAAACACAACTCGGTTTCCAGGTTCACTGTGACGCCAGTGATGTGGGCCTGGGTGCTGTCCTCATGCAGACTGTTAATTGGTGAAGAGCGCCCCATTGCCTTTGCCTCCAGAGCTCTCCATGGTGCTGAAGTCCGTTACTCCACAGCTGAAAAAGAATGTCTGGCTGTTGTGTGGGCTGTCGAAAAGTGGAAGCATTTCCTCGAAGGCTCCACCTTTGATGTTTACACCGATCACAGTGCTCTGGCCTGGGCGTTCAACTGTCCGAAAACATCCTCACGGCTCACACGCTGGACTCTGCGGCTCCAAGCCTTCGCATTCCGGGTCCACTACAAAAAGGGCTGCTGCAACGTTGTGCCGGATGCTCTATCTCGTGCGCCTCAAACACCTGCTGGAACTGTGAGTCTTGCTGTTCCGAAAACATACTGGTCAGATATACCAAGCTCAATCCAAGAAATCGCTGACGCCCAAAAGTTGGATCCCACCTGTCAGGAGCTTGGCCCGTCTATCAACCAACCCAGTCCAGGTCGCATCCATTATCAACTCCAGCAAGACGTGTGGTACAGGGGAGTTCCATCTAAGCATGGGGGCTACAACTACCAACTGGTGGTCCCTGTTGCACTGATACCACAGTTCCTCACATACTTTCATGACAGTCCTTTTGGCGGGCATCTGGGCAGGATGAAGACTTTGTTAAAAATCCTTCAGGTGGCATGGTGGCCGACAGTACGCAAGGATGTTTGGGGTCATATCCGCAACTGCAGCACTTGCCAACAGTACAAAAGTTCCAACAAAAAGCCAGCGGGTCTCCTCCAGTCGTCTGAGGTCAAACTTCCAGGCGAGATGATCGGAGTGGATTTCATGGGCCCTTTTCCGCTAAGCAGAGACCGGAACTCAGTGCTGATGGTGGTTGTGGACTATTTTAGCAGATGGGTTGAACTGTTCGCTCTAAAGGATGCTAAAACCCCTAAAGTCTGCAAGATTCTGAAAAATGAGATCTTCACTCGCTGGGGGGTTCCCAAGTACATGGTGTCTGATCGGGGACCCCAGTTCACAAGTCAGCTGTTGTCCCAACTGTGCGAGACCTGGGGTGTGACTCAAAAACTCACCACAGCCTATCACCCCCAAACCAACATGACAGAAAGAGTCAATCGCACCCTGAAGACCATGATCGCCTCTTATGTCGGGAACCACCATCAGGATTGGGACAAGTGGCTGCCTGAGTTCCGGTTGGCCCTCAACACTGCTGTGCATGAGACCACTGGCGTGACTCCCGCCATGCTGGCTCTTGGGAGAGAGTTGAAGGGGCCCCTTGAAAGACTTGTACACAAAGCTCCACCTCCACACACACATGCATACCAAACACTTCATACACACACTCAGCTAAGGGGGGAAGTTGAGAAACACGTGGGCGCGTCCAAAGCTAGACAAGCCAGATACTACAACGCACGGCGCAGGGATGTACACTTTGTAGTCGGTAGTCTGGTCTGGATTAGGTCGCACCCACTGTCCAAAGCTTCCGCCAAGTTCTCTGCCAAACTTGCGCCCAGATGGGTAGGGCCAGCTAAGGTAGAGAAGAAGTTAGGACCTGTGAACTACCAAGTAAGATGGTTAACGGATAAGTTGAGGGTGGAGACTGTAAACGTGGTTGACATGAAGCCCTATTTCGGACCCGATAAGCCGCTGGCTGGGGGGGGGGGGGATGTAAAGACCACTTAGGTCTTCACCTTTATCTATTCATTCAGTTGGGTGAAATTCTTATTTGTTAACATTATTCTGTTGTGTATGGTCCTTTATTTGTGGGTAAATGCCATTGTTTCAGGCGATATCTGTTTATTGCGCCCTCCCCGTACGCACGGGATTTAAGGGGAGAAGGACGCACGCGCGAAAACGCGCACAGGTGTGACGTCACACGCCGTTTTGGACGCCTGCCAGGAGCTGTCGGTGCCGTGGGACCACGCTATTGGAATATTGTCGCTGCATTTTTGGATTATCGCGTTGCCAATCGTGCTGGAATCTTATTTTACCACGGGAGCTGCTGGACTGAGCGTCAGAACCGGAGCGCGGGTGGCGTGAGTAATTCGCAAACTGTACCGTCTCACGTCACGCTGCCGCGCAGCGGGGGGGGGGCGGGGAAAGACTTTGGGAACTTTTGGGGGAAAAGTTGCTCGGGACTGTTGTGGGTGGTGGACTATATTGAACTGTTGTTTATTGTTTTGTTGCACTGGGGTTTGGGTTTTGTGTCTGGGTTTTGGGGATTGGGCGCTCGAGCGCGGGGTGGTGTTTGGGGGTATTGTGTGTCTGGTGTGGCCGTGTTCGGTTGTGTCTGGCAATGCCAATAAACGCCAGATAGGCCAAAGCACTTATTTTTTCTTGCATGTCGTTATTTCATCCCGCTGAAATGAATGGATCCTCCCGCGACCTTAATTTAGCGTTGTAGCTTTTCTCTTGGCGAGAACAGGTGAATTGTTACAGAGTAAAGAAAGACACTACAAATACATTTATTATAATGTATATGGTTTGAAATTGCGCTACGCCTATTCTAAAGTTTTAAAATCAGTATACCGTTTAAACCCGTCCAGGAGCATTAAAATCAACAGTTTGTAGAAGTCTGAACTACAGGTTTTAGAGCTTTAAAACAGAATATTATATAACCCATATAACTGTCAAATAGACCCTAAGATTTGGCGAATTATGACATAAAAAAAATAAAATTGGTCCTTACGAGCAGGTCCTGCACCAGGCCTTTGACGTTCTTGGAGGTATCTGGAGACGGAGAGTTGTGAGACGCCAATTTGATCAGCGTCGCCAAAAAGTTCTTGCATTTTTTCACATTTTCCTGCATTTCCTGTTGGACAGATGTAAGGAAGATGGTATTACAACAATAATACATTGTATTGGTATTACAACAATAAATGGCCAGTTGAGGATAAATTTGAACTTGAAACTTGAAATTGAGAGAATGTGCTGCTTAATTAAATATAGATGACAAATTGATAGAATCTGTCAGTCTGCCCCAGGGCAGCTGTGGCTACAATAGGAGCTTGCCACCACTGAGTGTGGAGTGAACGAACAATAAACTGTAAAGTGCTTTCTTGCACTTGCAAGTCTTGAAAGGCGTTATATAAATCAATGATTAATTAAAAAAATTATGAATTAATAATTAAAGAAGACTGAAACTGAACTATATAGTAGAATTATCACAAAAATGTAAAAATTATTAAATAAAAAGCAGAATCGAAAACTTTAGGTTTTATCTTTAGTTTGTATCGATAATGAGTCATAGAAGTTCATAAGATTTTAGCTGTAGACAGATGAATTATCATATTGCAAAATAAATAAGACAATAATTCCCAGTAGTATGATAAATACTGACCAAAAGTTTGTTCCATTTATCATTTATTGAATGAGTCGATATAGTAATTATCATGACAGGCCTACTAGCACACTCTGATATCTGATTCCTGTGTGTATTGACCTGTGAGACGACATTGACCCGAGCCGGAGCAGTGACCGCTGCGCTGGGACTTGGACTGGTTTTGTTCAGGACGGTCCCTCCGGCTGTGATCACTGTAGGGGGCTTCTGTGGGGTGGACATCTTCACCGACACTGCAGAGCCTCCAGGGGCAGCACTGAGTGCCTTCTGACAAATACACACCATCAAGAGCAGACCACCACCAAACAAGAGCTCATAAGATCAGACAGAGGAAGTACACTATTTGTACCATGAAAGAATTAGCATCTTTTATTTTAACAGATAAAAAGTCTCCAGTTTAGAACCATCTTTGGTTAAAAAATAAATAAAAACAATCTTTGTATAAGCAAAAAATGTCACTCAAAGAGGGTATCTTGAATTTAAAGGCATTTGCAATGAATCAAATTGAGATTCAGGCATATCTAATGGTCAAATGGTCAATGATCAGCTTGGGTCTTTTTAATGGAGGCCTACAGCAAATTCTCTCAGTAAAAGGATGTGATTTGAAGCCTTTAACTATTTTTGTGTTAAATGCCACTGATAATGTTTAGGTTAAGGAAATTAATATTGATAGACATTTATTGGTTTGTGACAGAAAAGAAAATATAAACAAACATTTTTTAAAAATCAGTATGAGGTGAAACTAAAATGGCACCTGCACTGTGCTGGAGGCTGGTTGAGTCATTCTGGTCTGAGGAGAGGCCAGTCGCACAGTGGGAGTTCCAGGAGCCTGGACAACACAAGTATTATAAATATGTTATAAGGGTGGGCCATATGTCAAGAATGTCATAAAACCATTTTCTAGATTCAAGATCCCGATTTCGATCTAACCATGTTTGAAGCATCTTTATTGACATTATTAAGAACTAAACTAAAGTCATCTACTGCTTCTGAGAGTTCACACTTCAGTGTAATTATTTAAAACCATCTGTCACTCACTCAGGGCATGATGGAGAAGTGAGCAGGAAGGGGGATAAAGCTGTGCTCAACAGAAATTGAATCATCATATGACATTATCACCAAAACGTATATGGTCACTGTGATTGATAAAAAAAAAAAAAGAAAAAAAGAAATGTATTCTGGCTTTAATTTAGCCCTGGGCAGGTTGTCTAGAACTAAACAAAAGCAGACAACTAGTAGTATCAAGATAAATAATGATGTATTTAAAATTACATTACCAAAATAGAAAGTAAGCATAGACACAAAGTGGTTCCTTCAAGCTCTGGTTGCAAGTGATTTCTATTGAAAAATCATGGCCCAACTCTCTGTAACTGCTGCTGTGCGCCTCATCATTTTGGTCTTAAGTGTTTATATTAACCTGCTCTACGCGATCCTGGTGTTTTTATTTCACTATTTTGTCCCTAAATTAAGTTATTAAAATAAATACCCGACAAATCCAGTGCCTGTTTTACCCAAGGTCGCTCCCGCTAGCATTGGTAACCGGTTGATTGACAGCCTCATTGCCAAGTGCCAGCGCCTGTAAAGATTGGTTCTTTGGTTTCACGTGCTGATTTCTTAATATGGCCTCTGGTTGCAGATTAGCCATGGTAACTGCTAGCATCGATGAGCTTCATTTGGTTGCAATCAAACATGTGACATCAGACTCCCTCAGTCCATTTCTATTCTACAGTCTATGGTTTGACATCACTTATGCAGATCCACACTCATTGCATAACAACATTTTTAGAGTGGTTAGCCTCTTACCGATGTGGGTGTGCTGACCCGTATAGTGCCCCCTGCTGCCGTAGGAGTGGCAGGTCTCTGGAGGTTGACGGTTTGATTCTGTTGAGTTTTGGCCTGAGCCTGAGCCAGGACCTGCTGAGGAACCATGACCAGCTGACCAGTCTCTGTGCGCACCAACACCATCCCTGCAATATAAGAGGAAAAATATACTTTTAGAGACTGTATTATGCATTAGCTGTTCATTCATTTATTTTTATAACTGTAGTATGAATATACATGCAGTCCGATAGTAACTGATAAAATTTGTATCAACACTAGAAGGTATCTGTACCCAAACAAAAATGTGATAAAACTAGACCTTTCACAAATATTTAGAATGGTTGTGACTTACATCATAACTAAAACAAGAGCACAAATATTAAAAGGAACTACAGTTATTTTATGTTTTTATAATTGATACTTTGCAGCTGACATCATCAACATTCCCTGGGGGTGTAATGCTAACTGTAGGCACTGCTCTGTCTGAGCTTTATTTTAAACACAGGGTCACCATAAAGAATGGACTTAGTTGAAACTACAACAGGTGAGCTGATATGTGCTGCTAAACATAAAATGACTGTCACAAAATAGCTTTTAGTCAATGGTTTTCCACCTTTTCTTATCTTTTTGTTGAAAGTCAAACCCCTAAACCAACATTATTGCTCATATTGTTCACAGGCTCCTAAAAATGTCTTGTTTAAATTGATTTAGTATTTTTTACGAGTTTACAAATTATCTTTATACTTTTTTTAACAGTGTTTGCTAATGTGGCCGTTGTGTCTCCATGGTAACTGCTGAACATTTTGCCACAGAGATACAACTACAACACCCCCAACATGATATCAATGCAGTATCAATACAATTTAATAATGGCACTACTTTGTTTCATCCAGATAGGCTCAGTAATTACACACATATTATCCATAAGCTAGGTCCACAAACCAGCATCTATGATATTTGAACTTCAATTCAGACAAATATGAGCATATTTTAGCACAATTCTGATGGACTGCCCACAACTTCCTGCATGTATTCTCTCACCTGGTGGCATAGTGAACCCCGGTGGTAGCTGGATGGTAGTTTGCTGTTGCGGCCTCACTGCTATTGGCGCTTGTGGAGCCGGGGCCCTGGTCGTGGCTGTGGTTACCCCCAGCGTAGGCCTCTGTGGCTGGACACCCGTCGCCGCCACACCAGTGCTAGCTCCTGGAGGTCTCACCACTGCTACAGCGGGCTGCGCCAATCCATTCACCGCTGGTTTTACACCTCCTGTTGCTCCTGTTTGGGCTATCTGCGTAGTCAATGGGGGCGTGTTGGCTAGGATAACGCTATTCCCAGACACAGGTTGAGGTTGGGGCATTATTTTGTTGTGGATTAGCTGGTTTGTGTGGTTCAAAACTTGAGCTGTTGATGTGTTTGGAGAGGGTGCGCTTTTCGGATCAACTCCATTTTGATTCGGGACAGGGCTTGGATGCCTCTGTAAAGCGACAGTCGGAGAAGATTGACCGGTGAATTGAGAAGCCATGATAGTAGAACCACTGACGGCGTTAATAACAGTTCCTGGTTGTTGTGTAGATGGTAGGGAGGGAGAGGAGAGGAGTTTGACTGATCCAGGGGCACCGTTTAGGCTTTGGAGGCCAGGGGAGGCTGGGGTAGGAGCCAGGGAGGAGGTAGGGACCGCAGCAGGGTGGAAGGGCGCAGGAGCAGAGGGCTGAGGGGCCACGGAAATAGCTGAAAAACACAAAATTATAATGTCAGATGAAGATATAACTGTTAGTCTTTTAGCATGGATAGCTATTGAACTTAAAGTGCATATGGAAAGTTAAACTATGCATTTCAAGAAAACATAGTTAACACCATTATATTAACAATTTTACTAAAAATTGTTCCTAGTCTTGTCATTTTTGATCAGTTTATCATTTTAGTTGGACATGGGCAACAGACAGGACATATGTAGAGGTAATTCTCTAATTGTTACCTAGCAACCATAATGTTAACAATGGCCAAAACTTGTCTAATGTACACAATAGTTATGATTTGACAAATAAAAAAATCAATGAACACATAAACACCTTTATTTAGTGGGAAAAAAAAAAGTTTAAACTGTCAAAACTATGTCTTCTTAAATCGTCTCTGTATTTTGTATAGAATTTTCCATGTTGATGACATAGACAGAGGGATTCTGTTTTAGAACTCGGCACTACTTCCTGTATTTTTGTACGTTCTCCTTTTTTTCCCCACTAACTGCTACATAACTAAAGTAAAACTATGATGAATATTGAGCACAGGTACTATCCTGCCAAATCATGTCAGAATTAAAAAAAACATGAAAACCTGTCATAGGCTTTTTCAAGGTTATATACAGAAAATATTCTCTAACCGTGTTTTGATTTCTTCTTATCCATGCATCTTATTATGTCATTAGCTTACTCAGCTTTTCAATAATATAAAACCCCCCCCAAAAAACAGTTTATACAAACTTTTTTTTTTTTATACATAAAATATGAATTTAATTTATTTACCATGCAAACAATTCATCATACTGTTTCAACTCTAAAACCCAGGTTTCTCAATTGAATTATCAATGATTAAATCATTAAATACATCAAGAATCCTTTTAAAATTTTGAAATATTTTTCTTATATATTGTTATTTTTGTTATACATTGTTATACATACTCCAATTTTAAAAGCATTTTGTAAGCAATAATAACCAGTATTTTGAAATAGCAGCACTATTTTTAGGCCTTAAATGCATTATCAATGTATTACAATCTAGTAGTACAGCAATGTTTATGCACTGACAGCTTGCACTTTAGTATCTACTCCTAGAGTTTGTCTACATTAGATTTTTGTGGTTAATTTAAATAAACTGATCAGATGCAGAACAGAAAAATTAGCTATTAATGCAAAGTTAGCTATTATACCCCGATACACATTAATAAAGTTAATGCACTGACAACAATGTGCTCTCTGACATATTTTGTAAGTCAAATTATTAAAAAAAATATATGTTTATCTATCCCCGGCTTGTGTTAAGAGAGAAAGTTTAGCTTGTGGTAGCTGATTGGAGTGTGTACAATGTGCTACTTGAGGATAGTTGGTGGAATGACAACACAGTGTACCCATCACTTATCCCGGGGCCAAACGGCACTATTATTAACACTTTAAGATAGATTTTTACGCTCTGAATCTGATTTTACAGTAGATGTTTAGCTGTTTGCAGTGGGTGTCTGGCAGAAGTGAGATCCGTGGAGCTACTTAGGGGAGAGTTCGTGCACTGTCTACGCGGGGTTCCCTCTCTTTTTCCTGCGCTGGGCTTTTCGGGACATCATCTCCGGTGTCTTACCCGAGACTCCGGCGGTTCCAGCGGCAGTAGAGGCGGCGAGCGCGCCCCCGGACGCAGCAGGCCCGTCGGCAGCAGCGGCGGACGGCTCCCGGTTTGAGCCCGCTTTCGGATGCCCTTGTTGCGGCTGCGGCGGCTGCTCCGAAGACCCCACTCGCTCTCGCACTTTCCCTGAGAACTGGCTCGCTCCGGCCGGGCCCGTCTCCCGTTTCCCGTCGGTAAATGAAGCAGCGGGAGCCTTTCTGTCGCCGAGCTGGGACTCCAGGGAGCCCACCAAGTCGCTGACCGCCTTCTCGTCCACCTCAGTGAAGAGCATGTCCTCCAGTGGGTCGGAGGCTCCCGCCATCTTTGATCTGGGACCGTTGTGCAAATCGTATTTTAGAATGTACGCATGCGCCGAGCTGCCCTGTTGTTTTCAGGCCTCAGCGGAAGGAAGCGCCAAGGCTGGATTTTCAAAATAAGAGCAAAGGAAGCCAAGATCATAAAATTCAAGAAAAGTGATACACTTTATCTTAAAAATAAAAAAGCAACTCTTTAAATGCTCAAATGATAAAATATTAAGTGAGACTGTAATGCCTTGTCCTATTGTCCCAGATGCAAGCCAACAAATTTGTAACTAATTCACTTTTGTATTAGTATGTTATGTTAATATTTATTTCAAGGTTGAAATATGGTGACTGAAGCTTCCTAGTTAGAGAATATTTACAAATATTAGCATTATGTATTATTACATAATATTATGTTTTAAAATATATTAGTATCACGTATTATTTATTTTAAAAACATAATAAACGCTCCCCCTCCCTTTTTACTGGTTGTGTTATTGCACAGAAAAACATGCATCCTTACTCAGGCTTGCATCTAAACAAACCTGACTTGTCCTGCTGGTTTCCATGAAATTATTGTTCCTTTGGTTGTAATTTTCGACTGTATGTTTTAAACTTGGCTATCTCCAGGAAGAATTTTCTGAAGTTTTCTTTTTATTTCTATTTCCATAGAATTATTCAGGCAACTTCCCACCTCCAGAAAGTTACATACTGAACCTTTAACTCAAAACAGCAAACAGACTGCATTATTAAAGCTACAAAATTACCATGATGCATATTATTTCTATTTTCTTATTTTTTATTGTGTGAATGTGAAGCAAATATGTCTTTACGTTTTTCCCCATATTATAGATCCATGTTTTTTCCCACATGCCCGGTTACTTGTTTTTCTCGTCAGATCTGGCAACCCTGTGGATGAGGTAGCCGCCGCCATGTTGTAGCGGAGAGCAACTTGTCCCGTAGAAGTGCCACAATCGCCCCAGACTGTCGGCTCCTGAGTCAGATTTACACATTTTAACACGGACTTTTCTCGTATACGGTGCCCTCGGTCCTCGCTGACACCATGAGCGGAGGAGGGACGCCTTACCTGGGCAGTAAAATCAGCCTTGTGTCGAAGGCCGAGATCCGCTACGAGGGAATCCTGTACACCATCGACACAGAAAACTCCACTGTCGCACTCGCCAAAGGTACAAGAGCTAAGCGGCTAATGCTAACTCCCAGCGACAACAACACTTTTATATACATGTTTACGGTTATTCAACGCATGTACTACACATATAAATGCTTTTACATGTGCACATAATAGTTTTGTCGTAAATGCACCATTTAGTGTGCATAAAAAACCTCCACTGTCGCACTTACTGAAGATTCGTGAGCTAAGCGGCTAATGCTCAATCCCACCAACAACAACACTTTTACACCACATTTTCCACGCATTTCATCATTTATTCAGCACTTTTACAATGCATATAACTGCCTTCTCATTTGTACATAATAGTCAAATCATATGCACATTTTAGTGCGCATAAAGGAAACAAACATAATCCATATGCTCGGCTAGCAGCTAACTTTAGCAATATCAAATCAAAGTTGTGCTACAGTTGGAAAGCAATAATGATTCATCTTATTTATTTGTGCAGTTCTAAAAAGATTAGACTTGTAGACCTAAAACCGAAGTAAACTGAACCCAAAAAGTTGTCAGACCCTAAGATAATTTCGTATACTTGTATTTTAGTTTTGGTTTCTGGGTTTTAGCCTAAGTTCAAACAAAGATGTTCTATTGCTAACGTGCTCATTTCCACTGTGCCCTATTATAGAAAGTCTTTTCTTTTTCACTACCACTTCAGATGTCTAAAGACTCCATTATAAATTATTGCAATCATTTTCTTATGGTAAGCTATTGGCTGTTTTTAGGTAGTACATTTTCCCTCAGTGAAGCAGAAGCCAGTATTCCTTTATCAATAATTAAATGGTATTTTATGCTTATAAGAAATAGCAAAGAAATCACACATGTCCACAAGTCCACAATCTTGCCGTATTTATCACACCAAAATATCTGTATTTAGCACACCAGCATATCTGCAGATTAATTTGAGACATTTGACCTGCTCCCTTCTCAGACAATAAGAATCATTTCTGATCTTAGCAAAAGCAGCAAAGTGGCTCACGCCAAGAAGCCTCTGGGTTTGATTCCCAGGTCTCTTGGGTCTTCCTGTGCTGTGAGAAGTTTGCATGTTCTTCCTGACCAAGATTATCTTAAGATCTGGCAATGACTCCCACTGCTCCTGATAGGTTTAACCCAGACACACTTGGTGGATCAAATGCAGAGGACACTTTTCCCCACAGGGACAAAGTGTGCCTTAAGGTAACATATTTAATTAGTGTTTAAAATTGGCTTTGACTCAAGTTTCTAATCAACTGATCTGATAAAGAGGTTTTAGCTGTGTTTGTTGCTGCAGGTTTAAGTCTGACGTCATTTGTGCTCTCTCCAAAGATTTACCAACAAAAGCCAAGCGCGAGTCTTTAATTATAAATAAATCTGAGCTGAAGGAACCAATCAGGAGCAGCAGTTTATGAGTGGGTTAGAGTTGGGTTTCACTGATGCCATGTTATTGTAGCAGAGGAGGGAGAGCATTATGTAACCTACAGTCAGTTGGGTCTGTGCAGAAGTGCGCTGGGGTTTTACGGGGAAAATAAAAAAGTTATACTGACTGAACTTTAGACATTTGTGAGACAGTGAGAATTACAAAAATGAACATCTCAGTATCTTTTTATTTAGTGGTCCTGTAATGATAAAAACTAATTTGGAAGGACATCTTACTCTATTTGTGTATTTGATTACAAAATAAGTTTTTTCCATTTTTATTGCTCAACTCTGCAGGTCACGTTCTTTTTTGATACTAATATTTAAATCTTGGTTTTGATTGGATATATGATGAATTGTTGGAAAAGCACTTTACTTTTACAGGTAAGATGTCTTTTGCAGTCCCATGGTCTCTAAGTCTGCTTAGAGACCACGTGGCTGCCCAATATGTATTAAATATTATTGGGCTATATTAGACTTTAGACAAACTTTATTGATGCACAAGGGAAATTATTTGGACACAGTAGCTCACACATCACAAGATAACATAATAACAAAGAGTAAAAAATATAAATTCTAAATAAATAGCAAAAAATATAGCAAGAGACAGGTGTAAAATAAGACATAATTATATAAATGTATATGTACAAGTCAAAATAAAATAGAAAAATAAGTAATGAATTATAAAATCTCTGCTATATAAACGAAAATGTTGTGTTGAAAATGTTGAATGTTGTGAAATCTGAAACCTAGCACTTACAGCCATTTATATAATCATAATAAATACAACGATTTAGTTTGTTATTTTGACCACCATCTCTCAACCACCCCCTCCTCTTTCTTTCTTTCTTTAGTGCGTTCATTTGGGACGGAGGATCGTCCAACTGATCGACCCATCCCTCCTCGAGATGATACTTTTGAGTACATCATTTTCAGAGGCAGCGACATCAAGGATCTGACTGTGTGTGAGCCGCCCAAATCTGCCTGCTCCCTGCCCCCCGACCCCGCCATCGTACAGGTAACAACAGAAGGCTTGGACCACTAGGGGGCAGGAGTTTGTGGTTCTGATTGGATTACAGTTTGAATGGACACCAATTAGTTTAATCACAAAGGTTGTAATATTTGAAGTACCATAATTTCTTCAATAAACAACAAAATCTCCTGTCTTATTCTGCATAAAAAAGTGCTAATCCTGTAGTTGAGATCTATTCAAACTGAAATGTGATTCTTGTAATAGTTTGTCAGTTGATATTTCAATCTTTTTGTCAATTATTATATACACAAGAAAAATCGCAATTAGATATTTGCCCAAATTGTTCACCCTAGTAATGTATTTTCTTTAAAATCCCTCTCTTTTTCTGTCCTCTCATTCTCTCTCCAGTCATCGATGAGCTCATCCTCTGCCCCCTCCTCCTTCCAGTCCACCTCCTACGGCCTGTTTAACCGCGCTCCTGTGCCCTCCTACAACCAGTTCACCTCCAGTCCTCTGGTGTCACCGCAATTTGGAGCTGTGGGAGTTGGTAAGGCTTTCACATATCCTGTTTCATCAAGACCTCATTCTATTTTCAACTTCTTTTTTAGAATTCCAAACAGTTACATCTACTTTGGCTCTCTTTCCTGGTTAGGGATGTCATTGTTGCTGGGTTTCAGATGATATCACAACACTCTGTAGGCCAATAATTTTCAATGCAGGGGGCAGATGAAATGAATATTATTAAATTGATTTTTGTAGGAAGAATTTTATGATTACTCCTTGTTAGTGGCACCATGAGCAAATGGTGAAATCCTGTTCTTGTCTGTTTATCTTCATTGAATTGTTATTGCTTTGCCCGGAATATTCTATGATCCATATTAAACTTAATTACATAGCATTTAATGAATCAGAAGTATTGATACTAATAGTGACTTTATGCTAGTGCTGTTCTAGCTGTGTGCCTATGGTGGAATAACAATAACTGCCAAAAAAGTCTGAAAACTAAAAAAAACTAAACAAATTAATGTAAACAACACATTTTCAGGAGCCTGTGATCAATACAAGTGTCCGTGGTCCTGTTTAGGTGTTTGATTTTCAACCAAAATGGTGAGTGTGACTAACTGAAAAACTGTTGGCTAATGCTAGCTAGCTTTTGATCAAATTTATTTGAGATAAACTTGTTTAACAGCACAAATCAGCTCATATGTTGTAACCATGTAAATCAGTTTTTTATAGTCTGACTGTATTAAAACTCAGATCAGATTAAAATCTAATTTGAGTAACAGAGCTGTAGACAGAGCAGTGCCTACATTAGCATCACATCCCCATGAAATGTTGATGACATCAGATTTAAAGTATCACTTGTTCAAAGTACTTTGTATTTTTACTGTGGGTTGGGTCTCCTCCATAGATCTAACCTGTAACTTTTTTGGTTCCATCAGAGAAACCCTACACCAGAAAAGTTACATGCTTTTATTTTAGTCATTTTTTTTTACTATACATTTACATACTATGGCTTTAAATAATGTTGCGAAAATCACTGGTACAGACACACTGCATAAAAACTGAAAACATACTTAAACTAAATATAAAGCACAAGTTCTTTTTCTACACAAAGAAAGAGGAGGACAAAAACATCCACCTTCTTTTTATGCAGTTTTTTTTTCAGATGGTATCACCATTTTCACATGTCTTTGCATCATACATGTGTCTGTGTAAAAGTTTTAGTGAAGTGCATGACATCCAAGGGTCCGGGGTCTGTCTGTGGCTCTGTTTCCACGAAGTTCATGCCACAGAATCTGAGGAGCAGCAGAGACACCTGAACAGAAGTCTCAGTCTGAGGCAGGGTTCTGTCTTCTCTACAATCAAAACTCTCTCAAACTGAAACTGCCATCCTAAAACAAGAGAATATCTTTATAGTAGTGAATTAAAACCAAATTGTCCTCTTTGCAATCTAAATGTCCCTGTGTCTCCATGGGGTCTCAGTCTGTCTAAGTTTGAGTTTTCAAACTCTTGAGAATCCATCTCGTCTTTCTTCATCCAAAAAAAAACATAGGTTATGATTCACACATTCATTTAGCCCAAAAGTATATTGTTGTATTATTGTTGCATGCTTGGGTGCTGTGATTAGCTAAAACTGATATTCCAGATTAATATTAGAGCTATTAGCTCTGTAATATCAGTCTCCTTTATACCAGGTTATCAATAACCTGCTAACCCTGTAGTTCAGACCTCTACAAACATGTTCTAAATATATGGGATTTGATCCTTGCATTAGTTCATCAGTTTAGATTTCAGGACTTCCAGGCTCTTCCTATTGACTTAAATGAGTGCTGCTTGTTTAAGGTGCCTGCTCTGCCCCCTACAGGACGCTCAGTGCCTGCTCACTCTTACAGCAGCGCCTTCGGACGCTCCTTCGACTCTCAGGCTGTGGGGGCCTTTGTAGATGAAGGTAACACGCCTTTGGGACGCGCTGTGGACTCTGGGGTCTAAGTCTGGCGTTGGGTTAGGACTCTGGTCTGGTCCTGGTTTTGTCCCTAAATGTCCTCTCAGCTTTGGCACTGTGGGTGATGCCTCTGCACTAATGACACATGATTTTTACCTCACTCACCGGATCAGTCACTCTGGGTTTTTGCTCAAATGCCTGGTATTGTTGTGTGGAATTTTAAATAGATTTTAATGGATTTCAAAGATTGCCAGAGACAAAAAAAAGGAGCACTATCACTAACATCTTTCCTTCAATAACAAGCCCTTTACAGATCTACCAGTAGTTTGATTTATTTAGGGTATGGACTGTCCTCACCAAACAAAACATTCTTTATTATGAAAAAAAAAAGTAACCCTGTAGATTAGACCAGCGTTTCCCAAACAGGGGTAAGGGGACGCCCAGATTTAATAGAGGTGGAATTGTATAGTAGCAATATACTGGATATTTGATTTAGAAACTCTGGTACATGATGTATTGAGGTACTCTGAATATGAGGGGTTGCTGAAGGCTCATTTATGCTCCACCTTTATATGTAAACTGATCTGTGCTTTCGAACCATCTCTGCTTTATACCTGCATTTATACTTCCAAATGTTTCTAATGTCAATTCTTTGTTCTTTTAAATAAACACCAGAGGGCGCTAAAAGTCAGTTAAAGAATTGACCAAAAGGATGTACTAGAGCAACAAATAAACATGGAGACAGTTTTTAGATGTGCTGAAAAATTAGGTGAGGGAAGCATTTATTTGTTTTACAGCTGTCACTTTTTAAAAAGTTTAAAAAGTTTCCATTTTTGAGCTGTGTTCACTACTGTCCCCAGCGATTAACTCATGTACAGCTCTGTTGTTAAGGTTCCACTTTCTGCAGAGATGGATCAGATTACAGGCAGAACAACAGAGAGGACGGACAGAAGGCTCCATGCATATTTTTTGAGTCAAGAACACAGCATAAATGAGTCCTTTGAGACAAAAAAGGCTGGGAATCCTTGGTTTTGACAAAACATGTTCAGAAATGCGTGGGATTCTCTCAAATATAAATGCTCCTGGACAGTTTGTTTGAACTGACTTTAAAACTGGAATCTCAAATCTAATGATGACATGTCTGTAAAGGGCTTAAACACACATGGAGAGGCTCTGATTTGTTTTCACTGAAATAAATCTTTAAATCATTTGTACAGATTCACAGTAACATTATGCATGTTTGAGAATCACGTTTGTTTTCTGTGATTTTTCAGATAATCCTGTGATTTCAGTAACATGAAATAAGAAGTGCTTATTATACATTATTATATTGTACATTTGGTTCTAACCCACTTGATCTCTCCCCCTCTCTCTTCCCTACCTGTGCCTCTCTCTGTGTCTCTCCATCTCTCCCTCCCCTCTCTTCTCCATTTTTCTGTTATCCCTTCCCCGCTTCTCCTTTTCTCCCCCTCTCTCTATCCCTCATTCTCTCTTCCTCCTTTCACCTCTCTCCTTCTCATTCTCCCCCCTCCTCCCTCCCATCTCTCTTCTTTTTTTGTACCATTCTTCCTCCTCCCATCTTCTGTCATCTTTCTTCATTGCCCTTCTCTCTCTGTTGTTGTTTACCCCCCCTCCCTCTCTCTCTCTCTCAGGTCGTACCAGTCCCTCTCTGGACCCGTTGAGGAAGAGCCCGTCTGCGGTTGACCCCTCCGTGACTTCCAGCCCTGCCTCTGGCGCTACCCCCTCGGCCCCGCCCCCGGCTCCGGGTCTGGGTCAGAGGAGTCCTGCTCACGGGAGAACAGCGCCTCCCTCTGGAACAGCTCAGAAGTCTGTTCTGCAGGACCTGGGAGGAGCCGGAGATGCCCAGAGGAGAGGTGAGACCAGAGAAACACAAAAATTTACTGACTGGCCTTTAGTTTGATGGTGCTTATTTGGTTATAAATTGGTACTCTCTGTTAGAAAGAACAAACAAATTACTATTACTTGATAACTATTTTGAACAATCTTTACATTAGATTCCACGGTCACTTGCATGCACCTTTAAATTCATCAGAAAAGTAATTTATATGGACAGTATGCAAGATTAAGCTTTTAAATTCGATAAATATGAACTGTAACCTCACAAATCAAGTAAGTCTTACAGTGACGGAGTGGTTAGAGGTTAGAAGTTCTGTTGTTGTGTCCTTAGGCAAGATACTTTACCCATGTTGCCTAGTGGTGCTGTGTGAGTGTATGAGTGGTGGTGGTGGGAGGGGACAATGGCGCAGATTGGCAGCCTCACTTCTGTCAGTCCATGTATGAGGAAATACATAAATGAGACAGTAAAAAGCAAAGAGACACATTTTGTCTGTTAAGATGCCCAGAATTTTGAGGGGCATTTCTCAAATAAAATTACATCAGTGCATAATCTCCATAAAATCTCTACCACCACTATCAGTCAGTGGTAGTTTTGTGACATGGCATGTGATTTTTACAGGAGCAGATGTTCAGAAACCCAAAGCAGAGGGCGATCAGAGCAGAGGAGAGAGAGAGGCGAAACGTCCCACAGGTTAAACTGAAACGCCTAATCTGAAATGTCTCTTCTTTAGATGGTGCATGTTTTTCTATGGACGCTGGACATCTGTGGCTCATCTCATTTTGTGTTAAAGTATGACATGTTTCTCTCATGTCAACACAGATCAGACTTGTTCTACTAACCCTGTGTTTTCCAGTCATGTGAAAGCTTTTTGTCGTTGGATTTGTCACTACTGCTGCTGTGTGCCCATGCATTTTTCTGATTGGTTAATCCGCTTGTCAGTCCTAAAATCTGTGCAGTTGAGATTAGGGCTTTATAATTAATCACAATCACAACAAAAAAGTGAAAATGTGAACTTTGAACAGAATCCAATTTTTAAAACATAAAGCACGAATCTACTCGCAGTCATAGTGTTTGTTATAAATTTTATTCCAAATCATTCAGTCCTAGTTGAAACTTGGATAATTTAATAATGGTTATCTGAAATATACAGACTGGTAAACACACACCAAAAGACGTTTCAGATAGCAGCATTCTTAAATCAAACTTGAAAAACAGATCAGTTATACACTTTGTTTGTAAATGTTTTCCATCTAGGAACAAAATAAAATCTAGTGAAAATGTGTATTTTTCAATGTACAATACAAATAGCATAACTGATTGATGCTAGTATCAGTAACTATTGGACTGTTCCTGAGTAGATTTGGAATGGTGCTGATGGTATCAGATCACTGGGTAAAGTACTATTTGTGTTAAAAATTATATTTTATTGTCTAAAAACAAAATGTATTGTCATTGCGGTATTAAAATGGGCATCAATTCTTTTCCTTAGTACTGAAATTTCCTAACAATATTAGAAAAAAATAATTTTGTTAATTTTGACTTGATTAATATATATATTTTTACTAATCAAGATTTAGTCAAATATTTAACCCTGTAATCGTTCAGCATGTTAAACAGGCATTATGGGGACTGCGGGTCAAACCATATCATTTTTGCTCACATCGCACTGTCTTGTATTTGTTAACATTGCATGAATTTCAAGGTCGACTGAAGAACATTTAAGCATCTGACCATTTTGTCTGTTTCTTGTCATGTTATACATGTCACACTTATCTAAACAGTGTGGGTAAAAATGTCTCATACCTCCCTGGTTGTTCTTTCCTGCAGCCGTAATGGGCGCTCCAGCGAACAGGCGTGGCGGTCGTGGCGGTGGTCATAGGGGCAGAGGTCGGTTTAATGTTCGCAGAGACGGACCGGTTAAATTTGAGAAGGACTTCGACTTTGAGAGCGCCAACGCACAGTTCAACAAAGAAGAGATAGACCGGGAGTTCCAGAGCAAACTCAAACTTAAAGGTACATGAGCTGCTAACAGTGCAGTAGATCTATCCCTTAAACTAGGGATGCACTCCGATACTGGTATGTGATATCGGCACTGATACAGAAAAAAATATATATATATATATAGTATTGGAATCATATCAGAACTGACAAAGCTGGATCGGTGCATCCCTACCATAAATCAATTTTCTGATATTGTTCTGGAACTTTTAAGCACAGCCCAGTTGTGTATTAAACCCAGTGTTTTGCCTTTGTCCCAGATGAGAAGAGTGACAAACCCGGGGAGAAGGCAGTGAACGGAGAGGAGAAGGCGGAGCCCGGAGCAGAGACTCCGAGTGAAACCACGGGAGAAGACGATCGCGACCCACTCGGACCAAACTGTTACTATGACAAGTCCAAGTCCTTCTTCGACAACATCTCCTGTGATGACACCAGGTACAAACACTCTCTTTAAAGATGTACTGTGGAACTCCTCTCATTGAAGCTCTGCCACCTGCTTTTCTCTATAGAGATGATGTTGCTTTGCTTGTTTATCTCCATTAAGAGAAGCAGGTGACAAGACTAGGCCAAGTTACCAATCAGTTCAATCAATCTGTTGAGAGGCGAGCTTGCTACATCAAGAATGCATGTTTTAATGAATTATTTTGCAATGTAAAAACCTGTAATTGAGTAAAGTTTGATGCCACACTGTAAAATATTCCAGACAAGGCAATAATATCTCCATAGCGACATGCATGTGGCAGGCCCTCAGTCAGGAAAGTTATTGTGCTTTTTAAAAGTCCTACAGTTTCACTTGCGAAATCATGTTTTTTTCATTCTTTTCAGGAAAGACAAGTCTGGGGGCTCTGGTTTTGGAAGGTAAATATCATGTTTCATGGCAGCTATGGCTACATAGTATATAATATAGTTGATTGCCCAATATGACTCAAATGCATTATTATTAAATCATCTCCTCGCTCCCCTTTTTCTCCACTTTTTCACTCCCTCTGTTCTCTCAGGGAGCGGCGTCAGACGTGGGCAGAGGAGAGGCGCATGAACGCTGAGACCTTCGGCATCCCACTGCGCCATGGGCGTGGCCGAGGCGGTTACCGTGGACGCGGGGGCATGGGTTTCCGCGGTAACAGGGGTCGGGGGTCATTCGGGGGCCATCCTCAGAGTGGGGGCTTCAGGGGTGGATACAGGAACAACAACCAGGCAGGACGTGAGTTCGCTGATCTGTCGTACAGGGTGAGTGAAAATAACTTATTAAATACACAAATTGTAATTTGGATTGTCTGTTGATGATGGGGTCTTAGCTGACCAAAATGTATATTAATATGTGAATGATTTTATGGGTGTTATGTAGGATTTTTATGCAGCAGAGAGAAGAGTAGACTAGTAATAGTGAAGAGAGTGACAAAGATGGACATTTGAGAATGATACAAATTTCTTTTTACTTTTCTTTTCATTACAGTTTGAGATCATATTTGATCCATATTTGAATTTGATATCTGATATTTGTACATTAGACAGTATGAAATTTAAAATTCCAAAACAAGACATGGAGTAGCTTGTTGTTTTTGTTTCCACATTGTATTGTAATAAATACATAAAAACAAGGTTAGTTTTCACCTAAATTTTTCCTTTTCTGTAACATTTGCAATCAATTCTGCTGTATGTTTGTTTCCATTTTTGTAGAACTTTTATCCAGTTGACAGAATTACATTGTTCTTTTGCCATTTTTGTATTGCTATAAAAATATTTTTTCTTTTTTTCCAGAAGGAAAATAAAGTGTCGGCGTAGTCCTGAGCATCGCTGTGGGAGACGATGAGACGATGAGGTGTACCTTTGCTTAAAAAAAACACGGAAAAAAACAAGAATAGATTTTTGGTTTCGACTTTTTGACTAAATGGAAGTTTGTAGTTGTATCTGACACCAGCACTGGGGTAGACCGCTCAAATGCAACTTAACTTTAACACACCTTACAGTGATCTCAAGTTTAATATCAGTATAATCTGTTTTGTTCAATAGAAACCCTTTTGCCCATTTCCTAAACCTCTATTTGATATTATTTTGTTAGAGTTTGGACTTCGAGCTTCACTTAAATATAAAGCTTTACTGCGGAACTTTTCCACTGGGGCGGTACACTGTCGGTAATCACTACGTCTGACGATTTTCCCTCGACTAATAAAGAGACTATGGGAAGGAACAATGTAAACCTGCACAACGTGTAACTTTTCTGGTGGGATGTCTGCCATCTGCTCTTCTCCACGGAGATGTTCTAACTTTGGCTGGAATGTTTCACAGTATGGCAGTAAACCTAGCAGTCTTACATTTATTCAGTTACAGGTGCTTTTAGTACTCTTGAATCCATTAAAAAACAAAAACGAGAATTTAAGTACATGCTCAAATCTAACAAAACCATGCTGTACCCCCGAGTGGAAATGTCATCTCTTGTCTATATATTTCTCTAATGAAACTTCAGCACCAAACCAATCCAATATTCTCAACTAACTCACCTTTACCTGTGTTTTCTAATACAGTCCAGGTTGCATTGAATCTATGTGAACTGTGTAACTTATGGCACTGTAATTTTTCACCTTTTCAGCTTTTTTGTTTAGTTGTTTTGGAAATGTGTTGTTCAAAATGCAAGTCTTGTATTGTAGAAAGCAGTTTTCAGTTCCCTGCCCAAACTGGTCAGTTAATGTTTGTTCATCTGAATGTGAAATTACCATCTAAACAGTATCTTCTTTAGAGCTTTAAAAGTAATTAATTTGAGATTTTAGTAATTGTAAAAAATTACATAACATTTTGAAACCACTAAACATGCACTATGTAGCTTTCTGGTGCTTGTCTCCATGGAGATGTGATTACTTTGCCTGAAATGTTCCGCAGTGTAGCACTAAATTTATGATGCATTGATTCAGGTTTTTTTATTGACTTGAGAAAAACTTGTAACTTGAACCTGTTAAGATATAAAAATGTAATGCCGTACTCTGGAACATTCCAGGTAAAGCAGTAGCACCTCTAAAATTTCATAGTACAGCTTTAAGGTAAAAACTGACACTTCCACCATTTAAAAGTTAAAATGATTCAGTCAATGTTAAGTTCTACTGAAAATTTAAAAGCATTTGATTGTCAAGAATTCAACCATCCTGTGCTTGTATACTCTTATTGGCATTCAATTTGTTTGCAATGGACTACTATAGTAAAAAGTACTCAAGTCTGATAATTAAAATTTCACTTGAATATAATTTTAAGTATATAAATTAGCTTAAGTAGTTGTAGTGATGAGTCATTAAGGTTTACGTGTTTAAGCCTATATGATCAGTTTAATAAACAAAAACAAAACAAAACACTACAATACAAAATTAGACCTTATCGTTTTAGATCATATTGTCCCTCCAAAAATGTAATTTTCAAAACAAATTGGGTACTTTTTCCAAGCATTTGACCAATATGTGACATTGTATTTATACATCTTAGGCAGTGTTTTGGCTAATGTTACCCCATTCATAGCATTCATACAGTAACTGCTAAAATGTATAATTCTTCAACTTAAGTAAATGCTAAAAACTGCTAGGAAAGGCTAATTTGCATAGCTATAACTGACAAAGCATTGAAAACTTGTAACTTATCTTACAAATTTGAAGTTAATTTAAAAGTATTTGGAGTAGTAGTAATATTATATTCACAATAGGGAGATGCTGTAAATGCATTCATGTACATTTATTTTAGTTTTGCAAGCTAACTAAGCTTTGGGCAAAATCCAGTATTTCATTTTCATTTTTCAATCAATACATTCTACCATAGTTAAGGTGCTGAAGTCTGCTAACAGTTCATCCAGTAGATGAAGTTCACTGCACTTTTTTAATGCTAATAATAAAATGTTAATGATATGTTGGATGGTTCGTCATTGGGAAACACAATTTTATAACACAGCTTTGAGTCTGCAACACAAGCCATAGTCTCACAAAGGGCACTTCAAAAATACACAAACTTTGGGTGCATTTTAGGAGATTTTTGAGCAATTTTTGGTTATGTTTTAATAATTTAAAGGTGCACAGTGTAACTTTTCTAATGGAGGGTTTATCAACTTCTTGTCTCCAAGGAGATGTTATTGCTTTGCCTAAAATGTTCCACTGTACGGCATTAAACTTGTCTTTCATCGGTCATTTGCAGGGCTTTTTAATGCTAAGAAGAAATTGGTCCTGTATTAATATCACCTGCTTGTCTGAAAGTAGATGCATTAATGCCATATTGATGAACATTCCTGGCAAAGCAATAGCATCTCCACAGTGACAAGAAGGTGGCACACACTTCTCTTCCAGAAAAGCAACATAGTGTAACTTTTCATTTCAATATATAACTTGCAAACCATGTAAGGGCCTAACAAGTATACAGCTAAAACGATTTACCTGTTTCAAACATACAAAAAGAAAAAACATATTTATTCAAATTATTTTGTTGGCTGCACAATTTTCAGGAATTTAAGCCACTGCCAAAACAAGCCATATTTGACCAACATAATCTGGTTAAAAACACATTCACAGATTTAACTTCTTGAATTTGGTTCTAAAAATCTTCTACCTTGCACCCAACATATTTAAATACAAAAAACTCCACCTGAAGCCACTAACCTTGACCCAAGACACTGCAAAACTCAACTCATCAAAAGTTATTGATGTCAACTTTACCTGTAGCAAATAGCTCTAGCAATACAAAGAAATGTAATATTTGACATAAAACAGTCTCTGAAATTCTTTTGGTTTTGTTAAATTTGGCAGAAAAAATATAGAAAAAGTTGTGAAGCACTTTTTTGGGGATAAATTGTGTTTTTGTTGATGTATTTCGTCCTGAGATTGTCAAAACCATTGTAATTCCTTGGAGGGTAAAAAGCCCAGAAACATATATTAAATAGTTGAGACTTTCCATTAACACGAAGCCATTTTGAAGCAACCTTTTAAAATGTACTGCTGGAATAAACAGTAGAAGACCAATGCCATCTGGGATTGTTTTTTTATTCTCAAATCAGTATTTACAGATTAAAGATGCTTTACAAAATTTTTACAGTCTTAAAAATGTGAAAAACAGAACTAGTACAGCAACAGTACAACAGTGGATGTATTTTGACCGCAAGAGCTGCTTATACAATATATCTGTACTGGTGCAAGTCACAATAGCTCAAATACACATGAAAATTTACTACATGGCCTTTTAAGAATTGAACTCTTATATATTCTAAGCACAATTGTTGTAAGGTTTGTCTAATGTGTTGTGATATTGATGTTCATGTGATTTCACATGTGGATAGGCCCAGTGATTAGAGATGAACCATAAACCAGGTCAACAAATCTGCCATCTGACGGTTAAACAGCAAATTCCACCACAGCATTCTGACCTTTTCTTCAGCTCAGTTTAAACTGTGAACAGTCAGTGCCAGTAGTTGGTCATGATCAAAACATTAGGCCAGTATCAACTGCTCTTGGTATTATAAGTAGTGCTGTCATGCGATTAAAAAAATTGAGCGATTAATTAATTATGATCTGTAATTAATTAATCTAATTAATCGCTTTTTAATCTCACCTAAAAATAGCTGAGAACAGCCTTCAATTTCAGGTATTTTCATTTAAATTCATTATTACATTATTGTGGCAGATCAAAAGACTGATATAGAACAAAAAAATACTTCATAAAGTCATTTATTTTTTTTATGAACTTTAACAGATGCAGCCATTTACATTCTGCTGTGTTCTTTTGACAAACTGTAAATAATTAGAAAATACAAATAAAATAAAACATCAGGTCCACATTATAAAGTGTTATAAGTTATCAAAAAACAGCAAAAACACTACAACCCTGAACTTGGTGCTTTTCCTCTGCTTCAGATAATAAAAAAATAAATTAAAACAAACACATCACAGTGCTGTAAGTTAGCACATCAAAAGTAACATTGTGTAACACAAAATAAAGTGCTGATATAACTAGGGGTGTCACATTATCGCGTTAATTGCGATTAATTAATTACAGCCATATTTAGCGCGTTATGTTTTTAATCGCGTTAATCTCATTTTTAATCTCTAACTTTACTGATTCTGTATGCGAGTTGCCTTACTATAAAATCCGTTTTTATGTGTTGAGCTCCTTGTGCTTGAATTGTTGGGGGTGGAACCATGGTCAGTCACACCCTGTTTGCAGGGCAAGGTGAGGAGCGGAGACGTGACAATGGAGGAGCATTTGACAGTTGGACCAATGAACGGGAAATTTACATTTCACAAACGCCCCGACGGCACCATTAATAAGGGTAAAGTCATATGCCTTCTATGTAAGAAGGAGTTTGCTTACCACCGAAGCAACTCAAGTTTAGCCTATCACATCAATGCAAAACACCCAGCCGCGAGTGTAGCCACGGCTAACGTTAGCAGCGAACACATTAGCAATTTAGCAAGCCAAAGCAAAGCTCTTCGCCAAACTACACTGGAGGAAAACACCACGCGTTTGAGCAAGTCTGCTACCGACAGGCTGACGAATGTTCTTGCCAAGTGGATAGCGATGAACTGCTGGCCGATAAATATAGTGGAAGGCGAAGGGTTATCAGAGGTGTTGCAAACTGCGTCCAATGACCCGTCATACAAGCCACCGTGCAGGACTACAGTGACCACCAAAATCAGCAAGATGTACGACAGCGAAAAGAAAAATAAACTTGAGATTTTGGTGGAGGATTCGCCCAACTGTGTTGCTATAACCGGAGATCACTGGACCTCAGTTGGCAACCACAGCTATTTGGGGGTGACCGGTGTTCCGGATTGTCTGGCGATCAGTTTAACTGGTAAAGGCGGGGCCACATCTGGAAGCATGGGGGGGCGTGTCCTCTCGGCTTCCATTCACTCCCATAGAGACACAAAACTGCCAGAGCTGTGTTGTCGCGTTAAACCTTCTTTATCGTGGCGTATTATTTCCCCATTGAAAAATTATCCAAATGTATCCCGCACATGTTCCCATCAAGACCTGGTTTGAAATAACAAACGTTGCTTTTTACTGCAGCGCATAAACGCGCTCAACCACTTGATCTGTTCGCTGCTCCAGACGCTCCTATAACAGGAGCCATATCACTATGTCGTGTAACAAATAAATATGGTCAAACACAAAATGCTGTCCGTGTCTTCACTGTCATGAATGTTGCGTTTGTGTAGACATGTACAGGCTTATATAATGTGTATAATGATCTAGTTCACACAATTTGCTACCAAAATAGGGATTGACTCATTGGATCATTTTGACACAATCACCCAGAGTGAAATATTACACAACATCTTGCTGTGAACACAACAGGTAGACTACATCTCCTGCTTCCAGATCCAGACGTGTTGGGCGTGTCCACTCAGCTGTAGATGCGGTGGGCGTGCACCTTAACCACTTGATCTGGTTGTCGCTGCGCTGCTGCTGCTGTAGACGCTCCATGTCAACAACTAATATTATGGTTCTTGTGCTCTCTTTCAAGTCGCAAACCTGCCGATAAAAAATACTCAAAGATAAACTGTTGCCAGTCCTGTTACTCTCAGGGGTCTGCGTGTGTAGAGATAGGCCTATATTATATGTACATATATGCAATGTGACATTTCACACAATTTGCTGCCTTAATATGGGTCTAAACTAGGTCTAAACTAGGATCAAACCAGATATAAAACATCTGACTGTAGACTACAGGTAGACTACATCTTTTGCATCCAGATCCAGATGTGGTGGGCGTGTCCACTCGGCTGCAGATGTGGTGGGCGTGCCTTAACAACTTGATCTGGTTGTTGCTGCGCTGCGGCTGCATGCAAGCCTTTTGGACTGGAGGCTTTTTGTAGTCACTGAAGTTTATATGTTCATTGTGTAGTGTTTTTCAGTGATCTTGATGCTAAAACATTCTTGTCTGTCTCTGGTCAGGTGAATGTATATTCTGTATCACGAAGCATATAATAGGCAAACGCAGTCACATTTTTTTCTTTATTCTAGACCAGCCAATTACACAGTGCATTAGGGATGACAAATACTGAACGTGTAAACGACTTTTGGCCTATATGATAGTTATTTCTTTTGTACCTGACTAAAAGGATTGGGAGCATGGTGCACGCCCACCGCATCTACAGCTGAGTGGACACGCCCAACACGTCCTAAACACCCTAATTATAAGCAAAAAAAAACAAAACTAAACTAAACTGAAATTAAAGCACTTTAGATTCAACATCTGTGGATCTTAAATTTGGATATTTATTTAAAAAGCTGAATCTCATTTAGAGTTGTTATATAGGCCCCTGTCCTGCCTCTCTTAAGACAAATGGGACAGGAGGAGGCTGGCTCATACTGCTGCAGGTGCAGAGTCATCCTCAGAGCTTTAAATACCCCCATCCTGATCATATGACCTCAGCATCCTGAAGAACAGACAGTTTTAGAACAGAGGATGTTATAGTTCATTCACATCCATTTTTATACTAAAACTGCACCATGTAACTTTTTCACTTGCTTGTCTTCATGGAGTAATTTTTTTTTTTTTTTTTTTTTACACAGAATGGCAATAGACCTGTCTGTCTCCATGGAAACAAGCAGATGATGCTACTAGGCCAAGTTACAAGATTTATAAAGTAGCAAGCCCGGGTCACTGTACGAAGACATGTTTTTCAAAATGGTTTTCCTTGAAGCCAAGCAGGTGATGGACTCTTCAACAGAAAAGTTACATAGTGCCCCTTTAAAAGAAATCATTGGCTGAATAATCAGTTAGTCCAAAATGAATTATGTTCATTGCTTGTAGGACTTTAGTTGTTTATTTAACTATCAGTTGAAGGTGTTTTCGTCAAATTCATATTTTTTGTAAATTTTGTTACCCTTTGTTACTGTTTGCGTCCTTTCTACGTGTACTTTGTGTTTTAAAGTAAAGTACTCTTTTCGCTACTCCTCTCACAGCAGAGTAGAGGCAGAGGTAACATGGGCTAAGTTCATGTTTACTTTTCAAATCAGTTTTTTCTTTTTCGTTGCTCAATGACAGTGACACATACCTAACCCCAAATCCCCAGCATGGCATCCTTCTCTGAGGTTCATAAAAGCAAATTAACGTTTGTTCATTAACTTCATGTCTTGGTTTATGGCTTATTATCAGTGTAAACAGTATAGCAGTGGTTTTACACCACCTTAGAGATATTGTGTTTATTTTGTATTTGCTTTAATTAGACGTAACGAATACTTTTACTACTACTACTACTACTTTTATTAGAATTACAAGTAGGCATAGCAAACCAAGGTGTACATCAATAACAAGCATTGGGCTATGCAAAAATAAATTGTTGGTTAAATGATAAGATACGTTTATTGTTAAAATAAATGCATTGTAATGGGCGCACGCTCCTGTTTTGTCCTTGACATCCGTGGGCGTGATTACTGCAGTAAATGGGCCGGCTCTACGCTTGTATTGGCCCGGCTTGGACCTCCCCTCTTCCTGAACAGTCTGTTCACTTTGCACCGCTCTCCATCCTGCTGCTACTGCCTCCATCTGTAATTTTCCTCCCTCCACACCTCCAAAACCTCCAGGACAGAGGGACTGAAGGATCAATTTACCCTTCGCGCAAGCACCTTAACCCCGGGACGGATTCTACACATCACCGCTAAAAAGATCCACCTGAAATAATCAACAAAATGGCACTCTCAAGCGACCCTAACTTCATGAAGCTGCAGCAGTGGTACCAAGCCAATGCTTCAAGCCTAAACATGCGGGAGATGTTTGACAGCGACCCGGGTCGGTTCTCCAAATTCAGGTGAATATTTGTGCGATTTGGAGCACGCTGGATCAGCAGATGGCTATTCTGGACTTTGTTTAGCCTTATGCTGTTTTATAGTTGTTTCGGGCCTAGGTTAGTACCGTTTTAGTCCTGCTTTAGAACTGGTTTGGACCTTGCTTAGTCCTGGTTTAGTCCTGATTTGGTCTTGGTGTAGTCCTGGAGCAGTCCTGGAGCATTTTGGTGGGCGTGGGGAGAGCATTTCTGAAACGTGACTGAAATTTAAGTGAATTACTTGTGAGACACACGTGCTTGGCCTTTAAAATACCTCCACGCAAAAACATGTTCAGTCATTCAAACCATCGTAACTCGTTTCATTCAAACCAAAAGTAGTAATTGGTTCGTAAATGCTGTTAGCCACAAGTGTGTAACATGCCCAAAGTTAATCGCAAGGTCATAGTTTAATTTCTCCACGTTTTCACTTCGTTTGCGTAATCCGCTTTAGAAATGAACATCACGTACCCATCATCTTTCAAAATATCATACGTGGATCGTTAAAATTATCATAATTGAACGTCACACTTGATTTGTGAATGAGTTGGGTAACTGCGCTAGCCTGCTAATGCTAAAAGCTAATGTCACAGCTTCCATTATCGGACAGCGTAATAGTAGTTGGATTTTACATAATTAATCGCAGTTTAAACGCCCAAATCCGGGAAGTAATTTTCTTTAGATAGTTTTAACAAAATCTGGAGGTATAAATGTGTTGTGTATAACGAAATAAACACATTTTAATATTGGCTAAACGAGACAATATTGGATTTATTCCAAAATTCCTGCAATGAAGCTGAGGAAACGATGCTGTTGGTTAATGTAGTAATTTCTTGCTAGTATAGTTTGCAGTATAATCATTTATCATCTGTGTAATAAATGTTTTTTTTTTAATGTATGAAGAACATGAATTAAATCAAAAGTTAGTTTGAGATACCTGTTGATTATCATAATGAGGCTAACTGCAAAGCAGTAACTAGCTTAACTAGTACTACTACATAAAAACAGTTACCAGTTTACCTCCTAGATACAACGCACTTTTAATTGTGTATGCACATGTAAAAAGCTTTAATATCGTATATTTCTAAAGGAATGCTGTATTAAAACAATGAATGTTATGAGGAAGAGCCTAATGAACACTTTCTTCATGTTGTATTTCGAGTTAATAAATTTCAGCAGTCCCGTGTTTATAATAGTAGTAAGGAGAGACTAATTATCGCCTATGTCTATCGTAATTATTTGTTTTATTTCTTTTATAGGATCATTCTAGCCTGTTTGACCCTCTGTTTGGTGCTTTGGTACATCTTGTGCAGATTCCAGCGCGTTGCTTTGTGTTGCTCAGCCTCTTTGGTTCATGTGCGTTTACGTAAAGTCCCCGTGTGTGTACGTGCACCGCTGCACTCTCCTCTTCTGACTCTGAAATAACCGTGTAGGGGACACTATAAACCATAAACTATAAACCACAACGAGCAAAGGAAGCAGAGGAGAGGGCCAGACACGGCAGAAGATGCAGAGGAGAAGGTCAGAGGAGTAAAGGATGTAGAGGAGAGGGCCAGATGGAGCAAGGGTCTGTAGCCTCTGCTCCATCTGCAGTGTCATGGCTGCAGCCACAGCTGCCCTGTGGCAGACTGGCAGTAACTTGACTGCTTTTTTGTGCCAAATGACACAACTAAAGGTCAGTTGAGGTGACAAGTAAATTGGGTGTGATGATAATTTAGCTAGTATAGTAAATGTATGCGTATTTAGGGGTAATGCTGCAACTTGTCTGGGAGAGTATTAAGAAAAATACAGAAACACTATGAGTAGAATATACTGGATCACGAGTAAAAGTTAACATTACTATAAAGTTGCCTTCATTTAGTTCGTATTGTGCACGTCATTCACCCATAAACCCTCCCTTCAGTGAGTCATCGTACTAATGAGAGATCAGTACAGCTAACTGCATGTAAAATCATGACCTGCACACGTGGTAATGGAAAAGAATAAAAGAAAGTTGTAGGCTGATGATAGAGGTTAGGTCATGGTATTTAAAAAGAAGTTACACACATTTCTCATTTTCTGTTGTGTATTGTGACATGACAGCTATTGTATTCTTGGATTGACTAAAACATCAAATCAAGGAGACTTATTCTGTAAAATTGACTTTAAACTATGTTGTAATAGTTTTTCTGTCGTCATAATTACCTGAGTCAGATTTGCATTTTGATTGATTCATGTATGTTTGAGTAATCCTGTATTGTCTTATATTTAAGGTATGAGTGCTCAGTAAATGTCTGTTCTAATCTACCCCATATCCCTGCCCATTTTGTGATGTGCAGCTATCCATGGGAGGGATGAACAGCATGCAACTCTTTGTTCTGATCATGTTTTAATGACATCATTGTGATTTAAAATGTCCATAATATAACATGCAACCCAGCAAATGTTTCAGCTGATATCCGATACTAATATATGATCATTGCATCCCTAGTAAGTATGTTATGAGGGAACTGTATTTTTAAATTAGTTAATAAATGAAGTTAAATAGAAGTTTTATTTACACTGGGGTTCTAGTTGTTAAAACTTCTGAGTTACTATGTTACTGATATTTAAATTTTCTTAAACAATTTTTCTGCTGGTCAGATACATGTCTGTAAATCAAGTCATTTTGATTATGATCTAATATGTCTGTTTTTTCACAGCACTACTCTTGAAACAGATGATGGACCAATTCTTCTGGATTATTCCAAAAATCTCATCAACGAAGACATCATGGCCATGCTTTTTGCTCTGGTACGTATCGACAAAAAAAGATGGCGGCATAGCTCCTGTTTAGTTTAGTGCTTTAGGTAGAGAAGAGCTTGTGACCTTTGACCTCATCTGACCCTATTTTGTGTGTACTCAAACATGTCTAATGCAGGTTGAAAACACGGCACTGTCCCTTTAAACTGGTGACCTGTAAGCCTGGAGCTCAATAATGAAAAGACATGATCCTCTTTAATCCAATTTTCACATTCTCACTCTCTCCCTCTCTTTTCTATCGCTCCCTCTCTCTCCAGCTAGCCTTCCTTCTGTCTCTCTTTCTCTATCCCTCCACCCTCTCCCTCCCTCTACCCCTCCTTTTCCTCCCCCTTACACACTACTCATTTCCTTTTTCCCCTCTTTCATTCACCTCTCTCTCCCTCTCTTTTCCTCATTCTTACATTTACAAATACTTACACTCATCCATTGTCCTTGCTTTCCACCACTCTTTCCTTTTTCCTCTTCTCTCTTTCCTTCTCTCTCCCTTCTCTACCCCGTACTCATTTTGATTTTGCCTCTATTTTATCTCTTTGACTTTCTCATCTCTGTCCTCTCTCTGTCTTTCCCCTTCTCTTTATTTTGGCAAAGTTGCTTACACATTTATAAAGACCCCTATTGCCCCTTCTACTCCCTTTTTCTCCCCCTTTTTTACCTCTCCCTCACTTCTGTCTCTCCATATCTCAAAGTAGGGATGCACTGTTACTGTTACTGGTATAAAATGTCTGCACTGATATTGAAAATTTAGCTGAACAGGGCATCTGTTCCATAAAATCGATTAAGCCGATATGCTGATTGGGTCTTTAATTGAATGTAATAAGACTATTTACATTTCATTGTGTTTGAACTTTTATTCATACAAAACTTCAGCTGTTCAGTAGACATTTTCTGTCCCGACACTAGTATTCCCCCCCCCCCCCCCCCCCCCCTTCTCTTTCTCCATATCTTGTCAAACTCTCAAATACCCCCCCCCCCTTTTTGCAACACTTTCTTTGTAAAGTGTCTCTTGCATCATCATTGCTCCATCATGACCGCTTTGACTTTGTGACAATGACCCAATGTGAGCTAACTGTAAGCTCACCGTGCTCAGACAATACGACTGCTGCTTCCTGGTTCCTGTCTGAAAAGAGGAACGTTTCACAAAGACAAAGTTTGGCTGTGAGGAAATTTGGGTTTTTTGTTGCAGAAGTGAAATATTAGTGGCTAGAAAATGGACGTGAAGAGCTTTGAGGTTGCAATTGTGATTAGATTTAATAAGATTCTGTTCATTTTAAACTCATCCAGGTGAATTGAGAAAAAGACTGAAATATGAACTGACAAACTAATACAAGAATCACATTTCAGGACATGTTTGTGCAGATCTAAACTACAGGGTTAGCAGTTTTTATGCAGAATAAGACAGGAGATTTTGTTGTTTGTGGAGGAAATTATGGTACTTTATGATTTGCTAATTGTGTCCATTCAAACTGTGATTAATCTTGCCGCCCTATGACAGAGATTAAGGCTATAGGCACTTTTTATTGTTTTGAAAATGAGATATTCACAGAAAACAACATATTAACATGTTTTATAAGTTTCACGTTTGTTTTTGGTGCTCTGAGTCTGCCCTTTCTTTACTCCTCCAGTTAAGCCGCTCCCCCTTCAGAGCACCATCACAACACAATTAACTAGGTTTTGTATAGTGTTTTTTATGAAATCTTGTTGTGTGGGAGCATGGATGTTGTAGGTTTGTGGAGTGAGCATTGGACAGAATCTTACATCTAATCATAAGGAGGGTTTGAATAGGCCCTGAAGAAATTGATAATTACTTAGACATGCATGGATGACATTTAAAACCTCTTCAGACATGTTTTTAATGACATAACAGCAAACAATGATTTTTGCATAATATCCCCTATTTAATAAACTAACATGTCATTATTTTGTTTTGTGTCCAGGCCAAGTCTCGAGGAGTGGAGGAGGCCAGAGATAAGATGTTCTCTGGAGAAAAGATCAACTTCACTGAGGTAATTTTAAACGTTGTGATAAACCCAACTGAAAACATGCACAGCAGGTCAAGTCCTCTAGCTAAGGTATGAACAAGACTAGCTCAAGATCCGGAGAAGGATCTTCTAGCTCCTGACATTTTTAACCTAGAAACACTGAAGGATGGATCAAATGCAGAGGGCGCATTTCCCAGAGCCGATAAAGTGCACCTGAACCTTAAACAAAGGTGTTTTTTTCACCCCCTTTATGGTCCAGTTCCAGACTCTTCTGCAGTGGAAAGTTGTAGGTCTGGCAGGTCAAACAAATACAGTAACACATTGCACCACAAGATGGAGACATAGTTCTGCTTTTCAGATTGAAGATGCTGGAGTATGTTCAAATCTAATACATCTGGCAAACCAAAATCGTGTTATCAGTAAAACCAATATGTCTCGATCTAGTTTGTTATAAACCCAAAAGGGCTCTCTATGATATCACGTATCATAATTTCAGATGAAGAACAGTGACCTACAGAACTCTATGGGAGATTTATGGTTTTTGAAAGAAATGTCCAAAGAGGAGCCGAGGACAGAATCTTCCTGAGCTCACAGTGACTCTGCACATTCACAGTTCATTCCAATGAGTGACTCTTCACCACAAAAACAGGTTATTTCAGTGTGACCCTTCAGCACAAAAACAGGCCGTTCTGTTACATCATCCACTCTAACAAAGGCCCTCTGTTTGTGGAGGAAATAATGGGATATAATGGAATTGTCACCGGCTTGATCAGGGCTTGAGGCATATGCTGTTGTGCTGTTCTGAGTAGCCTCATTCTCAACTGCAGTCATAGGAATGTGCTAATTGTTTCACGGATGAACCTACTTAAAGTACTCCAGTTAATATTATTTGCAGGATACTGTATGGAAGATATTTAGTTTAAATGTTGGAAATTTTTTCTGAAAAAAAAAAAGAAAAGGATTTTATTTTGCATTTCAGTTGATGAATTGTACATATACTTTTCAGTGTGTTTTTAATCATTACATTACAAAAAATATACACATTTTTAAAAATATTCAGCAAGAATATTTTCAAGCCCTCAAATTCAGCAGTCGAAATGAGTGTAAAATTCGTAGTGAAAGAGTTCATAGCAGAGATCCAAGATGCCAAGGCAAAATCATCTTTAACCCTCTCCAGGCATGCGTTGCAGATTTGCAACAGCTAAATTCCAAATACCTACTTGCTCCACATCCATATTATATGAGCTTTTTTTACTCAGGAGCCTTTTCTCCCATCCAAGCTGATAAACGTGGGAGATGCAGACTGTGCAAGAATGGCTACACGAACGGCCTGCCAGAAGTGCAAAATACTTTTTTTGTTTACAAAGGATAAAAAAGTCAGAATTGTATATTACTACCCCATATTATAATTTTCCCCAAATATCAGATTTTTCCTGATACTAAAAATTAATTTGAGCCTGAGAGGGTTAATATACATGTCTTTGTATGTGGACTGTATATTTATATATGTTATGTCTTTAGGGTCGCTCGGTGCTCCACATTGCCCTTCGCAATCGCTCAAACTCTCCGATCCTTGTCGACGGGAAAGACGTGATGCCAGAAGTGAATCGCGTCTTGGAGAAAATGAAGGCCTTCTGCCACGTAAGGACTTACCTGTGGTTCTAACACAGACTATTCTGTTCTGTCTACTGTAGTGGGTCTTGTAATCATGCACTTTAGCAGCTGTGAGTTACCGCCCTTCTGTTTGCTGTTTCAGAGAGTGCGCAGTGGAGAGTGGAAAGGCTTCAGTGGAAAGTCCATCACAGATGTGGTCAACATCGGCATCGGAGGATCAGACCTGGTAAGGATAGTCTTTCAACAGGTTTATAAATATAATTTGAACTTCGATGGAATTTATGTAAAACAGTTAGACAAACCCATTTTGATGTGTAATTTTGTCTCAAAGAACCACTACGGTTGAGCAGCTCGCCTTTCTGTGTGGAGTTTGCATGCTCTCCCTGTGTCCGGATGGGTTTCCTCTGAGCTCTCCAGTTTTCCCCTCAACCTAAAACATGCAACAGCAGAACAAACAGCAGAATAAATCCTCCAGCTAAAGTAATCCTGAGCAAGACTAGCTCAAGATCTGGAGATGGATCTTCCTGTTACTGACAGATTTAATCCAGAGACACTGAATGACAGGTTAAATGCAGAGGACAGAGTCCCTTGATAAAACTGATAATACTTTTCCATGTTTGTCAAAAATAGTAACAAAATGTAAGCATCTGGGATATTAATTTTAACTTGACACTGTCTATGGTGACACAGGCATTACAGTGTATATCTGTCCTTGTGCTCTCTAGGGCCCCCTGATGGTGACGGAGGCACTGAAGCCATACTCAGCTGGAGGTCCCAACGTTTGGTTCGTGTCAAACATTGATGGGACTCACATGGCCAAAACCCTCAAACAGCTCAATGCAGAGACTACGCTGTTTATCATTGCATCCAAGGTAAAAAATACTTGGTACTGTATTTAATACATAACATATCACATCCAAGGTGAGACTACTACTGCTTTTTTTTTTATATAAATGTACAGTTTATAAATGCAGAATGAACCAGAATTGGATGAACAGAGTGGCCAAAAGAGTAAAGTATTTGAGGAAACTACTATTAAACTAACTGTATAGACACAACAACTTATTTACAGTTTGAAGTGATTTGAGAACTTGATGGACAAAATATTAAATAATGCATACAATCTGGTATTTTCAAAGGATAGTTACAAATATTAGACAAATCATATCTAAATAATTGCATATGGTCAACGTAAAGCTTTTGTAACTTGTAGTTCCAATTTTGCTCAAGTAAAGAGTACTGTTCCGCTGGCTGTACAATATATTACTCATATAATAGTAATGTATGGGATGTGAAAACTACTTTGAGAAGTACAATTTCATAAAAATATGACTCAAGTAAATGAACTGTCTCTAAAAACATTTAAAAGTACTAAAAATGTAATCCTTAATTTCTGATAATTTTTTGTTTCCAGACATTCACGACCCAGGAGACCATTACCAATGCAGAGTCAGCCAAAGAGTGGTTCCTCCAAACAGCGAAGGACGTGAGTTTAAACTGATCTGTACCCTCCATAGATATTAACATCACATGCTAACCATGCTGATAACAAATAAGCTAACGAGGAATTGCTTTACAGGCATCAGCTGTGGCTAAACATTTCGTGGCCCTATCCACCAACGCAGTAAGTAGCATTTGCATCAAGTTCTAAATAGGCTAGCACCAGATGGAATTCTACACACTTATCTGGAACATTTATTGTTTCAACCTGTAGAGACCCAGACAGACACAAAGAAAAAGTATTTGTAGTTTTATAGAATGAGTTAGCTTTGGCCCTGACAGAAGATAGGTGAGGCAGAGGAGAGTGAGGGGGATGATGAGAGGATGAGAGGATGAGAAGCCAAGGGGGTACATCACAAACCAATGGGGAGGTGTATCTGGAGTGAGGTGATGAAGGTCGAGGTGCAGGTAAACTCTGGAGAAGTGGTGATTTAGACAGGAGTGAAGTCGTCCAGGCTGAATTTACTCGAGTTCCATTTTAAACATGCCCAAAAGAATTGACGAAAAGACTGCAATATGAACTGACAAAGTAATACAAGAATTACATTTCAGAACATGTTTGTACAGATCTAGACCTTTAGACTTTAGACAAGATTGTCCCTGAGGGGAAATTCTTTTTCACAAATGCACAGCTCATTTGACATATACAGACAGACGTCAACAACACACACACATTACAAAAGACATTACAGTGTACTCAGCAGGGTCTGTAGGTTGTGCTGCTGCAGCAGAGCATGCAACATCTAAACTGCAGGGGTGACAGTATTTATGCAGAATAAGATTTGCTAATTGTGTCCATTAAAACTGCAATTTCAAATAAGCAAAATGACATTTCTGTTAATAAAAGTGTGTTGCCTTTTCTCCGCAGGCAAAAGTGAAAGACTTTGGCATCGACACTGCAAACATGTTTGAGTTTTGGGATGTAAGTGTGTTCAGGTTTTATTTGTATTACATATATACATTCTTATTTACATTTTAGGAAATATACATTTCCTTTACATTTTATTGATCCTGGTTTTATTTTCCAGTGGGTGGGAGGCCGTTACTCCCTGTGGTCTGCGATCGGTCTGTCCATTGCTCTCCACATAGGTAAGCACACAGCAGTATGAGATGAGAACCTTGTATACAGTTTTCTTTGAATGTACTTCAAATAAATCAGGCCTCTTCTATCTCATTTTAATCAGCTTTTTTTTTTTTTTTTTGATTTCAGGATTTGAAAACTTTGAGCAGCTTCTGGCTGGAGCACACTGGATGGTAAAGTTTCATGTTTATCAACATAATTTTGTGTGATTTTTATCTGTGAGAAACCCAACAGGACCCATAGTCTGAATTTAGTTTGAATAATCACACATGGGTCTGTATTTCTCCAATTCACATTCTGTTGAAAAAACATGGCCTCTCTGTAATTGCTGCTGTCAGGCTCATCATTTTGGTAAAAATGTTAAGGTAAAATTGTTCGTATTAATCCACGTACATGATCCTCCCTAAGTGAAAATATGGACATTAATAACAAAGGTCAGGTGCCTTCTTTCCCCTATGGATGACGTCACACTCGTAGTCCACTTCATTATGGAGGCTATGTAACACTCACATATTTGGTCTTTCCTGCAGGACAGTCACTTTTGCTCCGCCCCCCTGGCTCAGAATGTGCCTGTCATCATGGCCATGCTGGGGGTCTGGTATATAAACCTGTTTGGGGCAGAGACCCAGGCGCTGCTGCCCTATGACCAGTACATGCACCGCTTTGCTGCATACTTCCAACAGGTGAGAAAATGTTAAAGGAGCTACATGCTGCTTTTGTCTGGTCCTCCACCTTCTTGTCTCCATAGAGACCTTGTTGCTTTTATTTAGAACCATTAAGATGGCAAAATGCTAATTTAGTCAGCTGATTTGACAAGCATTTAGTCAACCAAAAACCTATATATGTTAAGGTCATTCTCGATCATTGCTTCATAGACCTTCTCTCACATATATGCAGACTTGTATTTTATTTAATTACCTCCGCCAGGGAGGTTATGTTTTTGCCGGTGTTTGTCTGTTTGTTTGTTTGTTTGTTTGTTTGCCTGTTAGCAACATAACTCAAAAAGTTATGGACCGATTTTGATGAAATTTTCAGGATTTGTTGGAAATGTGAAAAGGAAGAACTGATTTCATTTTGGGGGTGATCCGGAAGAAATCCTGGATTCTGGATCACTTTGAAATTTTAGTTAACATTGTGGTAAATGGGGCCAAAAGGTTTGTTTCTCAATATCTCAGTTAATTATTGACCAAACCCCATGAAATTTGACTCAGGGATGGACAATGGCATCCTCTTTCATATTCCAAAGGCTGATCCGGATCTGATCCAGAAGACTGATTTTATCGCAATTTATATAAAAAATGGGTGTAGTCCTTGGCGGAGGTCTGCGCTCTCTGAGTGCTTTTCTAGTTTTATTTATTTATTTATTTATTATTATTATTATTATTATTATTATTTGTCTGCAAACAAATTACATGGACAAAAACTTTAACATAATCTATTAAATGACAAAATTACACTTACATTAAATAAAGTGGTGCTTGAGTTTGCTGACGCCTTGTAGTTCTAATTTAATATCTGTTTGTTGCTCAGGGCGACATGGAATCCAATGGAAAGTACATCACTAAAGATGGCAGCCGGGTGAACTACCATACAGGACCCATTGTGTGGGGGGAGCCAGGGACCAACGGACAACATGCATTCTACCAGCTCATACATCAAGGTCTGAAACTTGTATATCTAATAGAGACTTACCTTTCTAAAAGAATGAGTCCTCCTGTGAAATATTTCCTGCTTTTGTCAACATGTCAGAGACATCCACCAGCAGCACTCTGTCCACTACCTTATCTGTCAGGATCAGCATTGATTGATTTCAGAATGTCTCAGCAAAAACCTCAAAGAGATTACATTACAGTGGAAGTGTCCCTCTGATTGGACATAGCCAGCTGCGGTTGTGCACAGAGACTATTGCAATTAGATCTGTGATTTAATTCAATTAACTTGCCAAGTAGCCTTAAAGGGATAATATGTAGAATTCATTTTTATTTCAAATTCCATAAACATGATCGGTCAGTGTCCCCAAATATGAGGTAACATGTTCAAATCAAATATAGCTTTTAACATTGTAATGTTGTTTTATTCTACAAAAACATTGGACATGATGTCTGTAATTTGGTTATCATCTAGTATTTTTGATTCCCAAAAGGATTATCCAGTCAGAAAGAGGCATGCTTGAGTATTTCATTTGAGTTGCCAGTTTCAATGTTGAAATCCATTTGGTTTAAACCTAAATGGACTGTCTCTGACTGCAAGTGATGGGGTTTAATCGTCGATTCAGATCAATCATTAAGTGCTAATGCAGGCTGTTTCCCCAGTGTGCATAATGTCTTTACAAACCTTGAATTTAGAAACACTGGAGAGGCAACTTGCATGATAAATCTTTTATTATCATTATTTCTTTAGGAACACGTATGATTCCTTGCGACTTCCTCATTCCCGCACAGTCTCAGCATCCAATCAGAAACAACCTCCATCACAAGGTACTCCCTGTGGCAGAATGGTTATCCTGTAAGCAGGTTGTGGGTTAGACTCCTGATGTCTCTTGCTTGTGCAGATCCTGGTGGCTAATTTTTTGGCCCAGACTGAAGCTTTGATGAAAGGGAAAACAGCGTCTGAGGCTCGGGCTGAACTCGAGGCTGGAGGACTGAAGGGAGACGCTCTGCAAAAACTGCTACCACACAAAGTAAGAGTCCACCACAAGAACCATGATGTTTGAGAATTCTTCAAGTTAACCGGCTTATTCCTGCTCATAATTCTTTTTGCATTGTAACTTCCCCATCTCTCTTCATCCCAAGACCATAACAAGATAATTGTATGATTATGGCATAATGACAACTATTAGTTACTATTAGTTTGAGATAGGCCGATGTATCAGGCTAGTATTTGCAGTTTTGGCTATTGCCTATTCAAGCTCAAAGTTTGCTGGGCTTTATTTGAACATTTATGTGCAAAAAAGCAAATGTTTGCTCTGCTCTCTTGCAAGGTTTTAGTTAACCAGGGCTGTTGATGCCAAAATATCATTGCCTTTAGATATAATTTTTCCTTTATTATAATATTATGTAGAGCTGTTTATTATTATTAGTACACCCACATGGTCCAAAAATAAATGAAATAACTTTTTGGCATTGGCCATAAAAAAATCAGTTGATTTCTAATATTAGAGCTGCTTTTCTGTAGCTAATTGTTAAAAAAAAAAAAATCTGTTGTCCCAAAATCGCAAATTATTCCATAAATGGTAATAAGTCTGTTCTTCCATGTGTTCTCTCAACATTAAATAATTGTTTTTAAATATTGATTTAAACTGTAAAATCAATGTCAATAGTGTATATAGTTACATTATTTGCACTTTATGAATGTACTATACAAGGCCAGGCAAGTTTATTTGTATTGCACAATTTGTACACAAACTAATTCAAAGTACTTTACAGAATAAGAAATACATTAAAATCACAGTACAAACAAATCAAATCATAAATAATATCATAAAATTAATTAGAAAGGGAGAGGAGTTTGGAATGAAAAATGAAAACCTTTCAGTCAAATGCAGATAAACGGAGCTATTTTGAGCCTTGCCTTAAACAGAGTCAAAGTAGAGGCATGTTTCTTATGTTCAGCAGGAGACTGTTCCAGGTTTTAGCTGCATGAATCTGAAACACTCACACAGTGTTTAGTCCTGACTCTGGGCACCAGCAGGAGGTCGGTCCCTGAGCTCCTCCGAGTGCAGATGGTTCATATGGCACTAACATATCATAGATGTACTTTGGTGCTCGGCCATGGAGAGACTTGTACACAAGCAGAGCCACCTTAAAGTCTATTCCCTAAGCCACAGGTGACTGCTGAAACTGTCTCCTTGCTTCTGTGGGCCAAAGACTATGACTTCCGTCTTGTCGGAGTTTAGCTGGAGAAAGTAGTTTTGAATCCACACACTGATCTGTTGGATGCAGTAGCAGAGTGAGTCCACTGGTCCATAGTCCCCCGCTGCCAGGGAGACATAGATCTGAGTGTCATCTGCATAGTTATGGTAAGACACATTATTACTGTGTATTATCTGGCCTAATGGAAGCATGTAGAGATTGAACAACAGGGGCCCCTGGGGCACCCCACAGGCCCCTTGGGTAATTGTTCAGTACTGTGGCTTCAAGACTGCTCTTCTTTCTTAATGACTGCAGTTTTCAAAGCTCTTGGAAAAGTTCCAGATTGAAGTGACATGTTAACTATGTGAACGAGTGGTGAAAGCAAAGCGTTGAGAACGGACGTTAGAAATCTGGTAGGTGAAACACTGAGGCAGCATATAGATGAACTCAGACGAGCTCTAAGACAGGTTTTGTCAGTTACAGGTGTGAAATGACTCAGCTCTGTCTCTGTGGCTGCATGCTTGTTATTTGCGTTTTGGAATTTATGGCATTTTTGATGCTCTGAACCTTGTCATTAAAGAATACTGCAAACTCATTGCACTTAGATGTGGAAATTAGTTCTAACGGCAGGAGAGCTTGTTAATCTGTTCACTGTGGCAAACAAGCAAACAAGACATGAGAGTTGTTAATGCAATTTCCAATAATGTCTGAAAAGTAGCTCTCTTGTTGTACCCAAACTGTGGTTGTACATATGCATCTTTTCTCTGTAAATCTCATAATGATTTTGTTCAGCCATCCGGCACTCCTTTTTCACTCCACAGAGCTTTTTGCCCATCATTAACCGTTTTAACATTCATCGAGACAATGGTGTCCAGAAAATTCAAAACCCTCAAAGTCACAAAGTTCACTACATCATCAACATTAGAACATGAGGCAATTTCAAAGTGTATCATTTCCATGAACAGTGCACCTGTGTTATCGTTCATGTGTCTCCTTCAAACAGCTGTAGGAGCAGCCGGTGGTTTGGGAATAACAGACAGGTCAAAGAAGACACAGAAATCATCAGACAGAGCAACATCAACCTCATTGACATCTGAAATATTTACACCTTTTGTAATGAGCAGGTCCAGAGTGTGCCCTCTGTTGTGAGTGACCTGCTGAGTCAGACCAAAAGTTTGAAGGACAACACTGAGTTCTTTAGCATTTTCATCACACACATTATCCACATGTACATTAAAATCACCTGTAATGACCAAACCATCAAAGTTTGTGCAAATGACTGAAAGCATCTCAATAAAATCATCAATAAAACTTTGACAGTGCTGAGGAGGTTTGTATATGACTATGTAGAGTATGGCAACCTGTGTGTAACCAAATGATCTCTACAAATGCACACACATCTCTACCCTTTTTGTTTACCTGTGTTTCAGATTCAAATTTGAAATTGGGACCATTTGATTCCATTTGCGCTGCATGACCTGTGTTTTTGTTAAGAGATGTTTTAGTTAAAAATATAAAGTCATGATTAAAAGAAGAAATAAAATTATAAATTAAAAAATGATTTGTTAGATAAAGATGTGACATTGAGCACAGCAAGTTTCAGATTAGTTTCAGTAGGACGGGATGTTATTTTCTTACAGAGAATGTGAACTAAATTTATCTGATTAGACAAACTAACTGTCCTGTTAATCCGTCTACGTGGTGTAACAGGAGATATATCTCCATCGCAGGGCCCCAGCCTGATATTACCTTTATCATGACTCTTTGTCCTGGGACAGCAGAGGCCCTGTGCGTCCTAGCTCTTGGTGATAACAGCTCTGGGGAAAGGCGGGGGAGGTTGAGCATGAGAGAATTTGGGTTAGGGACCAGGTGAGGGCCTAGGAGGTGAAGCACTATATTGCACTATAATCATGTGTACAGTTTAATGGTCTGCTCTAAATGTAATTTTGTTGTTACTTGTGACATTGACAATAACCCTCAAATCTTATTTAAAAAACAGTAATTGTGTATGTTTTTCCCATAAGGTGTTTGAGGGAAACAAGCCCAGCAACTCCATTGTATTCAAGAAGTTGACTCCATTCATTTTGGGATCTCTAATCTGTGAGTCCAATTTACTTTTTCATGTTTTTGTAAAAGTTGCAAAGTTCTGTATGCACAAATATTTGAGTATAATTTCTTTTGTTTTCAGCCATGTATGAGCACAAGATCTTTGTCCAAGGGGTCATCTGGAACATTAACAGCTATGACCAGTGGGGGTTAGTATTGTTCTTTTGACATTATTTTTGCTTTAGCTTATTTGTACATTTATGTTATGCAGAGGAGAGGGTCTGATAGAACCGGGGAGATGGTTAGATGGGTCAGCGGATGGCAAAGGATGACTTCTTGTTTTTTTCTATTTTATTCCCAGTGTTGAACTCGGAAAACAGTTGGCAAAGAAGATCGAGCCGGAGCTGAAGGACGATTCTGAGGTTTCTTCTCACGATTCCTCCACAAATGGACTCATCAACTTCCTCAAGAAAAACTTCTAAAAACTGCTAAAAACGTTCCCGAAAATTCCTGCGTCTGTCTGAAATTGCTTCCACCATTCCTCTTTGTGCACTTTATGTCGTGATCATCGCAGCTGTAAAGTCGTGTTTAAAAAGGGAATCTTGTGTTCCTGTGTTTGTGCAGAAAACTGTAGGTGAGAAACGCCCCGTGAGTTAAAGCAGCACTGACTTTAAAATAAAATGAAAATTAATATAAAAATAAAACTCTTTATGTCACTGAATCATTGAGTGTTGGCTATTTTATTTATGATTTAAAGGATTTAAAGGAAGGGGGGGTGTATTACACAGTATCTATTATTTTTAGCTTTCCCTCATCAGAAACATGCCTGAAAAGGTTTTAGATGTCATTCATGCATGTTTGAGTAATATAGTACTCTGCTCTCACATGACAATCCTCCATAATTGTGCATGCATATTTAAATATGTTCTGTGTTAACAATTAATATCCCACAGATGTACCTTTTTATTTAGATAATGCTCAAAAGCTGGTATTTTCAGAGGAAAGGCCTAAAAATTAGACAAACTTTATCTGAAGGAGTGGTGCAAGAAACACAAATGTTCAAATAATTTCATATTACCAGCATAAAGCTTTTGTCACTTGTACGTTTTCTTACACCTTACAATATATTGCTCAAACCAGATCCAAAACAGACAGAAACCAGTTATATTTACTTAAAGGTGCACTTCATAACCTTTCTGTGGAGGGTACACCACCAGTTTACCTTTATTCAATTACAGGTGTTTTAATTTCTCAAACATACCATCAAAAACATTCATTCTTACTGTGAGCTGGGTACTTCACAGATCTGTAGTTGGCCTGATAGTGTCTCCATGGATATAGACATGTTTAATTCCATATTGTGGTTAACATGAAGACTCATCAATATTATTTTATTTTATTATGTTATTTTAGCTTTATTTAAGAAGTCAAAAATGTTTAGTACCAGCTGCTGTTGGTTAGTTTGACATTTCGTGGAAGTATGCGTCCTTTTGATAGTAAAGGAATAGGCAGTTGTTTATCTCGTCACTTGTGGCCTACATCTCCTCAGGGTGTGTGCACGCTCTTTTGTCACGAGCTCACGTTTCTGCTCCGGTGTCTCGTGCGGAAGGCGTGGCCGTTTGGCGGGGGTGGCACGTGAACCGGGACGCTCAGGTGTGAGTGCGTCTGTGTGCGTCTGTGTGCCAGTCTGTGCCATGGAGCTGGTGCGCGTGCTGCTGCTGCTGCTGCTGACGGCGTGCGTGTGCGTGGCCTCGGGGCTGTGTGCGTGCCCGTGGGGGTCATGCGGCGCGTGGGCAGGTGTAGTAGCTGCCGCAGCTTTGATGTTCAGCGCTCTCTGGACACGAGCGTGGAGGGAAGAGGAGACGCTGCCCTGCACCGGGAGAGCCGTTCTCATCACAGGTTTGGCACACACGCGCACATGAACACCTGAACACGTTTAGATGAGTTCTGTTGTAATTTGACCGAAAAACTAGAGAAGAAATAGCTCAAAACAATAAGTATAAATGGTATAGGCTTATACATTTTAAAAAGTAGTACAATTTTAAAGGAACTGTATGTAGCCTTGCTCTCGGGTAAGTTAAAAAGGTTCTATAATCACAACTGAGCCTGTGTTGCCAGTGCTTGAACCCGCAGATAAGGTATAGAGGACACATACAAGTTTGTCACATTCTCAGTATATGGACACACCATACCTCATGTGAAAGTTCAGAACCTCCAGAATTCCCTTATTGAGCTGCAGAAGCTGCACTAGCACTGAGTCGTAACTGGCTGCAGGTGCTGGAGTTTAGCATTCAGATCAGAGAGAGGCATTTCAAATACATTTCAGCATTGAAACTGGTAACCCAAATGAGAGAGAGCTCATTCTGCTTTCTGACTGAATAATCCTTAACCAAAACCAACCAAAACACCAAATTATAGCATTTCTTCTGTAATTAACAATAAATTAGATTTGCAGTTGTTATCAGTAAGAGTTTTATTTGATTTGAACATGTTTACCTCAAATCTGGAGACACAGTTAGGTCATCTTCATGAAATTTAAAATCTAAATCTTACATACATTTCCTTTAAAGGTACACTACACAGCTTTTCTGTCGTCTATCATGGGAAGTAAGAATGCTGTATTTTTGTTCTGTAAAAACACAGATAATTCAGGATTTTGACATTTTATGTAATGTTACATGTCGATATGGAACTTTTCCAGTGGAGTTTCCTCTATACCTGCTTGTCTGTATCGATGTGTGTAGCGATACTTGTGATTTCACAAACTCATGAGAATCCATTTTGAGAGACTCCTGCTGTACGGTTAATCGGGCAGGCGGCCCAATCACGTCACAGCACTGAGGTTTATGCGGAAGCCAAAGGAGAAGCACTGGACCTTGCCAAACCAAACATGGTGACACAGACAGACATACTTCAGACTATTTTAGCATCAATACAGAATATTTTGCTTACGAAAACATGCAGAAGATAAGCACATTGTGCATTTGTGGAGGGAAAGATGTCGAAGTTTGATTTTTTTTTTTTTTGATTGTTCCGCTGTTGTGACGTTTCGACCAATCACGTTCAAGTAGTCATCATAAAAACTGAAAAAGCTGGATGGGTGCATCCCTACTCAAAGCCACTTTGAAAAACACACATTGACCACCAGGTCAAGTTACAGGTCAAGTTTAAAGATACGTACCTTGGAAAAAAAAACTGTAATGTAGCCATTTTACTTTCACTTTTCCCTCGACTGTAATACAAGTAGACATACTTGTGTTAGGTACTGTAATGACTAATATACAGTGAAAGTGTGACACTGAAAAAAAATGTATTTTGACTTTGATGAATGCTATTATGTCGATATTACATTTTTAGTAGGGGGTAATTCAGGTTTAGAGGTGCAGACAAGAGCAAACAGGAGCTGGCAGGAGCAGAGTCAGAGGAGCAGAGTCTGAGGAGCAAAGCCAGAGGAGCAAAGCCTAATTTACAGGCCAGATCTGAGGATATACAAGTTGTAATAAGTGTATAACCATGGCAAAGGTCAGGTGTCAAACCATAAACCAGATAAGTTACAGTGTTCCCTAAATAGATGCAATTATAATCGAGACACAAGAAAACGCTGAGAGATGCTTTCAGAGCAAGAAACCATGAACACACATGATGGAAAACATGTTTAGGTCACAGGGTTGTGGATTAGACTCCAGTTTAATTGTTAGATGACCACAATATTACTTTAGTCCTGGTTTAGTTCTGGTTCAGGCCTGGTTTAGACCTGGTTTAGACCTGGTTTAGACAGCTCAAGATAATTCTAAAGCTATTCAGGAAAGGTTCATTTCTGTCCTCTGAATGTGACTTACTTGCTAGAAAGAGTATCTAGTATCGATTAGTATTTGATTTTTGATACTGTTTACAACAATACTGTTTTCGCTACTGTTTACAACCAAATAAAGGCTTTTTAACATGCCTTGTATTTTTGTCTGCTTATTTTCCATCCTAAGCAGACTATTCTCCATTTTGTATTATACTCAGGTTTGTTTTGGTTCAATACATTCTTTATTTTACTGTAAAACGCACTGACCTTATGTGCTCTCAGAGGCGAGACATGGGGCAACAGAATGCACAGAAGTCTATTAAAAAACATTTTTGTGTAACTGTGAGTCCAACCACACAACATAAGGTAAAGCAGGTTCAAGAATCTGATGATGTCATAGTTTCAGATGGAGGGTATGCCGGGATCTGTATAGCTCTAATCTCTAATCTTATGGTAAATTTTTCTCCTTTTTTCTTTTCTGATTCCACCAAGAAGCAGTACATTTTAGACCCTCCACTAGGAAACTATCACTGCAGGTCATGTACACAATGTAATTTTACCCATAAATATGAAACTTATACACACCCAACCTCAGGGAAGATTATGAAAATCAAAGGGACAATTACACATTCCACCAAAAATGTTATTCATTTGGTCTTGGTTATGCAAGAAAAACATCTAGAGCACTAAAGACTCGAATATCTGAACAAATGGTATCAGCAATATTAGAAATTATTTTATTTATTTATTTATTTGAGACAGGGACAGTGCACAATTTTTGCATTTACCTTAACAGAAGAGGTGCATTGTACGTCAGGTTGTAGCATCAGTGCTCATTTCCACCTGTAGTCCCTGGGCAGGTTCATTGATTGATTGTATTTAACTGACGTTGACTATCAACTGTTCTGGAGACCTGTAGCATGTTTTGGGTTGATGGGGGAAACCGGAGCACCCGGAGGAAACCCATCCAGACACTGGGAGAAACATGCAAACTCCACACAGAAAGGCCCGGGCGACTTAAGAAACCCTGTAGCTGATTTAATTTGCTCACCCAATGATAACAAATGACAGATGGACTTGAGCATTGTTTCCCAAAGACTGGGTGTACCTCAGGTGGGTCGCAAGAGGATTTTTTTGGGTCGTCTTGTCACGATCTGCATGTAGGTCTGTAATATACATATACATACATATACATATATCTCTTCCGTGCACGGGATCTATGCACACCCCCGCTGCTCACTTTTTCGGTGACTTGCCGGGATCGCCTTGCCTAACCAATTTTCTGTAGGAAACACTGATTACTGTTTTTTGCTTGTTTAAAACTTGAGTCCCATATTTTTCGGACTATAAGGTGCATTTAAATCCCTTAATTTTTTGAAAAATTGAGCGCCTTATAATCCGGCGCACCTTATGTATTAATTCTGATTGTGCTTACTAACCTCAAACTGATTTTCACATATATTCCACTGAGTCGTGTTCTTTAGTCTGACAGAAGCTGACCGCTCCTTAGCGAGCTGTTTTTTAATGCTTATAGTTTATGCAAATAAGTCATGTGGTTTTAAGTTAAATTTCTGTAAAACTTAAACAAATGTGCGCAAAGCTGCATTTAACACAAATGTATATTTGAGTCCTCCTCTTAGGAAACAAAACAGTCTTAAGTTTCAAGTGTCATCCGTTTGTTTCGTGTAATGTGCCTTATAATCTGGTGCACCTTATAGTTTGAAAAATACGGTAATAGTAATTGGTCAGAGAGATATGATCACTCAGTCAACAATAAAATATCCTCATTAATGTGCAATAATGGTCACAATTTTATTTTGTGATTTACAAATAATGTTTATTGACTTGACTTTAAAATATGGGTCCCCAGAAAAAAAGCTTTGGAAAAAATGGACTTGAGTAATGACTTATGTTATATGATGTACAGTGTGTATTGTGTTTTATATATATATATATATATATATATATATATATATATATATATATATATATATAAAAGTCTTTCCTTTTCCTTTCTGCACTTCAAACTCCGCCCCTGCAGCCAGGTGTTCCAGGTGTTTGGAATCAGAAACACCTTGCAGTAACTAGGGCAGTTCACGTAGTACTTGAAATTTCTGTGGCCACCAGTATAGTCAGTGACACTATATAAATAAAACTAAAGCCTTCATTCATACTTTTGAATGAAAGATTTAGTTTTGAATTTAACATCTTAAAATCTCCATTAAATTAATATTAGGCTCATTGAAAAGTATTTGAGATATGACCTTATGCAGGTTTCCAAGCTGAAAAATCAACATTTAGCTAAATCCAGTTGAGAGAAAAGCTCAGACATCTCTCCACAAAGCCAGGAAGCGCTTTTCTCTGCACGTTTTTTACAAACTAAAGAGTCAGTCTGGATTTCTGCTACAACTGGCTAAAGTACATCAGCTGGTGTCTCCACGATTGTTTTGTTTGGAGCTGGCTTCTGCCCAAACCGCAATGCTGCTCTGTGATTGGTCAGTCTCTACATCACCATGCTTCAGCTAGAGCTGAACAAGAACGGATTCTGAAGAGTTTGTGAAGTGCAGCTCTTTATGGTTCTGCACAGAAAGGGAGCAGTGTGACATATGCTGAATTTTTTGCCAGTTTTCCAGCGCAGGTTAGACGGATTCTACAGTGTTGTGACCCTTTCCCCCCCTCTGTTTCTTCAGGCTGTGACTCTGGCTTCGGTCACGCCTTGGCTCTGCGCCTCAGTGGGCTCGGACTGCAGGTTTTCGCTGGAGTCTTGGACAGTGAAGGCACTGGAGCAAAGAAGCTGAAAGAACAGGACCCTGAACGCATCACAATTTTACAGATGGACGTGACTAATGCTGAACACATCGCACAGGTTAAAGAGGCCATAAAGAAACAGCTGGGAGAGAAAGGTACGTTTAAACTAGTGTGTGACTGTGGCAGAGTGGTTAGCCTGGAGAGGGGTTTGTACTCTTTCTTGAGTAATATATTGTACAGTGTAAGAGTACTCTTACTTGAGTAAAAGTTTTGGTCACTCTTCTGTGAGTATAAGTCTACAAGTGACGAACGCTTTATGTGGACAATATGAAATGATTTGCACATTGGTGTTTCTTGCTCTTCTCCTTCAGATATGAACCAGTTTGTTTAATTTTTATGGTCTTACAATATTTTGTCATTCCAATTATATTAAAGGTTGTATGGAGGATTTTTTTTGGTTTCAAATTGTCAATGATAGCATTATAGAGGTGCAGTAGCCTTGTAATTATGATGACCAAAAAAAAGAGAATAAAAATTCATCAACTCTGGACGTGGTGGGGCCAGCTAAACATTTGCTAATAGATAACGACATTGCCTCGTTATCTGTTAGCTGACAGGCTGTCAATCAATCTCCCTACGTTTCTAGCGTAACTGACTTGCCTGCGCGCCACCGGTACGTGTTTTACGTACGCCTGTCACGCAGTTCACAGACGCACAGACGCTGTTTACTCCACCAACGCAACAGTTCTTAGCGGCTTTTTTTGACCTATATCTTCCTCACAGTTAGCACAAAGTTTGTTGCAATGGCGACAAGAATCCAGGAGCAGTTAGCCGCAAAAGAAAGTCCGTTTTTGAGATTGCTGAAAGAAGAAGACAAGGGGAAAAGCAGCGAAGCCAAACTAAGGTGATTCTTGAAGATTCATTCCAGCGATGGCGCGACTGAAGCAGACGCAGGGTCTAAAGACTGACGCACTGGTCGCCAAATTACTCCTGGACAGGTCACTTCTGCTTATTATGAAAATGTACTTTATTTACAAGAGCTAGTCAAACGTTTTTCAGGACACGAAAGCGATATCCTATGTCTGAAAACTTAATTTTCAAGGCAAAGAAAGAGTCCGCTTGCTGCTGCGTGTTGTAGCTAGTTCATTCGCACTGAATCTCCGCGCAACCTTCTCTGCACCCATTTCCTGCTCCTGTCCCCGCTGCCCGTTCCGCTCTTCCCCCTGCTCCTCACTTCTACGGGCACGGAATCTCCGCGCACCGCTCCCCTCTCCTCTCTCCTCTCCCTGCTTCCTGCTCCGCTCTTCTCCCTGCTCCTCACTTCTCGTCCGCGCACGAAATGTCCGCACACCCGCTCCCCCCGCTCCTCACTTCTCCGTCTTGCCTAACCAACACTGTAGTTAGTTGTTTACAAGTCATGTGCAGCGCACCGGCTGTAAACAAACCTGTTTCTGGCGTAAGGAAGAGGCGGGAGGAGGCGTTTCTACGTAGGGAGCTGTAGGGGAGGGGGGGTGGTTTCACGCATGCACAACATTTGAAAAAGGACAAACAATCGCTGGATTTTTCGTTCTTTGGAAAATCCTCTATACAACCTTTAACTCTAAGTTACTCTTGCTTGAATAATAGTTTACCTCAAATACTTGTTCACTTCACATTTCTTGGACCGCTACTTTGTACTTGAATAATATTTTTTTAAGTTAACATTACTCTTACTTGAGTAAAATTACTGGCTGCTCTACCCTGCTCTGCCCGTTTTCAGCTTTCAGTAAAGAGGTTGTGAGTTAAATTCCTGATCTTTATGCCTTGTATAAATTATGCTAAGAACAGTTTGTTCTGATCTTCCTAATTATTTGTTTTCAGAAGCAGCTGGATCAGTCTAATCATGTATTGTGTGTACTTAAATGGCTTTTGTCACTTATGTCTGTGAAAAGCTGTGATTACAAGGTTAATATTCAAACTATGACTTTTCAGACTGACTTCCCACACCCTTTGGCTCAAATTAAGATGTTTTCCAGTCAATCAAGTCTGACATCATCTAATTAATGAATGTAATAAACAAGAAAACACAGTTATTAGTCTGTGTGACCTTGTATGCTGCAAGGCCTGATTAATATAAATTAAAAAAAGTTAGATTTATGTGTGTAACCACCTCACCTTTGCCACATTCCTACTGCTCACATGCACTGTTTTATTTCTATCTCAGCTTTAAAGCAGACATATTCTACAAAACTGACTTTTAAATCGAGAGCTTTTGACCATGTTATAGTTGTTTTCCCTCACCATTTCCTCATCCAAAGTTGTATTTGGTGTGATTCAAGCAATGTTTAATTGCTTATTTTCAAAACGCCATATTGCCAATCAACCCCCATTTTCATTACCCCCAGCATACACCCACTGCTCTGTATTTTCTTCCTTTTCCAATTTTATTTTATTTGTGATACGCATTTGGGGATACGGGACACGGGATTTGGCAATATCATATAGCTATTTTGTTAGTATTGTTAAAGTAGGAGGGGCCAAAAGCTTCACTCATTGTGATGACGTTTACAAAGGGAAAAATTTAAATTAAAAAAATTAGACAAGATTTTCAGTAAAAACAATTAAACAAAAATATATTAGCTGTGTTTTACTGAAGTACTTCGTCTAAACTTCCATGCATTTACCTATATTATTCTATTTTCTTGTCTCTGTTATTATAACATTTCCTCATTAAAAACATACCTGAAACATACCTTTTGTTTTATTCACATATTTAACACACAAACCCTACATATTTGAGCTCAGTTCTTCTCTTACACAGAAAACACTCTGTTCCACCTTGTGATGTCATGTAGTAATACAGGAAGAGCTTCACTGTGTTTTTAAACTCCATACACCTTCACTAGAATCATTTTAAGAATTTCTGCTCTGCATTTTCCAGTCTCTACTGAACCTAAGGTAAAAGGTAGCTGTTAACTTGAAAACTACAACTAGTTGAGATCACAAGGTGGAACAGAGCAATTTGAGCTATGGTGGTGTAGGCAGACTAATAATAATGGAATGAATGAAACAAACTACTGTAACACTGTGATATCTCCTTATGACCCTTGACCTCTCCTTGTTGCAGGCCTGTGGGGGCTGGTAAATAACGCTGGGCTCCTCTTGTGCCCTGTTGATGCAGAGCTGCAGTCCACTTCCACTGTCCGGCGCATTATGGAGGTGAACTTCCTGTCTGCTGTTACCGTGACACAGGCATTCCTCCCTCTGATCAGAAGAGCCAAAGGGCGGGTGGTCAGTGTGTCCAGTCTGGCAGGTAAGAGCCATAACATTAAAAGGAGACAAATGATGCTTTTAATTACAGAGCACTGCTATGTATTTATAATCTAATCTGCACCAGTGACGGTGAAAACAAGGGTAGTTTGGAGCACTGACATCTTGAATACAGGAAAATAAAAACAACTCAAACATGCATGAATCTCTCTAAATACAAATTCAGACGGTCAATGAATAGGGAAACAATAACATAGTTAAAAGCTCTGAAAAGTCAAATTTGCAACTGCTTTCAAACAGCTGTGCAGGTCTGTCCATATCAAAACAAATATGGCTGCTTATGAGGAAAAAATAAAGGAATCAAGATATCATAGTGGACTGAAAAACATAGTGGATTTCTGCAGAATCAATGTGCAGAGCATTAAACTCTTGTTAACCTGAGGTGAGAGAATGACTTTTAATTCAAAATGATGAGTGACCAATGAGCTCCTTCGTTTTACATGTATCACTGAAATACAACAAATCTGATTGGATGGACATCTTTGGTTTTGGCTCTAGACGTATCGCAAGGAGTGGGGACCTGACTTCTACAGAGAGATATCAGTCTAGACTTGACAGGCAAATACCTACGTAAAATCACACGACCACAGTGAGGCGCCTGTAGCATTTTCCAGAATAAGGTCAATAGGATCCAAATATGTCATATCAGATTTGTACTTTTTGACCTGTTTTTATTGGCAGGTCATTTCAGATCTCAGAAACGATCATCTAATCTACAATCTATCAGAAATGTGCCAGAAATAGTGTGGTTGAGGTTCAGGTATCTGTGGAGTTAAAGATGCAACCACTACCTTTTACAAGTATGACAGGAAAACCAGAAAAGTGATCTAGTCCATTTTAAAGTGATTTTTCTAAATGCAAGTAAAGCCAAGAACTATGATTGAGGTGATGTGAATTGAATCTCAAAGATCACAATAACATATCTGGAGAAGCAGATGAGGAAATAGCCAGGAAAATATTAGGCATGTATTTAAACATATACTCACTCAGTTTTGATCAGCAGCACTCACCGAGTACATGTTGTTTTGTTTTGGTACACTATGTTAAAGTGAAACCTAATGTTATGTGTGTTTGTGTTAGGGAGCAGTGCCCAAAAGTGAATGAATGGTGAACTTAAAGATGCAATGTGTCACTTTCCTGGTTGTGTTCTATTGTGTGTTCATGTTCAGGAGCGGTTCCCTTGCCACGTTTCTCGGCCTACTCCTCATCTAAAGCGGCTCTCAGCTCCTTCTGCAGAGTCCTCAGACTGGAGATGATTCAATGGGGAGTCCACGTGGCCCTCATCCAGCCCTCAGGGTTTAAAACAAGTATGGGGCCTTTATTATAATCACTGATATTAATACTGCTACTGCTACTAGCGCTACTATTATTACTATTGACACTATTGCTACTAGTAGTCCTCATCCAAGCATCAGGCTTCAAGACAAGTAACTTTTAATACAGTCACTGATACTTCTAATGTTACTAATAGTACATACTACTGTTATTCTGCATTTAATGCCAATGTAAGTTGTGTATAAAGTAATGTTGGAATAGTGTCTCATATTGGTGCTTTTGAATTGGCAGTTCAATTCCAATACTACTACTTCCATACTGTTATTGTATCCTTGGGCAAGAAGGTTTACCCACCTTAGCTTTTTCTAGATTTGGTGTGCATGTGCGCGTGTGTGTGTGTGTGGTTGGGTGCATGGTTGTGTGTGTGTGTGTGGTTGGGTGCGTGGTTGTGTGTGTGTGTGTGTGTGTGTGTGTGTGTGTGTGTGTGTGTGTGAGTGTGTTGGTGGTGGGAGGGGCAGTCTGTTGATGCACAAATATTTTATCATCACTGAGCGTGAAGTGAATGAATAATGACTACAGTGTAGAGCTTTGGGAGGCTTGGACAAGCGCATTACAAGTGTAAGGCTTATTATAATAATCTAACATCTTGAAATCCTCTCTAAAGTATATGTCCTCTCTTCTCAGAGATCTTTGGCAGCAGTGAGGACTTGTCCAGGTACAGACAGGAGCTCCTCTCCCACACACCCCCTGAGGTCCTACAGGACTATGGTCAGGACTACATTTCCAATCTACCCTCCTCACTGGACACCATGTCCCAGAATGCAATGCAGGATGTGTCCCCGGTTCTGGATTGTATTGGGCACGCTCTGCTCTCCACACGTCCCAGAGAGCTGTACTGTCCTGGGAACGCCGCCTGGCTCCTCCCATTCCTCTACACGCACCTGCCGACCACTGTCTTTGACAGGATCATATTGAAGTTTAACAGTGACACCTGTCACCCCAGCGCCCTCCAGAACTGACACCTGCCACTACACCTGATACCTGCCACTACACCTGTCACCCCTGTGCCCTGCAGAACTGACATTAGTCACTATGCCTGTCATCCCACTACACCTGTGAAACTGACACCTGTCACCTCAACGTCCTGCAAGACTGAACTGCACTTACAACTGAACTACACCTGCCCCCCCAAAACTGAACTACACCTGTCACTACACCTGTTGCCCCTGTATAACTGAACAGAAAAATTCACATCTTTGTTGACTGTCCCATTCTGGACTCTGATGATCTCTGGGTGCTGTCCCAGCTCTTCTCCTGCTCCGTGCAGTACAAACTTGTCCAAAAGTCTGTAGTACATCTGTATTTTGTATTTGAAGAGCAGAGGAGCTCCTGCCCTGGACAAACAGCTGACAGACCCACACTCAGCAATAGGGCCTGAGAAGAATCAGCTTCAGGTGGGCCTGAGCAGAACAAACAGATCATACATCTGTACTCTACCGGTCAAACGTTTGGACACACCCTCTCATTCAATGTTTTTTCCTTTATGTTTACTACTGTCTACATTTTATATGTAAACGGAAGACATATATGAAGCCAGCTATAGGGAATTACGAAACAAAGAAAAAAAGTGAAATAACTCAGCTAAATATTTTTATATTTTATATTCAAACCCTTAAAGTATCCACCCTTTGCTTTGTGGACAGCGCTGCAAACCCTCGGCCTTCTCTCAAACAGCTTCATGATGAAGGCTCCTGAAATGGTTTTCACATCACAGCAGGGCCATGTCCGGGTCAAAAAATGCCAAAAGTGCAAAGCAGGGTCCAAAGAAATGGGTGGCCATTTGATATTTTAATCTAAAACAAGTTTTCTTTTTTTTTTTGTCAGTCAGAATCTGCAATGCAATAATCATGGAAATAAAGAAGAAACAAAAAATAAAAAGGGTGTCCAAACTTTTGACTGGTAGCGTAGTTATACAAGCATTTCTGTCTCACAGCTAGGCTAAATACAATACAAATGACAAAAGAAATAACTTGTTAAAAATGAAACTACTGACAAGTCAATTACTAATTCAATTTTATCTGAATAAATAGAGTATGTGAAAAGAGTTTCAAATAGCAACAGAACTTACTTACTCAGGGAAACTTGGCATTTTGTGTTTTTCTTACAGTGCACTCCACTAGTATGAGCTGTCCTCTGGAGATGTGTAAATTAATGCTGTAGTTTTATACTATTCTTAACCAAGTGTAAACCAGGACTAATCCAGGGTTAGTGACAATGACATTTTTTTATTACCTAATGAAGGCTCTGTACCTGTGTGTGTGTGTGTGTGTGGGTGTGTGTGTGTGTGTGTGTGTGTGTGTGTGTGTGTGTGGGTGTGCGTGGGTGTGTGTGTGTGTGTGTGCGTGCGTGCGTGCATGCGTGTGTGTGTCCATCCCCCCTCCCCTCCAAAAATGTTTTATATTTTTTGCTGGTTCATAATAAATAAATTATACAAAAACTAAAGAAGCATTCAATTTTCTTCAGAAATAAATCATATTTGAGTTGGTTTGACCCCCTGTACCCGAGTTTTACTTAAAATACGAAAAGTTAGTTCATATTAAACAGTTTGCAGTTGTCCAAAGTTCTTCCTCACTTACCTTATGAATTCTGAGCATCTTAATTACTCACCACGATGATTTTATAAGCACTTTTCACAACTTTCAGAGACAACAGCAGAGAGTTTATTGTGATGGTAAAGTTAGCAACAACTACCATGCTAACAGTGAATTTCCTGATTATTGGACACTAAAACATTTATAATTAGATGCAGACAATATGCCGCAAACTTATTTTGACCTCAAAAGCTGCTTATACAATATATTTGTAGTGGGACAGATAATAAAACTGAACTAAATTACCAAAACACAAATTAAACTTCATAACTGGTGTAATTTATCATTAAATTAATGACTGACATAGTAATACATTTGAAATGCTTTGATTTGTTTTTTACTCCGCTGCTTGAACCTGCCTGAGGGAATAAAGTGGAATCATGATTCACAGAACACTGCAAACCTAAGCCACACTGACAGATGCCAGGTACAACAGGTGACCGCCAAAAATCACAACCAGGAATAAGCACCTGCACTGGCCTCAGTCACCACCACTGCGTGGGTGAAAAGGTACTGTTTACCCAGGGCCTAGTTCAGGGAGGGGCCCCAAACAAAGTGAGCGATGTGCTTTTTCATTGGACAACATGTAAAGTGTGCCTCAGCTCAGGAATTTGCTGTATGACTGTCAGATTGCAGATTTGTTAGCCTCGTTTATGGTTCATATCTCTGTAATTACTGGGCCTATTTATGTGAAATGAAATGAGATAAGACAGCTTCAGAAAGTGGGTCATTATTCAACCCCAAAGACGTGATTGTTGTCAGTTGAAAGGACTTTAAAACATATAATTAATATGACAAGTTTGTGGAGCCAACCCCAAATAAATAAAAAAATTAGGTTCAGCATCATCAAATTCTTGAACTTGAACACAACCTAGGACTAATAAACCTGTCAAGATGTCAAAAATATAATTAAAGGACCCATATTACACTATTTTCTGATCTACGTTATGTTGTTTCCTCATCACAAACAGACCTATAGTTGTGTTTTGTTTCACTCACATGTTTAACACACAAATCCTGCATATAGTTCTTCTCTAAAACAGAAAACACTTTGGTCCACCTTGTGATGTCATGTGATGATACAGGAAGTACTCTACTGTGTTTTTAATCTCCATCTTCAGTAGAATCATTTCTATGATTCCAGCTCTGGAATTGACCATCTCTAAATAAAAGTAAAAATGTAGCTGTTGAACTTGAAAACTACCACTACATGACATCACAAAGTGAAACAGAGCATTCTGAGCTTTGGAGATGACAGAATAATAAAGGATTACTCAAACATGTGTGAATGAAACAAAACACAATTTTAGTTTAGGTTATTTAATGAGACAGGCACTGTATACATTAACCTTAACAGAGAGATGAGAGATGCTTTGTGTCAGGTTGTAGCAACAGTGCTAATTTCCACCTCTCGTCCCTGGGCAGGTTCATTGATTGATTGTAGGGTGACCATATTTCCGTTTGTGAAAACCCGGACACCTTTGGGGGGGGGGGGGGGGGGATTTCTCGGATTTTTTTTTTTTGTGTCCAATTTTTTACAGCATATGAACGCGTATTGTGTATTACAGGCGGGTAGTAATTACACACGGGTGGGTCAGAACTAAACCAGGTCTAAACCAGGACTAATCTTGGACTTAAGAGAGAAAACGCCGAGCAGTTTGTCCGCAAAGCGCGATCGGGCAATTGCCGCATTTAACTCCGTGAGGTGCGGAGCTGAGCCGGTCCTTTCTCCTGCGTCACCTCTGTGCCCGTCCTGACGGTGAGTCCTGTTTCAGTTCTGGTTTAGTCCTTTTTTAGTCCTGTTTTAGTCCTAGTTCAGTCGTGGATTAGTCCTCCTCTACAGTCCTGGAATCAGTCCTGGGTTAGTTCTGGTTTAGTCTTGGTTCAGTCCGTGGCATAGGCAGCGCAAAAGTTTGATATAATCTCGCGTTAACGGGCAGGTGCGGTGTTGTACTGCGCAGGTGCGGTGTTGTACTGGGGGTCTCCAAAAATGGAGGAATAAATGAATCTTCAGTTTGTTACATAAAGAAGGAGGAAAATAACATGATGACAGCAGCAACAAGTTTTAAGAAGGAAGTAAAAAGGGTTGCACCTGTCCTGTCTGAGAAAAGTGTATACAGTGTGTGCTGAGGGGTTTTACAGCCTTAACACAGATAGAATAGTTAAAATATAAAAATATAAAGTTGACTACTTCGCGGATTTCACCTGTCGTGGGTTATTTTTAGAATGTAACCCCCGCGATAAACGAGGGACACTGTACTCTCACCTTGCAACCTGTGCACATGGACTCACACTTGTCCCGACCGGGACGGAAAACGGAGAATTTCTTGTACCAGTCATTGTTAAATGCGCATTTGTGCTTCTAGTCCGGTTCCTTATATACTTTTGTGGGAATTTTTTGGGGATTTGCTAACCTATATATTTTTGGAAAGGGTATAGTAAATGGAGTCAGGAAATCAATGTTTGCATTTGCCCACATTCCTTTATGGTGGCCATATTGGATTTAAAAAAAAAAAGGCCACCAAAAAACCCTTTTTGGAATATCTCAGCCTCTGAATAAGTTGAAATGTTGATTTTAACTGCTAAACCCACATTTTCAGGGTCAGGGAATCAAATGGTGCTAGTTACAAAGCTGTAAGACCTACCCACATTAACCCTTAGATGAATAAGTGGGTCAAAATGATGTAATACTCCATGTTCCTCCAAATACATGTTTTTTTTGTTTTTTTTATTATCCTGCTGAAATACATCAACAATATGGGTAAAACTAATTATAAACATCACATGCAGTTGGTCAGATAACTCAAAGAGTTTAAAAGTAGCTAACATAAAATTTGGATGTTGGATGTAAACACACACATTTAGACACAATATGATTACACAACTTTTTGATGAGACATTTTCTATACATCATCATTATCATCATCACTTTCATACAACCATAAACTGTATATATGAGTGAACAGATCTAACACTGTAGCCGCCATGTGCCACATAGGAAGTTCTCCAGGAGGCTCTTCCGGCTCCTTCTGACTCTGGCTCCAATGGACTTACATTAGGTTCTTGTGGCTCCTCTCTCTGTACCTGCTGCAGTGAGCCTCAACATTTTGGTCTTAAAATGTTTGTGTTAACCCACGACACATGATCCTATTCATAATATAGAGTCTGACTCCAGATTGGCTCCTGTAACTGTGAACATCATAAGCGTCATTTGAGTGGTACTGAACTCTGTGGGTCACACTCACTTAGTCCACTTCTTTTATACAGTCTATGCAACAACATGGTTTCGGAATCATCGTCATTCTGGCACTGGCTGCTGCACTGACACATGTTGGTACAGGATAAACCTTTAGTTTCTGGTGTGCAGTTCTGCAGTTGCCTTTGTACTTGGCAGTGGTGAACCGTGGACCTGAACCCTGAGCCTTCATTAGGACCAACTGCTGCTATCATGACATCATTTATTTAAAGAAAACTAAATGAAGCAAATTGCGCATGCACTTATTGCATATATTTGCTTAATAAACATTAGCTACTGTTCAACAAGATGGATAGATCCACGGCTGTCCGGGCTCTGAGCTCTGGTCCGGCCGTGGGCTCTGAGCTCCAGTTCTTCCGTCGTCCAAATAGGGGTGTCCTGCTTGTTTTTTGACACTGCGGTCTCGCTTATATTTGCTAACACATGGTATTCACAACATGTGGTATGTGTGTGTGTGTGTGTGTATATATATATATATATATATATATATATATAGGGAATGCGGCTACGGCCAAATACCTGCAAATAGTGAGGCAAGTCTTAAGAAGCCAGCTCAATGGCAAGAACAAGGCGCAGGCAATCAACAGCTCTGCCCTGCCAGTGATCAGATCCCTGCAGGAATCATAAGCTGGCCAAAGGAGGAGATACAGACCACAGATGTTAAGACACGAAAGCTCCTGACCATGCATGGAGGGTTCCATCCCAATGACTTGAGAGGGTCTGAAGGACACACAGAGGCTCATTCTGGAGGTCAGGAGCAGGCCCTGGGCACTTGAGTAATAGAGGCCCAGATCTACCACACCAAACAAGAGCCACGGTGTAGACTGTGCAAAGAGGCTCCTGAGACAGTCCAGCACAGAACTGCAGGGTGTAAGATGCTGCAGGTGTAACCCAGGTCTAAAAATGTGCCTAACTGCGTCAAATAAAATATTTATTTATTATTTCTACCAGTACGTAAACCACATATAGTCACGTGCCGCTACGCACACACGGCGTGCGATCTTCCAATCAGGTTTCTCGCAGCGCCCGATACAAGCCTCCTGTGCCTGCTCTCCCTCATTCAGGAGTTGGGGAGAGGAGCCACAGGACTGCTGTACAGAGGTCTCATATCACCGCAGAAGAAGTGTTCTAGCCACGCAACTATTTCGCAGTGAGATTGGCCAGGTGTGCCCCATTGGGTGCAAATCCCCCTTTGATGGCGAGCTAGAACAGCCCATGAACCTACGTGAACCATATCATCATTACCATCCCTACCATCATCCCTTCTGCGGTTTGGTAGGAGCCAGTCGCTCCCCACCCTGTTTCTATTCACTACTTGCTCCTACTACTGTTTCGCGCTTAAGGACAATTCAAACCCTCGGTTAAAAATTCTGGACTTCCATACTCACTACTACCCTGTGGAAAGCGAGAGTGACTGTGTACTGCTATTGCCGTCAATGTGTTGGAGTAAAAGTCACTGGACTGTACTCTTAACTCTTCTATATGGTTACACATTCGTTATAAGGAAACTGTCATGGTTCATGTCTGTAGTGGTTGTGTTTGGTGTTTTATTTTGACATTTGTTTTGTCTGCTTGTAATTTTTAGTTTTACTTCCTGTCTTGATTGTTTGCCCCGCCCTAATGTGTCTCACCTGTGTGTCATTCATGTGTGTGCATATATACCCTGTGTACTCCCCTGCCTGTTGTTGGTTCATTGTCATTATGACTCTCACGTCTGTTTTGGATTTGTGTTTGTTCATTAAACAACTTTGGTAATGCAGTTTTGCGTTTTGGGTCCTACTTCTGCTCCAGACGTGACAGAACAAATGTCAAAATAAAACACAAACTACAACCACTACAAAACAAGAACCATGACAGTACCCCCCCCTGAAGGGACGGCTCCCAGACATCCCAAGGAGTCACAATGAAGTCGGGAGGGTGGAGGGGGACCCGGAGGAGGAACAAGAGATCAATGGCAATGGCAAAGACCGAGACAAGAAGCATCGTTTGGAGCACACTTTGAGGAGGAGCAGGGGAAGGATCTGGAGGCAAGCTCCCTGGACGGAGAACAGTGTCCAGCGAAGCTGCAGCAGGGACACAGGGAAACAACCACCCCAGACGGAGAGAAGTGTCCAGCAGTGGCTCAGGAACAGAAACAGGCAGGTTGAGGTCAGAAGCTCCAACAAAGGCTTCAACGGAATAGGATCCAGGGATGGTGAGCAGTCTGCACTGGCATTGGGCTCCAGTGGCTATTGCGAAACAGGTGGGAGCTGAGGTGTAGGAAGGGCTGAACAAGCAGGGCCGGGCTGCCTCCTGCAAGCCCCATATCTCCTGGTGACACTTCTGGAGGTGGCAAACTCAGGCAGGCTTAGTCCTGGGACTGCAGGAGACAATCCACTTCCCCACACATAAAAAATAAAAAAGTAGAGCAGTCTGCTTGGGTCAGAACTGGTTGGTCCATTCTGTCACGTGGAAACAGATTTAAGGAGAGACACATGAAAGGCAGGGTGGACATTCAAAGACGGGGGCAGCTTCAGTTTAACAACGGTTGGATTGAATACGCCCATAACTCCTTGGTCAGCTCAGCCACTGGAATGTCTCCTTTTATGGCAGCCAATGGGTTTCAGCCTCCTCTGTTCCCTACCCAGGAGAGAGATGTTGCGGTCCCTTCCATTCAGCAACACCTACGGCGAGCCCGGCGTGTCTGGCAGGAGGTCCGTGCTGCACTATGCCGTACGGCCGCACGTAACCAGAGGCTTGCTGATCGCCATCGTTCTCCTGCTCCTGACTATGTGCCTGGCCAAGAGGTTTGGCTCTCAACCCGTGACTTGCCTCTTCAGACCGAGTCCCGCAAACTGGCACCCAGGTACATCGGTCCTTTTGTCATTGAGCGCATAATCAATCCCACCGTTGTTAAACTGAAGCTGCCCCCGTCTTTGAATGTCCACCCTGCCTTTCATGTGTCTCTCCTTAAATCTGTTTCCACGTGACAGAAACTTGTAAATGTACCGCAATATTACTGGTATCAAGCTTGATTCCCTAATCTGCAGAATTGTAAATATTGGTTTTTTGTTGTTCACTATAAGCACTGTAAATACATGGCACCAGCCACTAAATCATAATTTCTGACTCCGTATTATTCTGTCACGCACCTCCCAGAGCCGATACCTTCTTCTTCTGATCTAGCCTACAATAATCCTAATTTCCTTTTGGCAAGCATCAGCATATATGCTACACAGGGAAAGCATACATGGAGCGACATAACCAAGTGGCGGGCATAGTGTACAGAAACATCTGTGCAGAGTATGGGCTGGAGACCCCAGGATCAAGGTGGGAAACACCTCCAAAGGTTGTGGAGAATGACCGAGCTAAGATCCTGTGGGACTTCCAGATACAGACTGACAGGATGGTGATGGACCAACCAGACAGTGGTGGTGGATAAGAAACGGAGCAGAGCCGTGGTGGTGGACATCACAATACCAAGCGATGGTAATATCAGGAAAAAGGAACCGCCTGTCAATCTCACGTTCCGTCCTCCCCTCACTCATGAACAAGACCCCGAGATACTTGAACTCCTCCACTTGAGGCAGGGACTCTCCACCCTCTCGGAGAGGGCAAGCCACCTTTTTCCGGTCGAGAACCATGGCCTCGGATTTGGAGGAGATGATCTTCATTCCAGCCGCTTCACACACGAGTCAAACTGCCCCAGTGCTGCAGGTCCTGGTTTGATGAAGACAACAGGACAACATCATCTGTGAACAGCAGAGATGATCCTGTGGTCCCCAAACCAGACTGTTCGACCCCTGACTGCACAGAGAAATTCTGTCCATAAATACAATGAACAGAACCGGTGACAGTTGCGGCCCTGGTGGAGTCCAACATGCACCGGGAATAGGTCTGACATACTGCCGGCAATGCAAACACAGCCCCTGCTCCGGTCATACAGGGACCGGACAGCCCTGCAAAGGGCCCCGGACCCCATACTCCCAGAGCACCCCCCACAGGACACCACGAGGGACACGGGTGAATGCCTTCTCCAAGTCCACAAAGCACATGTGGACTGGTTGGGCAAACTCCCATGAACCCTCGAGCACCCTATGGAGAGTGTAGAGCTGGTCCAGTGTTCCACGAATGGGACGAAAACCACAGTCGGATTTTCCTCTCCAGTCCCTGGCACAGACCGGGGAGGCTGAGAAGTGTGATTCCCCTGTAGTTGGAACACACCCTCCGGTCCCCCTTCTTATACAGAGGGACCAACACCCCGGTCTGCCAGTCCAGAGGTACTGTCCCCGACCGCCACGCAATGTTGAAGAGGCGTGTCAGCCAAGACCCACAACATCCAGAGACTTAAGGTACTCAGGATGGATCTCATCCAGCCATGGGCTTTATATTATGAATAGGATTTTTTTGAAGGACAAAATAGCAAAAAAAAAAAAAAAAAAAAAAATCAGGATCATGTTGAGCAGGTTCATACAAACATTTTAAGACCAAAATGTCAAGGCTCACTGCAGCAGGTACAGAGAGAGGAGCCACAAGATCCTAATGTAAGTCCATTGGAGCCAGAGTCAGAAGGAGCCGGAAGAGCCTCCTGGAGAACTTCCTATTTGGCACACGGCGGCTCCAGCGTTAGATCTGTCCACTCATATATACAGTCTATGGTTGTATGAAAGTGATGATGATAATGATGATGTATAGAAAATGTCTCATCAAAAAGTTGTGTAATCATATTGTGTCTAAATGTGTGTGTTTACATCCAACATCCAAATTTTATGTTAGCTACTTTTAAACTCTTTGAGTTATCTGACCAACTGCATGTGATGTTTATAATTAGTTTTACCCATATTGTTGATGTATTTCAGCAGGATAATAAAAAAACAAACAAAAAAACATGTATTTGGAGGAACACGGAGTATTACATGTGAATATTACAGTGAAATTGCAAGAAAACAACCAAACCGGGTAATTTTTGACCCACTTATGCATCTAAGGGTTAATGTGGGTAGGTCTTACAGCTTTGTAACTAGCATCATTTGATTCCCTGACCCTGAAAATGTGGGTTTAGCAGTTAAAATCAACATTTCAACTTATTCAGAGGCTGAGATATTCCAAAAGGATTTTTTGGCAGCCATTTAAAAAAAATCCAATATGGCCACCATAAAGAAATGTGGGCAAATGCAAACATTGATTTTCTGACTCCATTTACTATACCCTTTCCAAAAATATATAGGTTAGCAAATCCCCAAAAACTTCCCACTAAGGTCAAAAAATGACAATAAGGAACCGGACTATTCGGTATGTTGCAGACTGACCAACTGTTTGTGTCTCGCTCCTTCTGAGTCACAGACGCTACGAGAGACGCTCAGTTTAATGCCCCCAATGAATGGTACTGAAAACCTGGACATTTGCACCACTTTATAAAAACACATGACATGACGCAAAATACGGACATGTCCGGGTAAAAACGGACGTTTGTTCACCCTATATGATTGTATTTAACTGACCTTAGCTATGAACTATTCTTTCTCGAGACCTATGTAGCATGTTCCGGGTTGATGGGGGAAACCGGAGCGCCTGGAGAAATCCCATCCAGACCCGGGGAGAAACATGCAAATTCGACACAAAAAGACCCGGGCAACTCGGAGATTGAACCCTTCCTGCCTGTACCTGCAGCGTAGGCAGGTTTATATTTGCAGAGATAACTACGTTCTTACGCTTAAAGCTCACAATGAATTTAATTTATTATTATTATTTTTTTTATAAATGTAACTTTGAAATGAATATGCTACCAACTGATTGCAAAAACAAAACAAAAAACATCTCTAAACATAAACACATTTTTAATGTTTTGGCTAATGCCATTCTATGAACATAAGCACAAAAAATAAAATGGCAGATTTCACCTAAAATGCTGAACCTGCTCAGACTGCTGTGCAGACTGTTGCTGTGTCCTTGGAAAAGACACTTCACTCACTTTGCCTACAAATCAATCAGTCAAACTTTATGTATAGAGCCCTTTACAACTCTAAAGGTGACCAAAGATCTTTACAATAGAATAAACACAATATAAAAACATGCAAAAACATTACACAATGATACAGTATGTGTGACTGCTGGTGGTGGTGACAGGGGCCGATGGTACACATTGGCAGCCTTACTTCAGTCTGTCCCAGGGCAGATATAGCAGTTTTATTACTGTGTCCTTATTTGACCTAAATCAAAAACAAATCATGGTTTTGAAAGGGCAAAATAAACATGAACAGGGAGGTTCATTCTTGTTATGTAACTTTTATGCAAAATGATATGAGCATTTTTTGACCCCAGGCCTGCTCCAATGCTCCCAGAGTCATTCACATAAACTCCCTCACCACAATAGTACTTTGGCTCTCGGCTGGCCTGGGAACACCCCAGGGTCCCCTCAGAGGAGCTAGAGGAGGTGTCTGGGGAGAGGGGGTCTGTTCAGACTCTGCCCCGGATAAATGGAAGAAGAAGGTGGATGGATGCATGGATGTTCTTTTTAGTTTTAGATTCTATTTATTGAATTGATATTGATATTCAATTGATTATTTAATTGATACTTTGCATCTGATGTCATCAGCGGTCCCGAGAGGGAATGATGCTAACTTGAGGCATGGCTCTCTCTGAAGCTCCGTTACTTTAATCTGAGCTTTGTTTTAAGAACTGATTTAGTTGGAACAAGAACAGGTGAGAGTTTGTTCACATGTGCATTGTGTCACCATAGTAACTGATGAACATTAGACTATAGAGATACATGTAGAACACCTTCAGCCTGATGTCACTGCAAAGTATCAATTGATAAATCTAATTATTTTTTAAAACAAGTAAGTGCAGTAAAAACAACATGACTTACCTGGCACTGACCTGGCACAGACCTGGCACAGACCTGGCACAGCCCTGGCTCAAATCTGATTGAGATCTCTGGTCCTGCTGGTGTCTTGTTGAAACGTGCTGTGTGAACATGTGGGTTTGATAAACATCTGAGACACGGAACACTGACAATGAAAGAATAACGACGTGTACCGGTGAAGAATGCCAACTAACACGGTGATCTTTAACATTTACTCATTGCTCACAATAGAATAAATAAACTTTTTGCTTTCCAAGTTTTTCATGAGATGATTACAGCATGTTAAAAAATGTAATGAGTTACTTTGCATAACTCATTATGTTTTCAGTTTTTTAAACAGGCATTTTTTAAAGAACCTATATTTTCTGAACTTTACTACAATGTTGTTTCCTCATCAGAATCATATCTGGAGTTTGTTTCATTCACACATGCTTAACACACAAATCCTGCATATTTAGGCTAAATTCTCAGAAAACACCTTGTGATGTCATGTGATAGTACAATAAGTGCTCTTTTGTGTTTTAAAACTCCATATATATTCACTAGAATCATTTGTATAATCAGTCCTGGAAGTACCAATCTTTACTGAACTAAAGGTAAATGGTAGCTGTTGACTTGAAAACCATCACTGCATGACATCGTTAGGTGGAATAGAGCATTTTGAGCTTTGAAGATGTAGACAGACTCATAATAAAGATTTACTCAAACGTGTGAATGAAACAAAACACAACTCCAGGCCTGTTTCTGAAGATGACTTGAAGCTCTCAAGAGTCAAATTGGTGTAATATAGGACCTTTAACAATAAAAACACCTGTAACCCATTTTAATGCCATACACCTGAAAAACCACCAAACTAACTAATAATAATAAGACAAAAGTCAGGAGAAGATTTTTAAACATTAACCAGCAAAAATGTCATTTGTCCCTTTGAATTTTTTTTTTTTCAATTCAAATTTCTGTTTAAAGTTTAGTTTCACTTCCTGGTTTTGTCAGAGAGTAATTTCACTAAAGCTTTGTCCTTTGGACACTTCCTGGTTCAGACACTTCTCCTCTGCTCTCATGAAAACATATGTTCACTTTTACTTTTACTTTTTTTACAGATTTTATAAAGAGGACAAACCTGACAGACCGCTCAGGTAAGACAAAGGTAAGAAAATAATACTATGGTTATGAAGGAAGTTTTGGTGGTGAATGTTTTTAGACTTTAAGTATCTAGTATCTATGAGTATGTAGTAGTCACTGCTAGAGCACAGTGAGTGGATGACTTTTTGGAGATTAAAGTGCAAATGAAAAATTGTATTTAAAAATCTTCCCTAGTTTTTGTTCTGTTTATAATTTTATTTCCTGGTTGGACATGAGTAGCAGATACGACATACATAGAGGTAATTTCTTAACTGTTACCTAGCAACCATAACGTAGGGGGCCAAAAGTTGTCTCCAACACTGCTATTGACCTCTATAAAGGTGCACTGTGTAACTTTTTGGTTGGGGGGTCTGTCACCTGCTTGTTTGTATGGATATGTCATTGCTCTGCCTTGAATGTTCCACAATATAACTTTAAACAACTCTACTTTACATTTATTAAACTGCAGGTGGTTTTATAGCTTAAAAATGCCCAGAAAATCAGGCATTCTGGCTGAGAGCGGGGTCACCTCTCCACAGATCTGACCTGTAACTTGATCTGGTTTGGTCTCCATGAAGATAGAAAGGTTTAATGCCATATTGTGAAACATTCCAGACAAAGCAATAACATCATGAAGAAGAACATTTGACGGATCCTCCACTAGAAAAGTTACACAATGCACCTTTAAATGAAGATTAAAATTGTCAGAAAAATGATACTCTCAGCCCTAATTCCTGTATTTATTTTTTTTTTCAACTTTTTTCCCACAAACTGCCACTTAATTGATATAAAACTATGATAAATATTTCACAAAGGTACTATCCCACCAAAGCAATTAGAAAAACTGAATCTGAAAAACACAAAAACCTGTTATATTAACTTTAACCTTAATACCTCATATAGAATACTCATTGTTCCTGAACTGGGTGTGTATGAGCTGTACCATTTACAAACTGTAGACTTTCCCTTTAAAGACAAAATGACAAAACAACTGTGATGTAACTTCTGTTTTCAGCTCAAATGAAATGGCTCAAGAGGGAACAAGCCGAGGATACACTGATGCAGGTTTGTGTTTTTATTTTATCTTTAAACAGAACAAAAACACATTAAAATATTGTTAATAATTCCACTACAACAATTACTACTACTGCGACTATTACTACTAGAACTACTATGACTACTGCAGCTACTAGTACTACTATTATACTACTATACTACTACTATTACTACTACAGCAACAACAACTACATCTATATCTATTACTACTACATCTATTACTACAACAACAATACTACTACTACTGCTATTACTACTTGTACTACAACTACTACTACTACGGCTACTTCTACTACTGCCACTACTACTGTTACTGCTACTTCTACTATTACTACTACTACTACCACCACTACTGGAACAACAACAACTACTACTATACTACTACTACTATTACAATAAATAACTAAGCTTAGCTATTTTCTATAACCAACACTTCTCTAGTTCATTATTGTACCAAGGTCATTTGAAGATAAGGGCTCTGATCACAGCTGTGAACCTCATAGATATAAAAATATCAAGACAAATGCATGATATTCCAATTTAATCTCATCTAATCTAATAGTAAACTAACTAAAACTAAACAGGACAAAAACTACAGATAGGGATGATGTCATGACTTGTTAGCCAGATAAGACCCCAGATGGAGTCTGATTGGACAGCGCAATGTGCCAAGTGGCCTGGTTGGCCTGTGCATTAACGAAGAGGTGCTACGTCTAAACCATGGTAGTCTAGCACTATAGTTTGCGTATAAAAGTCATAGGCGTACACATCGAGTCTCTGCATGGGAATGTCGGCACAGACTCCTTGTTCAATGGCTTTCTAATCAAATTCAAATTCAATTCAAATTTAAAAAGTGTTTCCACATGAATATATGGAAATTTTAAATGATTTTCTCATTCTCAGTCTTCTAAATTAAATAATAATAAAATAAAAGGAAAGGAAAAGTTCAAAGTTCTTATTTAGGGAGAAGCAGATTCCTAGCTTCCTCTCCGCCTGGTGGTTAGAGAGGGAGAGAGAGCGTTTAGCATCCTAACAGCCTGATGGAGTCTGGTGGTGTGGGAACTCAAGCACCTGTACCTCCTTCCAGAGGGCAGGAGACTGAAGCGATTGTGTGTGGGGTGACTTGCATCACTCACAATTCTGATGGCTTTGCGAGTGAGGCAGGTGGTATATATATGTATATGTATGTATGTATAGGTGGTTTTGCAGGGAGAGGAGTGTTGCACCAGTGATCTTCCTGGCTGTGTTCACTCTGCACTGCAGAGCTCTCCTGTTGTGGTCAGTGCAGTGCTGATATGGCAATAAGTATATTAACTACTACTACTACTACTACTACTGATATAAAATAAGTAACACATAAACAAAAAATTGGTAGTGATTCTCCTGTTATAAATAATGTGAGCTAAAATATGCCTCTAAATGTAATGGTGTATTTAAAGCCATTGTATGTAACATTTAGTCAAAAATAGAGTTCAATCAAAGCATGTTTCTTTGTATGTTGTTATTAGGGGTGTAACGATATCCAAGTCTGATGATACAATATCATCACAGTATGAACCTCACAGTACGGTATTTACTGTGATATCGTGGGAAAGATCACGATATGGTGGGGAGGCTCACGATTAGGGATGTAACAATATCCAACTCTCATGGTATGATATTTATTGTGATATTTTGTGGAGGTTAAACAGCTAAAACTGTTATATGCTACTTTTTCCTCTTAAATTCCTTGACAAGACTTAATCCAAAGTACTAAAACTTAAAAGTGCTTAGAACTGTTATTTCTTCTTGTAGTCTACACTGAAATGGAGCAAAGGATCATGGTCTATGTAGTTCCCTTTGTCTTTTTTAGCTATTGCTGCACTATAACTCTTAATTTAAGCAAAGAGACTTGTAATATGATATATTGTGATGGTCCACGATATTATTGTGAGAACTTTGATGATACAATATCACGATATTTAGGTTATTGTTACATCCCTAGTTGTTATGGTGATGGAAAACAATTACTGTATGCAGGCTTGCATCTCCACAAACCTGACTCTTATGTTTTTTTCAAGTCTAATTTTCTGCACAATTATCATTATTTTTTTTTATCAGATCAAATCTCCCAAACGCTTTTTTCAGAACCTAAAACACAACAATCAAATATTTTCTGCCCATGCTATAGTCTCTATACATAAATACATAAATACTGCCCACTCTTACCACAGTCTTTAAACTGAAGACACAAAGAACCAAACTGAATACAGAGAGATCACTATATGAAGAGATTTTATAGACAGGCACAGAAGCACTAGACACAGATAAGGGAGATAAGATAAGCCTTCATTGCCACCAAATAGAGGATGTGGAGAGCAAAGAAAGGTGAGACTCAAAGCAGAGCATCAAAAACAAGTGGAGCAGCATTTTTAAAACAATAAAGGTAACATGGTGATCAAAATATGTTATGTACTAGCAGTTAATACCCCATAGATGTAAAATGCCTTCTCTTTAAGTGCGTTTGGTGCAGCCCTGATCCCTAACATTGGTAACGTGTTTATTTCTTTGGTTTAAAATTTGTGTATCATGTATTTCTGTTAAGGCCTGATGTGTCCCTACTCCAGTCTGACCACCAAAGAACTGCAGCAGAACTGGCGAGAGGAGAAGAGACAAGAGCGCCCCCGCTGGCTGCTGTTTGAACTGCCCTCACACAGGGTCAGAGAGACGGTATTCAGCAGACATGTGGTCAGTCTATCATTTTATTAATTTAATTTAAAAATTTTAAAAATGCTTCAGTCTTATATAGTGCCTTTCAAAGCTTCAAAGTTGCTTTACAATTATGTGCATAATTCATTCACTTGTAAATGTGATCGAAGCAGAAAAGTTGGTGAAAAAAGGTGAATAAAAACGTCTTTTGCACATGGTATGGTGGGAGGGACTTTGGACACTGGGAGAGGACAACACAGAGGAGACTCAGGAGGAGAGGAAATGGTGAAATGAAGTGAATTTAAAGTGGACATATTCTACAGAATCAACTCAGAGCTTTTAAGCATGTTAAAATTCTTTCCTATAAAAAAGTGAAAAAATGCATAGTACACTCAGATGACCAATGTCCAAAAGCTTTTGTTAATTTTTAAATTACGTTTAAGGAAAAAGCCTTTGACAGATCATTTTTCTTGCTTTGAACCACAGTATACAAAATGGTTGCCAGTTCATGTGCTCATATCTTCCACCATCGAATGGGAGGTCCCAAAGTGAGGTCACCCACTACACCACATGACCATGTATCATGTGGTGTAGTGCCTTCAGTGCCCCTCAGGGTGGTTCTATGTGGGCCTCACCAAAACGAGGGTCAGAGATAGAGTGGCTGAGCACAAATATGCCAATCACTCCAGAAACCTAAATTATCCAATGGCTAGCCATTATATGGAAGCTCACCATGCACATGACTCCACCCTGAAAGTATATGGATTTGAAGTAATCACACTGGATGCCAGAGGTGTGGACAAAATCCAGCACCTGAAGCAAAGAGAGGCCTATTGGATTTTTGTTCTCAAGGCCAAGGAGTACCCAGGTCTAAATGAAGACTTTGATTTCTTCTGCTACCTATAGCCTCAATATATATGGAAATGCTCAACAAAACTATCTGCCCAAAGTAAAAACAGTCCCTGTTAAAACTATCTGTCTGCCCTCTAGTGCTCAAAGTAAAAATGGTTCCTGCCAAAATAAAATGACTGCCCTCTAGTGCCCTTAATTGTCCTGAAGCTAAGACGTTACCCCTTGTGGCCAGTCAGAAGAACTGAATGAGTAAAGCCTTCACCCTGCACATCTGAAGTGTGTGAGCTCCTAACATAGCTCCTCACCTCTCATTCATAATCACACCCTGAACAGGGCGCAAGCCGGCACATGTCAAAGTGTTTGAAATGTTTCCTGCCCACCCACAATAAAGGCTTTTAAATATTTAGTAACTAAGTGAATACCTGATATTTTTCTTTTTCTCAGTTCCTGGCCTGGAGTTGTGTTTTGTTGCATTCACATATCCTGCATATTTAGTTCTCTCAAACGGAAAACTCTCTGTCCCACCTTGTGATGTCATGTGGCAATGCAAGATGTGCTACATTGGTTTTTGTTTTTTCAAACTCCATACACCTTCACTAAAATAATTTTGAAGATTTCATCCATGGAACTTCACATCTGTACTGAACTAAAGGTAAAAGGTAAATGTTATCTTAAAAACTACCACTACATGACATCATGAGGTGGAACAGAGCATTTTGAGCATTGGAGATGCAGACAGACTAATAATGCAGGAACATGTGTGGAAAAAAACAACAACAAAAAACAAAAAATCACAACTTCTAACATAGCCTAACACTCACAAGAGTCTTCTTTTTTTTTTTTTTTTTTTTTTTTTTTTTTTTTGTAATAGAGAACCTTTAACTCTCTTCTTTTACCATGACGCATTTAACAGTGTCTCTTTGTGTCTCAGGTTTACGAGATTGTCATCATGCGCTCTGGCAGCTTCGACTCTCACCGCGTCTCCATCGAACGCCGCTACAGCGACTTCGCCAAACTCCACCAAACTCTGCTGGACGAATTCCAAGAAGAACTCGACGAAATCCTGCTCCCAAAAAAACTCCTCACTGGCAATTTCAACCCGGAGCAACTGCTGGAACGCCGGCTAGCACTACAAGACTACATCGCTAAACTGTACGCTAAAAGATGTGTGCGCTACTCTGAACACTTCGCTAACTTTTTCACCCATCAAGAAATGAAAAAAGCGCATAATTTACTACGCGCAGGACAGTTCACACAGAGTTTAGAGTTGCTGCAGCTCGTGTTGGAGATCCAGGAGAAACTAGCTCCGTGGCAAAGCCCTACCTTTATGGTGCCTACATTAGCGGCTTTGGCGGTTTGTCACAGGGACTTGGAGAAGCCGGAGGAGGCCTACGAATCTGCGCACCGAGCCCTGCCTGCCGTGAGGAGGTACCGGCTCAATGCGATGGAGTACCACGCGCCCCTGCTGCAGATGCTGGTGGATTTGGGGTACTCTTTGGGGCGCCCCGTGGGTCAAATGCAAGAGGAACTGATGGCTTTGAGGGACGCGGAGAGAGGGAGGGTGGACACGAGGTCGCTGAAGGAGATAGTGGTGCATAAGTTTGTTTGAAAGGATTGTGATCTGCCCGTTATAATTAGGGCTGGGTATCATTAAGAAGTTGCCGATACGATGCATACCTCGATACATAGGTCATGATATGATACATATCTTGATACAGTGCACTTTTGATTCGATGCAATATATTTCAAATCGGTTACACCCTTATCATCAGAAAGCCCACTAGTCAGAAAATCATTACCTCTTCTATTGGTTTGTCAGCAACATTTCTCTTGAACAATTGAATGTATATTTGATGAAAGCAACAGGGAATAATCCCTGGATATCAGGGAAGAATCAGTAAACTTTTGGATGTATACCAATTAAAAATTCCTGCAACATCAACATTTTAGAGATATTGACAGGAAAACGCAAAATCATGCATAACAGCATTAGCTAAGACCAGCATGACTTAATTTGTTGGTTTACAAACCCACCAATGCTATATTAAAAGAAAAAGATTTAAAATAAAATTGAAATGAAGATTGTAGAGCTCGAATTACTGAACATTTTGCAAGTTGTTGCCTGAAAATTAGACATTTATTATCCCAGCAGTCACCTCCAGTCTCTCTCTCTAAAACCTTCAAATCAGGCAAGAAATCTAGGGGTAATAATGGACTCAGACTTGAACTTTAACAGTCACATAAAATCAATAACATCTGCAGCCTTTTACCATCTAAAAAACATAGCAAAAATCAAAGGTTTACTGTCTAAATCAGACTTGGAGAAACTTATCCATGCGTTTGTCTCCAGTAGATTAGACTACTGTAATGGTCTGCTCACTGGTCTCTCCAAACGAGCTGTGAGACGCTGCAGAACATCCAGAACGCTGCAGCTCGGGTCCTTACTCGAACTAGGAAGTACGAGCACATAAGTCCTGTGCTCAGGTCTCTGCACTGACTTCCTGTGCCTCAGAGAATAGACTTTAAAGCAGCTCTGCTTGTGTACAAGTCTCTCCATGGCCGAGCACCAAAGTACATCTGTGACATGTTAGTGTCATATGAACCATCTCGCACTCTGAGGACCTCAGGGACCGACCTCCTGCTGGTGCCCAGAGTCAGAACTAAACAAGGGGAGTCAGCGTTTCAGGTTCATGCAGCTAAAACCTGGAACAGTCTTCCTGAACATGTGAGACAGGCCTCTTCTGTGACGCTGTTTAAATCCAGACTCAAAACATTTCTGTTTAACTGTGCATATAACTGAAAGGTTTTCATTCCGCACTCTTCTCTCCAATTTATGTCTCTCTTTTTAATTTTAATCTTCATGATTATTTATGTTTTGATTTGTTTTTATTATGATTTTAATGTATTTCTTATTCTGTAAAGCACTTTGAATTACTTTGTGTACGAATTGTGCTATACAAATAAACTTGCCTTGCCTTGCCTTGCCTTGCCTTACACTTCAGACAGCCATTTCCACCCAAATCATTATTTCCTCAAACATTTTTGCTGTATTTTAAGGGTTTAGTATATTTATTACTTTTAATATTTACTTTTTCAAATATTTAAAACTTGAAATACAATTTCATTTGTAACAATTTGTAACACTACCTGAACATGGATTTTCTGACTAGAGGGTCTTCTGATGATAAGGCTGACCCCTTTCAAATCAATTCGATATGGTTCACTTAAAATAAATGCTAAATCATGGCTGATACTAAAAGGCTTTTATGAAACTGCTTTTTGTGCAAAGTAAATATGAAACATGCACATTTTCATTCATTCATTCATTTTATTTGTTTGAGCAAAGTACAACAGAATTCAAAAACAGGGATGCGTATATGAACATATTTGGGACCTGGATGAAGTTTTAAAAACTTATAGCACCCTACCCCAATTATTTTACATAATCACGTGGTTCACACTTTTTTTTAATGCCTTTGGAGTGTTTACCTGTCGTATGCATTGCATAAATATACACACATACTGTACATACATACATATCATATCATACATAAGTTATCCAGTACATATATTCAGTATAAATATATGTACACATATGCATAACACACATATACATACATGCAGAAATGTATTTTCATTCATGGTCGTACTAACTAATAATAATGTTAAAGTAGGCATAAAGTTTATCATTTATGATTGTGCAAAATAAACGAGAGAATGAGAATGAAAAATTTAAGGATTTTTTTGTTTTCGTTTATGGTCGTACAAACTAATAATTGGAATGAAGAAGGCATAAACGTTTATCGTTTATAATTGAAAATGTCAAATGTGTCGCATAAACGAGTTTCCTTCCTCTAAACAAGCAACAAAACTGTAGCTCTGTAACAAAATAATTTAGTAAAATATACCAAAAAAAAAACTCTTGGCGATATATCGAAACAGCAGTCCCCGATATTGATTCTGTATCATCACATTAAACGATATGATATATTGATATTTCGATATTTTTGCACACCCCTAGTAGTAGTAGTTTCTCCGTCAACAGAGTACCTGGAATTTTGTTTCAATTGCACATTGGAGCTTTCTACCATGTTATAACATGGCTCCCTCATAAAAAACATGCCTGAAGAGGTTTTAAATGTCATCCATGCATGTTTGAGTAATCTAGAGATCTCTCCTGAGCTCTATTCAACCCTCCTTATGGTTAGCTGTAAGATTGTGTGCAATGCTCTGCCCACAAGACCACGTTAACCATGTTCCAACACAACAATTGTCCATACAGTATACAAAAGCATAATACAAAACTGTTCACTGCAACTTGACAAACATGATGTGATGTGCAGCAGTTTCATAGCAGGATGCATGCCGATTGTGTTGTAATAGTGCTCTGGAGGGGGAGTGACTTCATGAGGAGAGTAAAGGTAAGGGAGACTCAGAGCATCAAAAACAAAAGTGAAACAAAACATGCTAAAATGCTGTTTTTGGTGAAACCAATGGCGATAGCATTTTCAAAACAGTAAAAGGTAAAAGGCTGGGAGAATGGAGTCCAGTGTCTTTTGCTCAGTGCTGTCATGTCCCTGTATGACCGGAGCAGGCACCCTGGTCTCTGCAGAAAGTCAGACCTGTTCCCAGTGCATGTTTAGTCCTGGTTCAGACCTGGTTTAGGCCTAGTTTAGTCCTGTTCAGACCTGGTTTAGTCCTGGTTCAGACTTGATCTGGTAGAGGTCCCCTACCTGCTAAGCCTCATTGAAATGTTATTGCTTTGCTTAGAATGTTCCACAGTATGGCATTAAACATATCCATGTCTTGCAAGTGCTTTTATTGCTCCATTGAGATAAAAAGTCACATAGTGGACCAGCAAATGCATTGTTTCTTCAGAGCTCAGTATGTTTGATCTCATCTGACGATGTCATTAGGAGCAGAAGCATATATCATACTATACCAGTGTTCTCGGCCTACGTAGCCATTAATATCTACGGCTTTTGAGGACCACCAAAAGACATGTTCCACAAATTTTTCCACAAATTTTAGATTTTTTGTCAGTGTTGGTTTGGATTTTGTTAAAAAAATAAGATTTTTTATAGCAACAAGTTTTCATATTAAGTACTGAGCACAAAAGATTTGGCACATATGCTCGATGAAAGGACAACAACTTAACATTCCAAGTTTCCAAATATATTTCACCTTAGCTTAATTCGCACTACTCTCTTTTCTCTTTTAATGAAAAATTTATGATTATTCATATTTTGATTAGTTTGTATTGTGATTTTAATGTCTTTGTTCTGTAAAGCACATTAAATTACTTTGTGTAAGACTTGTGCTACAGTACAAATAAACTTGCCTTGTCACCAGCAGGTGGCACCCTTGTACTCTCTGTAGTGACTCACGACTTGATTTAAAGGTTGTATGGAGGATTTTTTTTTGTTTCAAGTTGTCAATGATAGCATTATAGAGGTGCAGTAGCCTTGTAATTATGATGACCAAAAAAAAGAGAATAAAAATTCATCAACTCTGGACGTGGTGGGGCTAAACATTTGCCAATAGATAAAGACACTGCCTCGTTATCTGTTAGCTGACAGGCTGTCAATCAATCTCCCTACGTTTCTAGCGTAACTGACTTGCCTGCGCGCCGCCGGTACGTGGTTTACGTACGCCTGTCACGCAGTCCACAGACGCAAGACGCACAGACGCTGTTTACTCCACCAACGCAACAGTTCGTAGCGGCTTTTTTTGACCTATATCTTCCTGGCAGTTAGCACAAAGTTTGTTGCAATGGCGACAAGAATCCAGGAGCAGTTAGCCGCAAAATAAAGTCCGTTTTTGAGGTCGCTGAAAGAAGAAGACAAGGGGAAAAGCAGCGAAGCCAAACTAAGGTGATTCTTGAAGATTCATTACAGCGATGGCGCAACTGAAGCAGACGCAGGGTCTAAAGACTGACGCATTGGTCGCCAAATTACTCCTGGACAGGTCACTTCTGCTTATTATGAAAACGTACTTTATTTCCAAGAGCTAGTCAAACGTTTTTCAGGACACGAAAGCGATATCCTATGTCTGAAAACGTAATTTTCAAGGCAAAGAAAGAGTCCGCTTGCTGCTGCGTGTTGTAGCTAGTTCATTCGCACTGAATCTCCGCGCAACCTTCTCTGCTCCCCTTTCCTGCTCCTGTCCCCGCTGCCCGATCCGCTCTTCCCCCTGCTCCTCACTTCTCCGGGCACGGAATCTCCGCGCACCGCTCCCCTCTCCTCTCTCCTCTCCCCGCTCCCTGCTCCGATCTTCTCCCTGCTCCTCACTTCTCGTCCGCGAACGAAATGTCCGCACACCCGCTCCCCCCGCTCCTCACTTCTCCGCCTTGCCTAACCAACACTGTAGTTAGTTAGTTAGTTAGTTAGCAACATTTGAAAAAGGACAAACAGTCGCTGGATTTCTCTTTCCTTGGAAAATCCTCTATACAACCTTTAAGATTCTGACAAGGCCTGTCACAATAACACAATTGCGATATATTGCACACACACACCTACTTGTTTAGAGTTTCTGTTAGTTAGCCAGGTCTGTTGACTTGCACTAAGTGGAGATTGTGCCTGAGTCATATTAGCGGACTCATTCAGGCCCCTGATGGGTGCTTTCATACATCTGAGCCTGACCCAGCTATCACTATTGTTTTAGTTGTTTTGATTTAGGTCTGAGGATGGAGTTGTAAATAGGAGACAAATGATATCTGAGCCCTCCATTTCTGTTCAAAGATGGATTGTCTTTCCTAACAAAAATAGTCTCTGTAACTCCCCTCTTAAATTTTTTTTTTTCTCTGGCTAAGATCTGCACCTCACTATCCTCAGAGAAGTGGTAAGTGGCTTTCAGATGGAGATGTACAGCAGGCTGTCTGTATTGGTACATCCTCGTTTAATGGATGAGGTTTGATGAGCTGCGAAATGTATTTGATCAAAAAGTTGGACAGAATTGAATGTCTCCTTTGAATTTTACCGTGGCGACTGAGGGATTTCACAAAAACCTTAAAGAAGGTTCATCTTAAATCTAAATGCACAATACAAGTACAAACTATTTTCAGTGTAGAACAATATATAATATATAAGCACAATATTACAGTGAATAAAAACATAAAGTCCTATAGACATCAAGTATTTTGTCTGATAAACTGTGGGTTCCTCCCTAACTGGCCTTTATATTAAAAAGGCCCATACTACGCATTTTCCAGAAATGCCATGATTAAAAAAATGAATGGAAATGTAATTACTTCTGGAACCGGGGTGGCCGTCACTGCTGAGCTCCATAGCAAGTGATTTACTGAACTATAGGCTACTGAACAGTGATAATGCTTTACATTTATGGCAAACTGCCCATATCTTATATTGGTATTATATTGTCTAAAAACACATGATATTATCATTGCCAAGAGCCGTCTAATCAGACAGTCTCCTGAAACTAATCTGAAACTTGCTGTGCTTAATATCAGCTCTTTATCTAACAAATCACTTTTTAATTAATGATTTTAATCTTGACATTATTTTTTTAACCGAAACACGGCTTGACAAAAACACAGGTCATGCAGCGCAAATGGAATCAAATGGTCCCAATTTCAAATTTGAATCTGAAACACAGGTAAACAAAATGGGTAGAGATGTGTGTGCATTTGTAGAGATCATTTGGTTACACACAGGTTGCCATACTCTACATATTCATATACAAACCTCCTCAGCACTGTCAAAGTTTTATTGATGATTTTATTGAGATGCTTTAAGTCATTTACACCAACTTTGATGGTTTGGTCATTACAGGTGATTTTAATGTACATGTGGATAATGTGTGTGATGAAAATGCCAAAGAACTCAGTGTTGTCCTTCAAACTTTTGGTCTGACTCAGCAGGTCACTCACAACAGAGGGCACACCTGCTCATTACAAAAGGTGTAAATACTTCAGATGTCAATGAGGTTGATGTTGCTCTGTCTGATGATTTCTGTGTCTTCTTTGACCTGTCTGTTATTCCCAAACCACCGGCTGCTCCTACAGCTGTTTGAAGGAGACACATAAATGATAACACAGGTGCACTGTTCATGGAAATGATACACTTTGAAATTGCCTCATGTTCTAATGTTGATGATGTGTTGAACTCTGTGACTTTGAGTGTTTTGAATGTTCTGGATGCCATCGCCCTGATAAAGGTTAAAATGGTTAAAGATAGGCAAAAAGCTCCGTGGAGGAATGATGACTCAGTCAGAGCACAGAAAAGGGAGTGCCGGAAGCCTGAGCGGAAATGGCGCAAGTCAAACCTCCTCGTTTTTTGGCAAAGTCCTTGAAAAAGCTGTTTACCAACAGCTTACGAACTTTCTCCAAATGAACAACTCCTTTGATGTTTTCCAGTCAGGTTTTAGAGCCCACCACAGCACTGAGACTGCTCTTTTCAAGGTGACAAATGACATCCGCCTGAACACTGATGCAGGCAAAGTCTCAGTCTTGATCCTGTTAGATCTGAGTGCTGCTTCTGACACTGTCGATCATGGGATCCTCTTACAGAGACTAGAGGACTGGGTGGGCATCTCTGGTACTGCACTAAACTGGTTCAAGTCCTATCTAGAAGACAGGAAGTATTTTGTTGAAATTGGAAACTGTGTCTCAGATCACATGGCTCTGACCTGTGGGGTGCCTCAGGGGTCAATCCTGGGCCCCCTGTTGTTCAATCTCTACATGCTGCCATTAGGCCAGTTAATAAGCAGCAATAATGTGTCCTACCACAATTATGCAGATGACACTCAGATCTACGTCTCTCTGGCAGCAGGAGACTATGGACCAGTGGACTCACTCGGTCACTGCATCCAACAGATCAGTGTGTGGATGCAAAACAACTTTCTCCAGCTAAACTCTGACAAGACTGAAGTCATAGTGTTTGGTCCACAGAAACAAAGGGACAGTGTCAGCAGTCACCTCCAGTCTCTCTCTCTAAAACCTTCAAATCAGGCAAGAAATCTAGGGGTAATAATGGACTCAGACTTGAACTTTAACAGCCACATCTTACCATCTAAAAAACATAGCGAAAATCAAAGGTTTACTGTCTAAATCAGACTTGGAGAAAGTTATCCATGCGTTTGTCTCCAGTAGGTTAGATACTGTAATGTTCTGCTCACTGGTCTCTCCAAACGAGCTGTGAGACACTGGAGAACATCCAGAACTCTGCAGCTCGGGTCCTTACTCGAACTAGGAAGTACGAGCACATAAGTCCTGTGCTCAGGTCTCTGCACTGGCTCCTGTGCCTCAGAGAATAGACTTTAAAGCAGCTCTGCTTGTGTACAAGTCTCTCCATGGCCGAGCACCAAAGTACATCTGTGACATGTTAGTGTCATATGAACCATCTCGCACTCTGAGGACCTCAGGGACCAGCCTCCTGCTGGTGCCCAGAGTCAGGACTAAACAAGGGGAGTCAGCGTTTCAGGTTCATGCAGCTAAAACCTGGAACAGTCTTCCTGAACATGTGAGACAGGCCTCTTCTGTGACGCTGTTTAAATCCAGGCTCAAAACATTTCTGTTTAACTGTGCAAATAACTGAAAGGTTTTCATTCCGCACTCTTCTCTCCAATTTATGTCTCTCTTTTTTAATTTTAATCTTCACGATTATTTATGTTTTGATTTGTTTTTATTATGATTTTAATGTATTTCTTATTCTGTAAAGCACTTTGAATTACTTTGTGTACGAATTGTGCTATACAAATAAACTTGCCTTGCCTTGCCTTGCCTTGCCTCATTATAGTTCTAAATTTGTCTGCTGTGAATATTGTTTGTTTCTCCTCAAATTCACTAGGAGCAACAGGGGTCCTACTTGAGACACTGGGGAGAAACCTTTTTAATGACTCAAATTTCAAATCAAATAGTCCTAAAAACATACAATTGAGAAAGAATAAAACATTTGTGAATTTCAAAAATGTTTTTATTGATAATATTAAAGACACAAATGTGTACGCTTCAACTGAACATGGCACAGTTTTTGTTTTTGTTTTGTTTTGTTATGCATTTCACCAATCCAAGTACCTTTGTATAGTTTCAACTCTTTGTATTATATACATACACACAAGTCCGGTCAAGTGGTAATGGAGGGAAACAGGGGCAGTTTTTTTACATTCAAATAGCTCTTATTCAGAAACTAGAGGGACTATTGAAATAAGTAAAGTATCAGAATGTAGGAAAGAGTTAACACTCCAACAGGGTCAAGTTAAACCTGTGATATTCTTTCAAGTTGTTGACAAAAAATTAAAAAACTCATGTCAGTAACGGAAGGAATGAAATATGCAGCACTTTTTGGGCAATAAATCCAAACAGTGATAACTAGTGGTTCTCACTTACATATCCTTAACACACTGGTTTGAATATTTGCTTCATATAGTTTTCTACCATATGATACAAGATTAGGTTGAAAAACCTCTTACTTTTTGACTAATGAGATTTTTTATTAAGAAAGGTCATGGTAATGGAGGGAAAAGTAACAGAGGGAAAATTGTACAAGCAAGTAAAAGGTGCATGATTTTGCATGATTTCTCAGCTTTTTTCTTCCGAATACTTTAATATTACTTCAAAATGAAAGGAAACTATTTCTATAAAATATGTCAGTCCTTCCAAGCAAATTTTTATCATTTTTTTTTTTAAAATCATGTACCTTCATCAACAGTTCAAAGATCGAATAACACAAGATATGATGAAATACATCCATTTATTTACATGATTAACTTTTCCTTAAGAACCAATATTTATATATATGAACTGCTTCTCAGCAGGGGTAAGAGCCATGATCAATACAAAAAATTTGGCTGAAAATTTCTCAACAAAATGTGGCTAACCACACCACCACAGAATGCTAAATGACACTCATAGAATATCACAAGGCTATTTAAAGCTTGGCAGAGATGACAGGGAAGCCACCTCTGTCTCGGATGCCAACAAGAAGGAAAGAGGGAGACGTGGTGGCTTCAACACCTCACACCTGCACATGGTTAGCATGGCTACGAGATGACTAGTAAATTCGTAATGCTAGTCATGTCCATTCAAACACTGTCAAGGTAATATAATGAATCAAACCAACAAACTGCAAACTTGAAACATAAATTTATTCATGATATTAAACTATACTCGCCATTCATTTCAAAGACTTCACTCATATGTTTTGTAATATCTGAGTTTATTCTCAAAATATTGTATATTTTTACAGATAATGCTAAAAAAGAGACCACATTAACCTAATACAATACCATAATTATGAAAATAATACACTATGTATGGAATAATTCAGGGAGAATGCAGTAGAAAGTGTTTACTATAAGAACTGTTTTCCCTCCATTACCTTTCCCAGGGAAAAAATATGATAATTAATAAAAATATATATATATATGTAGAAACAGAATTCATTAGATTGCTGCAGGAAAATGCTTAGTGGTATCAATATCCTTGCTTTTAGAAAGTTTCATGATGAAATATAAAGTTTAACACATGTAAAACTTAAAAAAACATCATTTTTTGGTAACAGAGAGAAAAGTAACGGAGGGAATTTTTTTTAGACTTGTAAAACACAGGTTTTACCAGATACTAACACCTAATAGTTTTAATTTTCATAAGTATACTACCTAGAGATGTAGATTAGTCAAAGATGAAGCTTGAAAGTTAACCTGAAGAGGATTTTGCAGGTCTTTGAAATTTGGGAAATAGATTTTGTTCAAGGCCTAAGAATTGTACATGTGACATGGTATGTTTATTAAAATGTAACTTTAGAACTAGAACTAAACTAGAGTACATATGCTATCTGTTGATCACTTCCTGTTATGTGAGGTAAGTGAAAAGTTGTGACATTCGTTTCACACGTTGCCTAGTTTTGCTTGCTCATCTATGATCTACTCTGACATCTGGGGTCAGAGTTTTTTCACTTACCACACATAACAGGAAGTGATCAGTTTCTCTGACCCCAGATGTCAGAGTGGGTCATAGATGGTCTGTGCCCTGACTAGCACCGTAGACTGCTCATGTACCACTCTGTATGCCCTGTGCCATTGGAAGCTTCAAGTCAATAAAGAAACTGTCTTGGTATCACAATGTTTATTAAATTCTCAGCATTTGCTTTGTAATTGGAGAATTTCCATGACAGTGTTTACTTGAGAAAATAACCCCATGCAAATTTTGATGAATAATTTTTTCCCCATTTTATCCTAAATGCTCAAAATTTTTGCTTGATTTTTGACCAATAAACCACACTAAAAAATTCATGTTTTCTTAAGAGTTAAATGATTGGGACCCTGCATTGCAAATTCCACCTTCAGAGAGACGACACACAGAGAGACAGTTGGCCTTTTGTTGAACTCATGTCAAACTTTACGACAACCACCATTGCCACATTCAGCGGTCGTCTGCTGTTCACACTCTAATGTACATCTTTTTCTTATCTACGGCCCTTCGGTTGACTCTGACCGGCCCAGTTAAGATAATTTGGAATTACAAAATACACATATTTGATCATTTTACCTCATGCATGGACTGAAGCTGCATTGCTTTTATTTTAGAGGTGTTTTGTTAAATGACATTTTTTTTGTAAGGCAACCTCACTTTTTCATTGCTTAGTCATAACATAAACCTTACCAGTCTGACCAGCTCATCAAAACAATGCTATTTACTGCTTTTTATAAAGAAATACAATTAATATTATGCAGAACTGAATTAAGCATTTGTCCCGGCAATCCACAGTATTTTCTGTATCTCATGTGGCCCCATGGAAAAAAGTCTTCCCCTTTAGTTTAATATTAACTGTGGGGGTTGATAAGGGCCCTTGCACTGTTGTAAACTTTGTAATTAATTTCTGTTTGTCCAGCTTCTAATACAAGGGTATTCTCAAACTCATGGACATGCATGCATAATAGAAATCTACAACCCACTTATTTTCAGTCAAATTGGCCATTCTGAGAAGAATCTGGACCAGTTTGTACTCCAAATCTACATATAAAAAAATAACCCAAAAAATGTATATGAATTTTATATTAATTCCGCCTCATGTTTAGTGAGATATTCTTCAGCTTTGACATAGGAACTCTCAAGACCCACCAAATCCCAAATCAGACCATCCCCAGGGACACCAGCTTATATTCTTATATTTACCTCCCAAAATTTAAGCGAACTTTGAAATCTGACTTTCCTCTGTGTAGAGCTTGTTCACTTCAAATGAGAGTACAGAGATATTTAGGAGACAGCAGAGGCCAAAACTACAGAACCCCAGCTTCACAAAGAGTTCAGCCACTTGTCTATGCTCCAGAAAGTTTACAAACAGATTCAGTTTAAATTAAGAGTCATCTTAATCAGGCATTTTAGGAAAAATAGGCCAAAACATGAAGGGGTTAATAATTTCAAGGGTCCAGATAGGGCTGGGTATCATTAAGAAGTTGCCGATACGATACATACTTCGATACATAGGCCACGATACAATACATATCTCGATACAGTGCACTTTCTATTCAACACAATATATTTCAAATCGATTTGATACGGTTCAATAAAAAATAATGGCTAAATCATGGCTGTGATCCTAAAAGTCTTTGTTAAACCGTTTCCTGTGCATTGTTAACATAAAAAATGCCCATTTTAATAATCAAAACAGTGAAAATGTCAAATATGTTGCATAAACGAGTTTCCCTCCTCTTAACAAGCAACAAAACTGTAGCGCTGTAATAAAAAAAATGTAGCAAAATATACCAAAAAATACTCTTGGTGAAGTATCAATACAGCAGCTCACGATATCGATACTGTATCATCACATTAAATGATATGATATATTGATATTTTGATATTTTTGCACACCCGTAGGTCCAGATGAGTCCTGTGTGAGGGATGCATTTCTCGAAAGGGCATCACACCACTTTTATCCTCCCCATGATGTGAGGAGTTTTTATTGGGTGCCCAAAATATTCATTTGGGTGGAGTCCATGGCTACAACCCACCCAGTTTCTGAAATAAAAAGACAGGGTGACGCACAGAGCTACGCAGTTAACCATGGACCCCACTTGTGCTTGTGATACTGATGAATCCTCCTTTGACATCCAAAAGATGAAAGCAGAACTGATGCAGCTAAGAGCCGAGATTAAGCAGCTTCAGACCGAAAACAAGGGTGAACTTCTAAATTTTAGAATACATAGTTAGCATGTATTATCATCATTATTATTATTATTATTATTATTATTATTATTATTAGTAGTAGTAGTAGTAGTAAGTAGTAGTAGTAGTAGTAGTAGTAATAATAGTAGTAGTAATAGTAGTAGTAGTAGTAGTTGTTGTGATAGTATTATTCATAATAATATAGTTTGTGTTAAATAGCATTCTTTTTATGCTACTGTCTTTTTCTCTGTTTCAGTTAGAAAAGTGGCTTTCTCTGCTGCATTGCTGGAGTCAGGTGACAAGTTTTTTGGACCATTTAATACTGATACTACTCTTGTGTATAAGTATGTTACCACAAACTTTGGACATGGCTACAACTCAACAACAGGTAAATTAACGTAAACATCATTCAAAGCTACGTCTTTATAATACTGTTCAAAACTTCCTTTAGGCATCTTCACTGCCCCGGTCAAAGGAGTGTACCACTTTGAGATTTTTGCACTATGCGATTCTGGTCACCCTGCTGAAGCTTATCTGATGAAAAATGGGTGTGGTGTGTTTATGGCGCATGAAAGCAGTAGTTCTGGATGCACCACTGCGGGGAATGCAGTCTCACTGTCTCTGGAGTCTGGAGATGTGGTCTATGTCGTTTTGCCTGCCAGCCGCAAACTTTACGACAACCATCATCGCCACAACACATTCAGTGGTCACCTGCTGTTCACACTGTAATATGTGCTTCTTCCTCTTATCTGGGACTGGGTCATACGAGCTGCAGCTGGGACTCCCAGACTTCCTCCAGCTCCTCCAGGTTGAAAATCATGTTGGCCTATAAAAGCATGCAATAATAAAATACAACTTTAATCTCTTAAGAAGTAGGGGACTTTTCTTGATTGAATGAATGAATGTCTTATATCCACTATCTGATAAAAGGAAGCAGGTAAAACATGAATGAACAGCTGTAGCACACAGATTTTCAGTCAAATCAACCTTTCAGAGAAGAATCAGAAGAATCAGAATCAAATATGACTTAATTATGACTTAATTATAATAAAAGTGCAAATACGGGTTTAAAATCTACAAAAAAAAAAAAAAAAAGCACAGTTACCCCAAAAATCTATTCAATTACAGTGCCTTTGCATGCCTGCTTATAATGTAGACATAGGAAAGGGTTCAAATCTGGTTGGCCACTCCAGGTCCAGGTAAATAACCAGTTTGTTTAATTGTACTCATAATATTGCACTTTTATTTTTTTTTTTTTAAGCGAGAAAGATAAATATTTAAACATTTCTGATCCTGGAGCCATCTCAGTGAAAAAAGTCTGGATATGCATGGGTTTACAGACCCCATATGTTTACTCCTATTAAGTAATATATTCTACAGTGTAACAGTACTTCTGCTTGAGTAATATATTTTTATTGAAGTAACAGCACTCTTAGCAAAAGTTGTGGTTCCTCTTCTCACTGTAAGTAAGTCTAGAAGTGACAAAAGCTTTATGTTGACAATATGAAGTGAACATTTGTGTCTCTTGCTCCGTTCCTTCAGATATGATTTAGTTTGCCTCATTTTTGTATCTATCCTTTGAAAATGCCAGATTTTGTGAACTGGCCTGTTTAATGTTGTGTTCTACGAATTAGGCCTACATTCACTTTAAATTTGAAATCAGATATTAAGGCCAGACAGGTACCATTACATGAGTAGTAGTTTTGTAGTTTTATTGTAATATATCGGACCACTACTATGTATTTCTTCTTGAGTCTTTTTTTTCACCTCTGCTCTTCTAAAACGTCCCACAGCTCTCCGGGAGGGGGCGGTGTCACACATATAAATTCTGTCACTTCCTCTCCAGACCGGAAAAACACACCAGCGTGGTTCCGCTCTGTCTGTCGCCAGACAGGGTGACGCACAGAGCTACGCAGTTAACCATGGACCCCACTTGTGCTTGTGATACTGATGAATCCTCCTTTGACATCCAAAAGATGAAAGCAGAACTGATGCAGCTAAGAGCCGAGATTAAGCAGCTTCAGACCGAAAACAAGGGTGAACTTCTAAATTTTAGAATACATAGTTAGCATGTATTATCATTATTGGCCCTCGCCACTAACAAAGTTAGGGGCGAGGGGTATTGTTCTTCGCCGGTTTCTTACGTTTGTTTATTGGCCCTCGCCACTTACAAAGTTAGGGGCGAGGGGTATTGTTCTTCGCCGGTTTCTTACGTTTGTTTATTGGCCCTCGCCACTAACAAAGTTAGGGGCGAGGGGTATTGTTCTTCGTCGGTTTCTTTTTTTTTAAATTCCCTTTTCTGACCAAACGATTGCATTTTTGACCCCCCGAACATGGACGAAAAGTCCCCAAACCGGGGTCCAGATTGATCGGCCCGGTGGAAAATTCGATAAAATGGGCATTGCAACAATGACCCAAGTGACCCGACTCAACAGCGCCGCTTACAATTTGACCCCTATGGGAGTGTGGACAGGCAAAGTTTGTCACAGGGAAACGAAATTCGGAACAATGATAGAGAACAATGAGACAAGCCAAAAGATGACTTGGAGCATGACCCTATGACGAACAGGAAGTCGGCCATATTGGATCAAACATTCGCCGCCATTTTGACTTAGGGGTCTACAAAAAGATTCAAGTCCCCGGGGTTTGGTCCAAATGAGCTCAAATTTGACATGTCACAACTACAGACATGAACTCACAGATGTTGCCAATGTTTTTTTTTGATACTCCTTACGGTTCGCCCGTAGCACGCCGCCGAAAAACGCCTTCATTTCCTGTTTTTTCGGTGACCTGTCACGGCCACAGGCATTGTCCTAGAGAACTCTAATTCAAATCACAATTGTGTGATCCAGGTCTGAATGTAATGAAAAATGAAATTTAATAAAAGTGAACTCTATAGCGCCCCCTAGCATAGACGTGAAACGTCAACATTATCGGATTTGTACCAAATTCGGGGATTAAATTCTATGCATGATTATGAGCAAAAAAGTTTATTACAGACATGATGCATTTTCAACCATTGGCCAGCAGGGGCGCAAAGACTCCACTGAAAAATAGTTAAAAAATTATTACACCCACAGACTTAGTCCAATCGTGCTGAAATTTGAATCACTAATGCCTGATCACGGCCTGAATATAATACACTATAAAGTATATGAAAAGTGAACTCCATAGCGCCCCCTAGCATAAACTTGAAACGTCAACATTATCGGATTTGTACCTAATTCGGGAATTAAATTCTATGAATGATGACAAGCAAAATAGTCTATTACAGACATGGTGCATTTTTGACGCTTGGCCAGTAGGGGCACAAAGACTCCCCCAAAAAATAGTAAAAAATTTATTACACCAACAGGCTTAGTCCAATTGTGCTGAAATTTGAATCACTAATGCCTGATCACGGCCTGAATATAATACACTATAAAACATATGAAAAGTGAACTCTATAGCGCCGCCTAGCATAGACATGAAACGTCAACATTATCGGATTTGTACCAAAGTTGGGTATTAAATTCTATGCATAATTACAAGCAAGAAAGTGTATTACGGACATGGTGCATTTTTCACTGTTGGCCAGTAGGGGTGTAAAGACTGCCCCAAAAATATTTACAAAATTATTACAGGGACATGTTTAGTTCGATCGTGCTGAAATTTGAATCACTAATGCAAGATTTTAGCCTGAATATAATACACTATAAAGTATATGAAAAGTGAACTCCATAGTGCCCCCTACCATAGTGTAACAAACAGGCTGGTTTGTTACCCCAGAACCACACTTAGCACCTTCACCCTTCACTAGAGCACTTTAAAACACTGCACTTTCCTAGCACACAGCACTTTTAACATATTTGCACATCACAAAATAAATTGCACACAATTGGTTTTAAAAAATATTTATTGTCTTTCCTTTAACCATTTTTTATTCCTGAGGCACAGCACGTTAATTGGAAGTTGCTTGTCCCTGGAGGAAAAGGGAGACAATAACAAATTACATTTTAAATTGACTTTGTGCAATAAATATGGTGCAATATCTGTTTTAGAATGTTTTAAGTGTTGATGTGTTTAGTGTATTTTATTGTGTTTTAATGAATGGTGTGAATCTGCTTTTACTTACCTCCCCTTTTTATCTTCTGTCCAGGTGTGAAAAGAGTCCCCCGGAAACGAGCTCCCTCTTTTATGGTTCCGGGCTGGACCACGTGTAACATTTTGTACAGGGGTTTTAGGTTAGGTGTTTTATTGGTTTGTGGGTTTTAACATTTAATTGGTGTAATGGTTTTAGGGTTTTATGTATATAGTTGGTGGTTTTAATAGTTATCTGGGTTTTGGGTTGTTTTATGGAGGTTTAGGTTTTAATTTTACGCTAATGATAATTTTAACCATCCCTGTTTTAGCATAGTGGTTTTATCCAATCAGTAGGACCGGCATAAAAGGCGCCTTCAAGATCAGTCTGTGTTCTGCTGCTGGAGAGGAAACTGCTGCCTGCCTCCGTTTTGCACCCTGCACTTTTTGCACTTGCACTTTTGTAGTCATTGAAAAAACAAAAGTAAACTGTGGACCACAAGTACCGGTCTGTGTCTGGATTTGTTTTTTACCTTGCTCACTGAACCCCAAGCCGCTCACGGTCAACCTACATTACATTTGGATCCCACGTCTGACACCAAATGTAACGTCGGTTGACCATGAGCGCGGCTTTAATTATTATTATTATTATTATTATAATAATAATAATAATAATAATAATAATTAGTAGTAGTAGTAGTAGTAGTAGTAGTAGTAGTAGTAGTAGTAGTAGTAGTAGTAGTAGTAGTAGTAATAATAGTAGTAGTAATAGTAGTAGTAGTAGTAGTTGTTGTGATAGTATTATTCATAATAATATAGTTTGTGTTAAATAGCATTCTTTTTATGCTACTGTCTTTTTCTCTGTTTCAGTTAGAAAAGTGGCTTTCTCTGCTGCATTGCTGGAGTCAGGTGACAAGTTTTTTGGACCATTTAATACTGATACTACTCTTGTGTATAAGTATGTTACCACAAACTTTGGACATGGCTACAACTCAACAACAGGTAAATTAACGTAAACATCATTCAAAGCTACGTCTTTATAATACTGTTCAAAACTTCCTTTAGGCATCTTCACTGCCCCGGTCAAAGGAGTGTACCACTTTGAGATTTTTGCACTATGCAATTCTGGTCACCCTGCTGAAGCTTATCTGATGAAAAATGGGTGTGGTGTGTTTATGGCGCATGAAAGCAATGGTTCTGGATGCACCACTGCGGGGAATGCAGTCTCACTGTCTCTGGAGTCTGGAGATGTGGTCTATGTCGTTTTGCCTGCCAGCCGCAAACTTTATGACAACCATCATCGCCACAACACATTCAGTGGTCACCTGCTGTTCACACTGTAATATGTGCTTCTTCCTCTTATCTGGGACTGGGTCATATGAGCTGCAGCTGGGACTCCCAGACTTCCCTTCCCCAGACTTCCTCCAGCTCCTCCAGGTTGAAAATCATGTTGGCCTATAAAAGCATGCAATAATAAAATACAACTTTAATCTCTTAAGAAGTAGGGGACTTTTCTTGATTGAATGAATGAATGTCTTATATCCACTATCTGATAAAAGGAAGCTGGTAAAACATGAATGAACAGCTGTAGCACACAGATTTTCAGTCAAATCAACCTTTCAGAGAAGAATCAGAAGAATCAGAATCAAATATGACTTGATTATGACTTAATTATAATAAAAGTGCAAATACGGGTTTAAAATCTACAAAAAAAATAAAAAATAAAAAGCAGTTACCCCAAAAATCTATTCAATTACAGTGCCTTTGCATGCCTGCTTATAATGTAGACATAGGAAAGGGTTCAAATCTGGTTGGCCACTCCAGGTCCAGGTAAATAACCAGTTTGTTTAATTTTACTCATAATATTGCACTTTTTTTCTTCTTTTTTTTTTAAGCGAGAAAGATAAATATTTAAACATTTCTTATCCTGGAGCCATCTCAGTGAAAAAAGTCTGGATATGCATGGGTTTACAGACCCCATATGTTTACTCCTATTAAGTAATATATTCTACAGTGTAACAGTACTTCTGCTTGAGTAATATATTTTTATTGAAGTAACAGCACTCTTAGCAAAAGTTGTGGTTCCTCTTCTCACTGTAAGTAAGTCTAGAAGTGACAAAAGCTTTATGTTGACAATATGAAGTGAACATTTGTGTCTCTTGCTCCGTTCCTTCAGATATGATTTAGTTTGCCTCATTTTTGTATCTATCCTTTGAAAATGCCAGATTTTGTGAACTGGCCTGTTTAATGTTGTGTTCTACGAATTAGGCCTACATTCACTTTAAATTTGAAATCAGATATTAAGGCCAGACAGGTACCATTACATGAGTAGTAGTTTTGTAGTTTTATTGTAATATATCGGACCACTACTATGTATTTCTTCTTGAGTCTTTTTTTTCACCTCTGCTCTTCTAAAACGTCCCACAGCTCTCCGGGAGGGGGCGGTGTCACACATATAAATTCTGTCACTTCCTCTCCAGACCGGAAAAACACACCAGCGTGGTTCCGCTCTGTCTGTCGCCAGCTCGTGCTTATCTTTTAAATTACTTTTTCTGCAAAACATTACTGAAAATCAAACCGTGGAAGATGGCCAACGACAACACGAAACTCTCCAAAAACCTGCTCCGAATGAAGGTGAGAAATAATCAAGTTTTTACAAGATTTACATAAAAAGAACGCCTTGTTTACGTCTCGGCTTCACACACCACGTTTAAAGAGCCTGATATTTTAAGAACAAATTACATTATTAAGGTTTATGTTGGCTGTAATTTAGATTGTATGTTCTATGTTGTAATGTTTGTTTTGCCATTTAATAATAAACGAATATACATAATTGGAATGAATAGGTATTATAGATTCATTGGTAGGACTTATGGGTAGATTTATTTTTATTAAAATTTTGACATTCAAATACGATATACAAAGCAAAAAGAGAAAAGTTATAAGACATAATGTTGACGTGAGAGCGGAGGATGCAGAGGAGAGGGACAGATGGAGCAGAGGGTACAGAGGAGAGGGTACAGAGAGATCAGGATGCAGAGAGGAGAGGTTCAAATGGATCAGAGAATGCAGAAGACAGAGGAGAGGGACCGGAAAGGGACAGATGGATCAGAGGATGCAGAGAGGAGAGGTTCAGGTGGAGCAGAGGAGACGGATAGAGGAGACGGAGGATGCAGATGAGATGGTTAGAGGAGCAGAGGATGCAGAGGAGAGGTTCCGATGAAACAGAGGAGACGGACAGATGGATCAGAGGATGCAGAGGAGACGGACAGATGGATTAGAGGATGCAGAGGAGACGGACAGATGGATTAGAGGATGCAGAGGAGACGGACAGATGATGCAGAGGATTGACTCTGGTCTTGTTTCAGTTCATGCAGAGGGGACTTGATGCAGAGACGAAGAAGCAGTTGGAGGAGGATGAGAGGAGGATCATCAGTGACGAGCACTGGTACCTGGACCTGCCTGAACTCAAGGCCAAAGAGTAAGTCACTGTTTATTGCTGCTGAACCAACAATAGCAATTTAAAATTGTCACGATAACATTTCAACCTCACTCAATAGACTCGAAACAATAATGATAGTAAAAAAAACAAACAAAAAAACTCTTTATTTAGACAATACAATGTGATTTTCAACATTAAATCTTAGTATTTTCCCTTCTATTTTTCTAGTTTTTCTGTCATCTGTAAAAATGTTGAATAAATAAAATGTTTGGATGACTTCAGTAGTTGAAATAAAACTTTGACTTTGAGCACAAAAGGATCAAAGGTTTGTAGTAATCTGTATGTGCGTTTCTGTTTATGGGCACCATTTTGAGGACTTTTGACTACACAAATGCTACTTTTGCATTAGTCTGAAATTCCTGATTATTTGTGTTTTCAGAAACCTGATTGTTGAGGAGAAGAGTATTGTTCCCTGTGAAGACCTGAGATACGGGCGAGTGTCATTTATGGGATTTAACCCAGAAGTCGAGGTCAATGAGGCTAAAATATGTTTTTTATTAATAATTTTTATTTTAAACTTAATCTTGAAACTTATTTTTGTTGTGTTTGCAGAAGTTGATGGCTCTGATGAATCCTAAAGAAGAGACTGAGGAAGATGAGGAGGAGGAGGACTTCAGGAAAATGCAAACGGACGTCACGGATGAAGACATGGCTCTCAGGTAACGGAGACAAACCTGATGTAACTTTTTAGAAATAAAAACATTTGTTTAAATGTAAAAAAATAAATAAATAAATAAACAACAAATGCCATGATCCTGATGAACCAAAAGTACTATAATTTATTTTTAACCTACCCATCATTTAATCAGTTTTACTTGTGATGTCATCAGGTGGTAATCCTGAAAATCTATTTTGACAATTCGGACAAGCATTTGCGTTTTATGGTTTATGTTGCAAATCCTCATCTAATCTTTAATTGGATTTGCATTTCATATTTTTATAATAGGGTTCTGTTCAAAGTTCACATTTTAAACGCTGTCCATTCAGATTGTGATTCTGATTACAATAAATCTTGCAGCTCTTATCTGAAACCTTACACCAGACTCTTCATCATTTCCATGTTCAAATTTCCATTTACATGTATTAAAAAATGACTCCATCAAATGCACCCAAGAATCCTACTATGCCACATCTGTGTTTCAGGTACGAGAGTTTGGTGAGCAGCATGAAGAAGAAGTTTGCAAAGAAAAGAGACAGAGCCATGATCGAAGAGGATTTAAATCAGAAAGTCACAAACACCAAGAGAGTCTTTTTGAAACCTCAGGACTGAATCAAATACATGTGATTTTTATGTCAAACTGAAAATAAGATTTTTTTAATGACTGTGACTGTACAGTTTGTGAATGGATATTATATATCCCCTTTTTAAAAGAAAGTGATGGAACCATTAAAGGACCTGAACATGGAGGTCTTGTCATTGAGTTTTTTTATCTGTTCGATTTGAGTTTGGGGTTTTGGTATCAAGTCATGTTTTAAAGATCAAAGCTGCAGTAAATTTACAAGTTGAGAAGCAAAGAGTGGCCTGATTAACAGGTGTATTACCCAATCAGGGACATGCATGGTCTGTACGTATCAAAGCTGACATGGCTGCTTATGAGGAAAAAACAAAAGGACAAAAGATATCCTGAAAGTTCAGGTTGAATAAATTATTCCCAGCATTTATAAAATGAATTACTGCGCCGAGTGCTACAATTATCATGGGCTCCATTCATGTCTTCACCTCCCAGGTCTTCTCCAACTCTTATTTGAGCCCCTGGCATTTCTCTAGTTTCTTGTGTTCTTTCCTGATGTTCCCATCGCTTGGTATTACAATGTTGACCACCACAGCTTTGTTTTGTTCTGTTGCTTATCCAGCACCACTGTGGCTGGTTAGTATCTGGGAGTCCCACAGGGTCTTGGCTCAGTCATTCTCCACAACCACTGGAAGTGTTTTCCACCTTGACCTTCGCATCTCCAGCCTGTACTCTGCACAGATATTTCTGTACACTATGCCCGCCACTTGGTTACCTGGACGACTGAAGGTTTACTCAGAAATCAACATTAAAATGACAAAAAACAAACAAACAAATGCCTCATGTTTTTGTTTTTATTTGATATCTTCTTTTTACAGCAAAGTCGTTGTGTTGTGTCTCAGAAATACAAAAACAGGCACTTCATAATAACTGCATTGTCCATAATAAAATAGCTTTAAATCTCTATATTTTACACATATTTACAATCTACACAAATGAAGAACACTGGTGATGGTTTATTACATTAGAACAGAACAGAGAAAGCATTAAAACAATGAAGGTGCATATGACAGGTTTTCATGTTTTTAGAATTTTTCTGAGATAGTACCGGTGGTCAATATTTATCGTAGTTTTACATCAGTTAAGTGACAGTTTGTGGAAAAAAGTTAGGAAGAAAAGCACAAAAATACAAGAACCTATGTCTACCCTTTTTAACATTATGATTGGTAACATGCCTCTACGATGTCCAACCAGGAAGTAAAATTATAAATAAATTAAAAAGATAGTTAACATCATTATATTTAAGATTTTTAGTAAAATCTTAAATATAATGATAGAGAAATGAGTAGTCAAACCTGCCATAAGCACTTTTAAGATGTGAGTAAACATGTGTATAAGCTGTAGCCTGCTCTATGCTTCTGTAAATGTGTAAGTAATCAAAGTGATAATACAAAAAGTACTGCTGCTACTAACAATTATTTTAGTAGTCAACTAGTCGGTGCTTATTTTTTCAGCTGATTAACTAGTCAAACCATTATTTATACTGGAACATTTTGGGGAAGGGTCCATCATCTGCTTGTCTCCATATTGCTTTGACTGGAATGTTCCACCATATGGTGTTAAAATTCCTTATCTTACATTTACTAAATTACAGATGTTTTTGATGCTCTGAAAAACATACATTCTTGTGAGTGGGCTTGCATGTACACAGATCTGGCATTACCTGCTTATCTTCATGGCAGACAAGACAGATGTTTAATACCACACTGTCACTGTGGAACCTTCCAGGCAAAAAATAACACCTCCATGGAGACGAGCAGATGAGATTGTCCACCAGAAAGTTTACACAGTGTACCTTTAAGGCTAAAAGAGGCCCCTTGGAGGTTTCATGTTGAATACAAATAAGGGGCATTCCCAATTCAAATTACATTGTTCTTGATTAACTTATTAACATATTTTTCTTTAGACTTCAAATAACTATTATTTAAGTCAATAATAATTTCAGTAGTTTATAAAAAAAATTAAAAAAAACTTCATTCAACCGATTTCAGTCAATGTTTAAAAATGTATGTGATTTTAAGGTGTCAAAGTTATTGATAACATGTTTGTTAAAGGTGCAGTGTGTAACTTTTCTGTTGGGAGATTTGCCACCATGCTTGTCTCCATGGAGATGTTTTGACTAGAATGTTCCACAGCTTGACATTAAACCTATTCAATCCCTAGTGTTGTTGGTGCTAAAAGTTCCCACTTGACAGATCTGACCTGTAATTGGGCACTAGCTAATGCCATACTGTGGAACATTGCAGGCAAAGCAATTACATCTCCATAGAGACAAGCAGGTGGCTCCACCCCAAAAATTACATAGTGCACTTTTATCTTTGCTGATGAACATGAGCTGTTTTATTTAAAAGGTAACATTAAGTGCTAGAATTGTTATTTTAGTTGAAGATTTATAATAAAATGGATTGTCTCACAAGAATAAACCAAAAACAGTGTGATTATAAAATAAGACACTGTTGTTATCACTAATATCACTGTTGTGACAGGTCATTACTGTATTTTGCAATTTTTCTTTACAAAAGTGTAAAGTTAGGGGATTAAAACAGGATATAATATAGAATGAAACCAGACTAAACCAGAACTAAACCAGGTCTAAACTAAGGCTAAACCAAGGGTAAACCAGGACTAAAACAGGACTAAACCTGAAGGACTTTAGTCTTAGCTTGAAGCTTTTAAGAGTCCTGGGTAGGAGTAGTTCATTTTTGAAATTATTGTTCTTATTATTTTGACTTGTACAGCCAAACATTTAAAGGTGGTATTTGAAGTTCCAGATAATTACAGCTCTAAAAATCTCTTGTTGTATTTATGATGTCCCACTCCATGGCGCCTCTCAGTGGTTGGAGTTGCGGTCGTTTGCCACATCCTGGAGCCGTCGTAGCAGAGCAGAGCTGTCAGGACACAGGCGCTTGGGCGCAGTTTCCTCTTCTGCACACAGGGGGCGCTTTCTGCTTGGACTCTCTCCAGACCGGATCAAAGAGTTGATCTCCTGTAAGCGCTGACGAACCAGACACAGAGAGGTTAGAACTAGTACTGGATCTGGACTCATCCAGGACTGAACCAGGACTGAACCATAACTGAATCAAGGTTAAAATAGGACTAAACTAGAACTAAACCAGGACTGAACCAGGACTAAACCAGACAAGGAGGTTAGAACCACAGAAATATTATGAAAAGTGGATATAAAAAGTAAAAGTATTTGGGTTGCCAGTACCTTCTAATACACTGGCATGTCAGGTCTAATACACTGGTATGTCTTGGTCACCCATGAGGGCCAAGAAAAATATGTTTGAGAGCCATAGTTTGAACAAGTCAAGTCTAAGCTTTAAAACAAGGTCTAACATGCCCAAGTGGAATATTAGCCATATCAGTCAGATTTTGGACAATAGCCAGGATTTGCAAGTGTCCATATCGGTACATGTACTGACTAAGATCTGCCTAAATCCCATTCCCAATAGACGTGCAGGAAAATATTAGATCTGTGTTTAGATGTGTCCTCACTGATTTTCCATGAGCAGTGATGATAAACTATGGCCTCTCCACAAAGCACGCTTTGTTTTGGTTTGCTGTGTTTAAGTGAAATAAGAACGACAGGAGCTTGAATATGTTTATTTGTGCGGCGGAGAGGAAATAACATGAAAAGAAGACCTACTGTGCTTGCGTCTGCTATATATTTGTAATCTATGACACCCATGGATCATTAAGTTATAATCTGCACATTTTAAATCGCAATATGCATCTAAAAGCGTATTGCGATTTAAACAAGTCCGTTAACTTCTGCGTTAGAAAACTGTGGTCCCCAAAGAGAGCTGATGTTGCTGTAAACATCACAGCGCTGCCTACTATTGGTCCACTCGGATTTATCTCTGCATGTAAATGTAGTGATTGGATAGTCCATTGAAGCCTTACATGAGGTGGACTGCTGCCGATGTAGTAGCAGAGTTTGTCTTTAGGTGGCGGTGTGGAGTTGAGGTTGTGAGGTGAGATATAGATGGAGTGTTTGGAGGACAGAAGCATCCTGCGGGGGGAGCCACTCCTCAGACTGGGGTACGGCACCACGGGGGGAGAGTTCTGTGGAGAACACAGAACAGGGTTAGGGTTGGGTTAAAGGTCACGTTACAGGTCAGGTTAAAGGCATTTACTCTTTACAGTAGTGGGCTAAAGGCGTGTGAGGTGAAATGAAGCTAAACAGTTATAGGGGCAAATTTGAAGCCAAGTTCCATATTTAAAATTCCAACCAAAACTCAAGAGCCAATCAGGAGAGAGGCTATTGAAGATAACATGCCTTTTCACCCGCAAAATAGTGAAACAAAACAAAACAAAACAGGATCATGTATTGCAGGTTAATACAGGTTAAGACAAAAATGATGACCCTGATAGCAGCAGTTACAAAGAGATGGGGGCAGTCTTATGGTCCTGTTTAGGACTTTGATTTTCAACAAAAAGGTGAAGGAATTGTAGAGCAAAGTGTCTCATCTGTTTAATGTGCATGTTATTGTAAAAGTGAATCAGGTCTCCACTCTCCTCCTCCTCAGAAGCAGAAACTGAAAAACTATAATGTTATGAGAGGGAGTTATTTAATAGTACAAATAAGCTCCCCTGTCATAGTTCAAGCTACGTCAGTTCTGTATGGTCAGAATGAATTAAAACGAAGATCAGATTAAAGTGTAACTTGGGGTTTAATCTTTTATTGTGAAGCTAATTATCTTGCAAGGACAATTAACAGTAGTTCAGAGCTTATTTAAATACAAATAAAAGTATAAATATGTGTACTCACTGCAGCAGAGCCAGAGCCGGGAGAGAATCGAAGAGCAAAGTGTCTCATCTGTTTAATGTACACGTTATTGTAGAAGTGAATCAGGTCTCCTCTCTCCTCCCCAATAGCGGTGTCAGTATCAGTATTAGTAGTATTGGTAGTGGTAGAAGTATTAGTAGAAGTATTTAAATTGGTTGGAGATGAGGAGATGGGTTGTTTGTTGTTGGTGGGAGAGAGAGAGGGCACTGGACTTTTTTCTCCACCTGCAAAGATACAAAAAATGTATAAATTAACCAAACTTAAACTGGCATGATTTAAAACATTTTAGATTTTTTAAGTTGCACTAGGTCTCCCTCAAAATGCTTGGTAATATGAAAGAAAATACAACAGCTTAATGTTTAAAAATTATATTCTTTTGTCTAAATAAAGAGTTTTTTATTATCATCATGGTATCAGAATCTGTATTGAGCATCGAGTCTTGGTTTAGTCCTGGTTTAGTCTTGTTTTAAACCTAATTGAGACCTGGTTTTGCTCTCCTGGTTTAACATGGCTTAGTTCTGGTTTAGTCCTGCTTTTCTGAGAAGTAGCTTGTCAAAAAAAAAAAAAAAAGACCCACAACTAGAAAAGTTACACAATGCAGCTTTAACCCACCTGTCTCCTGGCTGGTTTCATTAGAGTTTATTTTGGTGCTTGTTGGTCTTGTCCTTTCTGAGATCAGCACATTTCTGTAAACCTGAAAAAGATCATTATTAGATTATTATTATGCATTAGTTATTTCAGTCCTACACACTAGAAATGGCAGTAGTAAGTTTAACCATAGTTAGCTTAGCCTTACATTGCTGTTAGCTTGTGGCTGTGTCCGGTAGCACTTCATGATGTTCTGGAAAGACTTGTCCTCCTTTGTCACCTGCACAAACAAATGTAGAAAGAGTTCTTCACATTTTCAGTGTATTTTTGCCCAACTGGCTTCATGTGTGGTCCTGATTTAAACCTGTTTAAGTTCTAGTTTAGTTGTCTTGGTTTGGCTGGGGCTTAGTTCTGGTTGAGACCTGTCTGATTCTAGAATGACGTGGAATCGGATCACAGAGCACGGCAAACCTCTGTTCAAACTTGGGACGGTCCAATGAGATAAATCAGTTTTTTTTATTCCCTTTTTTAAATGCAAGTCGCCCTGTTTGTTTTGATACAAACAGACCACATGTCTCTCTGAGAGGTTAATGCGCCTGTCAGTCACACACACTTTACAACGTCAGGAATATTAACATTAGCTGAAAAATATCAATACTTTCCATAAAAAAAAAGTATAATGTAATATTTATGTAGTACCTTGGCGATGACGTAGATGGCGCACATGAGCAGCTGGTCCAGGTGTCGGTCCATGAGAAGCTGAGTGCAGTGAACCAGAGAAAACTCAAAACATGCCCAGATCTTCCTCCTCAGGTCTGACCCAATGTCCAGCTTTACACACAAGTCCCTCAAACGAACAGAAGCCAAATGGTACACCTGAGAACACACACACACATACAGACAGACAGACACACACACACACATACAAGTCCTGGTTTAGTTCTGGTTTAGACATGACTTAATCCTAGTTTAATTTTAGACCTGGTTCAGTCCTGGTTTATACCTGGTTTAGATTTGTTTTAGACCTGGTTTATACCCAGTTTTAACTGGGTTCAAATGGGTCCAGACCTGGTTTAATCCTAGTTTACACCTGGTGCCAAAATCAGTGTAAATCAGCCGCAAGACTCTTCACCACAACATCACGTGACTCTTCTGCAGGAATGTGCAAACAACACACTGGTCTGTTAAAAAGAACCTTTATTTGGAAATAAATCTAGTTAAAGCCTAGTTTCATCCTGGTTTAGTCTTGTTTTAGGCCTGATTAAATCCTGGTTCAAACCCAGTTTACACCTAGTTCAAACCAAATTTAGGGTTAGTCCTGATTCAGCCTTGGCATAGTCCTGATTAAATCCGGCTTTGTAGAATTTCAGATGTTGTGCAGGGGTTTATATAACTCTATGGGAGATTCACTGTTTTTGAAAGAAATCTCCAAAGTTAGGATCCACAAATGTTGAACCTTATCATTATTTGTTTGGGGTTCGCTCCACAAACTTGTCATATTAATGTTATGGCTTTAAGTCCTATTTTTTGTTTCATGTGAACAGAGATATTAACCATTAATCATAAATTTCTGACCTGTCGTCCAGCTCAGTTTAAACTATGTACACTTTATATTGTTAGAAAATCAACTCAAGCTCGTACCTTCCTGAAGAACAGAGAAAGGGACCCCTTCTTCACAGCGCTGGGGGCGGGGCTAGCATTGGGCTTTGGTGACGTTTTGGCAACTGGTTTGGCCACAGCAGATTGGACGGTGAAAGTCCCGGTTAATGCCTGTGCTGTGATTGGCTGAAGAGTGGCTCCTCCCTGTGGCGTTACATTCACAGGGGCGGGGAGAATGAACGTAATACCTCCACTCTGATTGGCTATCCCTGCAAGATCAACAAGATAGTTTTTAATAAAATAAGAGACCTCTGACCCTCTCCTCTGTATTTTCTGTTCCATCTGACCCTCTCCTCTGCATCCTTACCGGGCACAGGTATAGTCAGGGTCTGTCCATTGTTAGCTGAGTAAGTTGCCGTAGCCACCACAGTCTGTCCGGAGGGGATGGAGCTCACGATGGTTGTCTTTCCTTGGGCAGAGGGGGAGAGAGAGGGGAGAGAGGAGGGAAGAGAGGACACTGTTCTGGGTGGGACAGGGGATGAGGAAGAGGGGATTTTGGGGCTGGTCTCTGGAGGGTCCACAAACAGGCGTCGTTTAAAGGTGGCCGGAGGAGAGCTGTAGCGGTCCATAAGAGTCGTGGGTGATGGTGAAACTCCTGCAACGAAAATGAAAACTTGGTTAAAAACTTGGTTAAGCTGTTGTCTGATCTATGTTATAATTTTGTTTCCTCATCACAAACATAATTGGAGTTGTGTTTTGTTTCTTGCACACATGTTTAACACACAAACCCTGCATGTTCTTCCCTCAAACAGAAAGCACTTCCACCTTGTGATTTTATGTGTATAGGAAGTGTATTGTCAAAGAGTGTGGTTTTGGCTGGCCAGGTAAGTTATTGGTTACTTTCATATTTTCCTATTTTTATATTGTAAGTAAGTACGTTTTTTATTTATATAGCGCTTTTCACAGACATATGCCACAAAGACACTTGCATTATTCAGTCACTCCATACTCAGTGGTAGTAAGCTACTATTGTAGCCATAGCTGCCCTGGGACAGACTGACTGAAGCGTGGCTGCCAATCAACATCATCGTTCCCTCTGACCACCACCAACACTCACACACACCACTTTCATACTAGGCAATGTGGGTGAAGTGTCTTGCCTAAGAACACAACAACAGTTTGTCCCACTGTGGCACTTGATTTTCCCAGGAATCCTATCCAAGTACTACCCAGGCCTGGCCTTGCTTAGTTTCTGAGATCAGACGAGATCAGGCTTTGACAAGCTGGTATGGCTTTTACTATTGTAATAGTAAAAGCGTGTGTGTAGTGTGGAGTATAGATTGTACCTTTGCTGGTGCTGTTTGAGTTCAGGTCTGGTCCCTGGTTCACTGGGGTCAAAGGAAGGGCCACAGAGCTGCTCTCTTCACTCTGCTCTAGGTACTGAGGAGGCATCACCTGAAACACAACATATGTCAGGAACAGTGAAGCAGGAGCAAGTTACACAGTATGGGATGACAGTACTTGGATCACTTTTTAGTAAAAGTAATGTTATTAGTTGCAATTTTAAATAGAGTAATAGAGTAGACTACAGTTACTAGCCTAAGTAACTTACAGTTACTTATTTCCCGGCCAAAAATGTGTGAGTAGTGTCATAAAACGAGTGAAACAACTGAAACTTTTTATAAAAACATCTTGTACCTCTTTACAGGAGGGCACTTGGTCCTTGTTGGCCTTCACACTGTCCCACAGAGGAGAGTCCCGGGTCCATGCCAAACTGTCCAAAACCTGCTCCTCAATCTGATTCAAATGTTTGACCACTTCCCGAAACAGGCTCTGCTCTGACCGGACCAAGACCTCGATCACCTACAGCACACACAAAAGGCACGTTAATACTTCATGATACAGAAAAATACAGAGGTTCTAAACACTGTACTTCAGAGTAGAGATATAATAACATTGCAAAATATAAAAAAGCTAAGGTTCCCTGGGAGAATTCAATGCATTGAGCTTGTAATTCAAAATATTGTAATGTTTTCATTATACTGGGGCTATTATAGCATCTCTAAAATTATATTATATCTGAAAGAGAAGTTCTTGTCCTGCCTTATAGAAATTAAAAGCTGGTATGTGTATTTTCTATGCTGTTTTTGAATAGTCCAATTGCTTTGTGATTTATGTTTTAATAATAGGATTCTGCTCAAAGTTCAAATTTTAAACATGTCCAGAAGAATTGACAAAAAGACTGAAATCTGAATTGACAAACGAATACAAGAATCACATTTCAGAACATGTTTGTACTGATCTAAACTACAGGATTAGCAGTTTAGCAGAGATTTTATTATTTGTGGAGAAACATTGCAGCCTTGGGATTGCTAAAACCCTGGGATTTGCTAGTTGCATTCAAATCATGATTTAGATTTGATTGCAATTAAACTTGCAACACTAAAGCCATGTAAAAGTGCTTGTATTTTAGTATCGTTGCTGTACCTCATGGAAGTGAAACGATGGGATTTGCAGTTTTTATGCTGTTTTAGTGTAGCTGTGTAGCTTTTATTCTTGTAAATTGTAGTACAATATAGAAGTGTATGTTTTAGAATAACACCTGCACCACATAGAAGTGGAATGCTGGGATACATAGTTTTTATGCTTGTGTAGTTGCTGTACCTTATAGAAGTGAAACGCTGGGAGGCTGAAGATGTTGATGACTTTGGGGAAATCTCCTGGAGGTCTGTAGGAAAAGAGGACGATCTCGACACAACACACGACGAGAGAGCGCTGGAACAGGTCCTGCTCAAAGACACTCTGGAACACAAATTATAGATTAAATCAATTGAATTCAGAATATGTATGTTCTTTATCGACTGTTACAAACTTTTAAGCATGTTATAATGATCTGAGTTGTATTTTGACTGATTCATAGATGTTTAAGTAATCCTGCTTGAGCACTTTACCAACCTCCTATGTGATATCTATACTTTGGCTTTAAGTATACCCGACACAGGGATGAAAAATTGCAGTTATTTCTTAGAACACAGTTAACTTATATCACAAAAGATCCAGTTGTGTTATTCAACTGTTACTTATCCTTCAAATCACTACTGAACAGGCTAAAATCAGCTTGTATATTGTCTTATGACATTCAATTAAAGCCTCTACCAGAATATCGACTGAAGTGATATCATGGAACAGAGACCTGATCCAGCAAATTTGCAGTATTAACGTGGATATTCAGTATCAGAGCATCCCTAAAACTAACCTAAACAACTGACTTCATTTGAACTCATGTACATCTTCATCACTATTATCTATTATGTGTGTACACAACACCCACAAGACTGCACTGTTAAATGTCCATTCTTGTTACTGTACTCACAGATAGATCAGTTTCTCCCAGGATCCCCTTTTCTCTGTCGATGATGGACTCCAGAATTCTGTAATATAGAGTCTCCGCCAGACCAAAGTATTTCACCGCCATGTCTGAAACAAAGGAATTTTAAAAGCTGTTCACCTTTGTAGTCTAAATTTACTTATAGATGTATTTTTACTTTTATGTGCATTAAATGCTAACACATAACATATTTAGTCATTGAAAATGCTATATTTGCCAGAAAAAAAATATAAACATGTGCTACAATTTTGCTTTCAGGGCTTTTTGAGACTCTGATTCAAAAGTCGTTCCCCCTTTAGAACACTATCACATACCAATTGGAGTGCCTTCTGCTAATGAAACTACTGCACATCCCATTAGGTTTGTGAAGCTGTAATGTACTTCTTTTTTATCATGCTTTTGGAAAATTGTCGTGTGGGAGCATGGGTGATGAAGGCTTGTGCGTGGGGCATTAGAGAAATCTTACTGCTAACCGGAAGGGGGGGTTGGAATAGGGCTCGGGAGAGATCGCTAGATTAATATTATTACTTTAATAAAAGTAAATAAATGCAACACTACAACACTGAAACACTACAGTTACATGTACAGAGTAGGGGTGGAAGGGTTGGAGTTGCCAGTGGCTTAGTGGGATCAGTAGGTCATTCTTAGAGCAATGTTGTAAAAAGCAATAAAGGGCAAAAGTGTAAGGCCTCATTATTATTTATGGAATATATACGGTAATAATGCATTAGTCTTATATACAGCTTTCCTGGACACTCAAAGACACTTTCAGTTTTCATGCATTATTCATTCACTCCACACTTGGTGGAGGCAAGTTACTATTGTAGCCACAGCTGTCCTGGGGCAGACTGACAGAAGTGAGGCTACCAATCTGCCACCACCACTGCCCTGATCTTTACTTACCTTTGCCCATGCCTCTGCTTTCCTCTGCACTGCTCTCAAAATGTTGAGAGAAAGTTTCAGCCATCTCCTTCAAACGCAGACTGATGCATTCTGTGGGGTCTCTGGTACATGCTCTAAAACACAGAAGAATAAGGACTGTTATTAGGGCTGAAAGATTAATAACCATTGCAATTTGTATTAACATTTGAGGAACAAATGTAATACGACTCATGCATTTCAGTCATTAGACAAACTTGCATTTGTTCAATAACAGCTACAACTACGGCTTATGACTGAAAAAACTTGTTTTCTGACTGTGACCTCGGTCTTCTCTCCACAGATCTATCCTGTAACTTGGCACCTCACCAACCGCTTGTCTCCATAGAAATGTTGTGGAAAATGACAAAGAACGTAATTAACTCTATAAGGAGACAAGTAAGGGTATATACACTAGTATATACAGAGTACAGTACATACGCCACCAGAAAAGTTATAAAAAGCTCCTTTAAATACATTAACTGTTAGCCATTTGTTAATTGCAACACTTTAGATTGTACTTTAAATATGATTAGGATTTTGATCTTACTGCCAACTTATTCTATATTTATCTCAGTTTGGTAATACTATATTTCATTTAGATATTCAAACAAGCAACTGTTATGTTTACTTGAGTATGCTGGAGAGCTTGTGGCTGGGTCCCTGTTTGGTCCCTGACAGAAGCGTATGCAGACGGCCCACACTCTTCAGAGCAGCGGAGATGGGAGAACAGAGACTGTTCTCCTGCACGTACTTCCTCCCAGTCAGAGGAGTGGACACCTTCAGAGCAGATGCCTGAAAACAAACACAAGATTATATTTAAATTAGGGCAAAATATGAAACCATTGTGATTGCTGAAACCAACTGGATTGAGAGACTTTATTGAGAGATTACAATTTTCTGACAAGCATTGTGATTTATGTTTTAATAAAAGGATCCTGTTCATTTTTTAATGAATAGAAGAATTAATAAAAGACTGAAATATAAACTGACAAATTAATATAAGAATGACATTTCAGAACATGTTTGTGAAAATCTAGACTACAGGGTTAGCAGTTTTTAAGCAGAACAGACAGGAGTTTTTGTTGTTTGTTGGCAACATTATGGGTATGATCATACTTCAAGAATTGCAGCCTTTGAGATTGTGATTTTGATTTGCAATTAATCTTGCGGCCCTGACTGTATGGCATTAAACATGTGACTTGTGCATAATGTAGGAAATGTATGTACTGTAGCCTGTGCTCTTACTGTTTTATAAAAGGTACTATAATCAAGATTCTACAATCACAACCCATCCTGTGTTGCCAGAGCATTAACCTGCAGATAGAGGACAAATACAAGTTTGTCTCATTCTCAGTATATGGACAGGTCATGTCTCATGTGAAAGCTCAGAACCTCCAGAATTCCCTCACTGAACTGCAGAAGCTGCACTAGCACTGAGTCATGATTGGCTGGAGGTGCTGGAGTGGGAGCGACCATTCAGATCACAGAGAGGCATTTTCAGTTTAAACCAACTGGATTTCAGCATTTGGATTGCATTGGCTCATTCTGCTTTCTGTCTGGATAATCATCTTGAGAACCAAAATATAAATTTATAACACAAACAACCTTGACCATCATGTCCAATGTTTTTGTAATGATGAATATATTAGATTTGCAATTGTTATCAGCAAAAGTTATATTTGATTTGAACATGTCTACCTCAAAACTAATGAACTGTATATAACAAATCAAAATGTTATATACAGTTCCTTTAACATGCAATGTCTCCATGAAATAAAACTGTTATAATTTTAAAGAGATTTATAATGTAAGTGATTTTTCCATGGATCTATTAAATTGACTGGATAGGGCATGGCTATCTTAGACCTAGTGGAATTATCTTATCTTAGACTAAGTGGAGATTAGTGGAAACTCAGTGGTACTGCAGTGAAAAAATCTCATCCTGTACAGAAAGCATATTTCCCATACAGCGCAATGTAAACACAAACAGTTCGTGTTCAGCTGACAGGGACTGATAGGGGTTGACAGGGACTGACAGGGACCTACAGCTTTCACAAAGTTTGGATTTTGTGTCATATTTTACCTATTTTAAGATGATAAACCTTTTCTCTGTTCAAAATCCTTCAGTTGTCTTAACCTTTAATTAATGTTAATGGGCGGCCATGTTTCGGCCTTGGACTAGGCATGGAGGTTTCCCTGTCTATGGTGTCTTACAGTGAGACTGGAGTGCAGCCTGTAGGTGGCGTTGTCCTGGTTCTCCTCGCCCTCACACAGACAGGGTCCTGGGGTTCCGATGTCCTCTCTCGCTCCGTCTCCAGTGAAGATTCTCTCATCCAAACCTCCAGAGGCCAATACATGCTCCTCATAAGCACGATTCAACCCTGTACTGTGGAGGAACACAACACAAGGACGTTTTTTTTCCCCTCTTTTGTAAATTTTGTTCTCTCTTGTTACTGGGTCTATTTTTGATCTTACTCCCCATGATTTTGAATTTCACATGTATTTCTATTTGAATAAATCAGTGGTACTTACAAACTGTCTCCAAAGTTCATAGGATCCAGAAACCCAGTCAGCGTGTCCTCTTTACCCCTAAGAATCTACAAAGAATAAAAAACTGTGGCCTTAGGACAGCTGAATAGGACACAACATTTATACAAGATAAGTGCGCAACAAATCGTCAGTCCTGGAATGATCTATAATTACAGCATTATTGATATCAGATATTTATTAGATTTTCAGAGTACATTTTACAGTGCACTATGTAACTTTTCTGGTGGAGGTGATGCCACCTGTTTGTGTCCATGGAGACGCAATTGTTTTGTCTAGAATGTTCCAAAGTAAGGAATTAAATATTTATTCAGCTAGAGGTGTTTTTATAATCAAAATCCCTTGAAAAACACATATTCTTTTGTAAGCAGTCTGGCCTCTCCACAGATCTGACCTGTAATTTGACTTAATCTTGCCACACACTTGTTCCCTAAAGATTAATACCACTGGAGCATTCTAGACAAAGGAATAACATCTTCATGGAAGCAGGTGGCCCCTCCTCCCCTCTCATTCTCTTCTTTGATCCCCCAGGTACTGCCCAGTTTAGCAGCTTTATTTAAAATGTGGTTGTGGGTGGAGTTTAGGTATTTAGTGTCACTTTAATTAAGACGTGTGTAAGATATAGTAGACAACATGTATTGACTGACTGATTTATTTTCTGTTACCCTTTTGTGCATTAGCTTCTTGATGAATGGTTTCCAGAAGTGTTCTTTGACGCCTTTAGCCTCGAGGATCAGGCCATGGTGCAGGTCACAAAGAGGCTGCAGGAAACAGAGAGGAGCTGAGGGCCTGAAGTCCTTAGAGCTGAAGTCCTCCGGGAGACCTGAGGGGGCACCATAGAGCAAGGAAGATTAGTTGATGACTGTCGATCGACTAATCGAGGTAGGGGTGTGCTAACATATTGAAATATTCATATACTGTGATACTAAATTTCGTGATAGTGTGTCGATATCGTGGGCTGCTGTATTGATATATCTCCAAGAGTACTTTTGGTATATTTCACGAAATTATTTTGTGGCATTGCTATAATTTTTCTTGTTTGGAGGAGGGAAACTTATATGCAATATATTTGACATATTCACTGTTTTGATCCAGGCAGTGGTTTAACAAAGAAATACTGATGTTAAATTGTATTTGTTCTTAAAATAATATTACACTGCAAAATGTCATGTGCAATATAGCGGTTATCGCATGTATCACCATATTGTTCATATCGATATTCATAATCATATTGTGAGCCATGTATCGTGTAGTCAATGATGTCTTAGTTGACCGTAATTAGTAATTAGTAATTAGTATTAGTCCACTCATTATTATATTATCAAAACATTATTATATTTTGATTATAAGGATTTAATATTTTTGTACAAATAGTTATTTTTGCATGAACTCTTGTGCAAGTGAAGTATTGTGAGTGTAGTTTGGGTCAGATGCATAGAGATACATGATAGTACTGAGAGCTTTTGTCACTTCCCTTTTTGTCAACTAATTGAATCGGAATAACTACTATTATTGATTAAGTGAATAATCTTTTGGATCACAATTCTGTGGTGGCAAACTTAATCAGTTAACTGTCTTGCAATATTATTATATATATTATTATATAAACATTTAAAAACGTTTTTTTTTCATGTGGCTGAGGTAATTTTGACATGTAGAAAAATAAAACAATGCCATAAACTGTACTCAGAGTTACACTGCAGATTTCTCAAGCACATTATCAGCAGCAGGAAGCCACAGGTTTAACAGGAAAACTCAACAATTTATACACACATGACATTTTCAATAGTTTAACTTAAGACATGAACAGGAGCAAGAGGTGAATTTATTTTACTAATATGATTTAGTGCACACTGAGATAAGCACACTTCCTTAAACTGTTGAAGTAAATCGGGAAGAATAGTTTTAAGCAGTGGGCCAATAGCCTTTTTCATGCAGCTGAGAGCTCTCCACCAAAGGAAGAGCCCGTTTTCTGCTCACATGATCTACATTTATCAGGGAATCAAAATTAATTTGTTGCCATTCGTATTTCTTGTACATTTGGGTTGGCAACTTCTCTCTGACACTTTTTGAGGTGAAAACAGCACACAGCTATTACACTGGGTGATGTATCCTCTGCTATCAGCCAATGGTGCATCTGGAAATATTCTTGACACCTATTCTTCAGCTTTTGCTGCGCTCCCAACTATGACCAAAGATGTGCTTCTTGGGAAATGATATATAGCTGAGTAGTTGCAGCATTTTAGACTTATTATGGTTACATTTTTATATACTGCATCTCCATCATAGATCTCACTACGTTTAAAATAGTTTAAATCAAGTCCTTAAATCCAGCCTGAGGCTGCACACATGTTGTCTAAGAGAGCCTGACCTGAGCAGTTTAACAATTATGTTCCATGTGGAGTTTTAGTGGCCTCGCTCAGACTGCCCCAGGTCCAGCTGTGATTGCAGTTGTGGTGACAGAAATGTGCGAACTGAATTGCCCTTTGGGATTAATAAAGTTGTTGACTGATTGATTGCTTGACTCAGTGCTGCTCTGTTGTTGTAGTCACCTCCTTTGAAGATGCACACTGGAGTGTTCACAATATAACTATTTATTAAGGGAAAAGGCATCCTGCATTAATAGACTCACAACCTAAAGCAGTTACTGTTACTATCTATTACTTTGAATTATACAGTGCAGCCACCAGATCGCAGCTGCACCACTGAGTCTCTTTCATCTTCTCCTTACTTCAGCCACACACTTTCATTCATACACCTTCTTCATGTAGCATTTTTGAGCACTTTATTTAATTAGGAGCAGGTATTTTTCTATTGAGGGAAAAAAGCTGTCTCACAGTGGGCTCAGACCAAGAAATAAAAGCGTATTATGTAAGAGAAGTGAGTGAGATTCAGTACCTCTGAAGTTGGGGTTAAGCAGCTCCTTCCTGCAGGGGCAGTAGAGAGCGCAGCAGAGCACCAGGTCCACCGCACAGAGCAGCAGGTGGTACGAGTTCACCAGGTCATCGCTGATCATTGGGAAGTTTCCTGAAACCAGAATATGAATCAGGTACAGCTGATTTAAATCAAGTCTAGTCCTGAAAATGCCAAAAATGTTATGAGTGTGAACCTCTGATCTCAGCCACACAATAAAACTTACAGTGCTAAAGATGTCATGACAAGCTACTAGTGTAAATCATTCCCCTTTCTCAATAAACATGTGACACTTCACACTGAATACAATTTATGCAAAAGTGGCTCTGAAACAGGAGCTAAACCCTGGTCTTAAATCATGAGTCCACACAGAAGCCTCTGGTCCAGCTGAACAGGTCTGGACTTGCCTCGGTCTAAATCAGTCCTTTTGTAATCCACAGCAGGAGCCTCTCTCTGATTGGATGAGAAATCACCACGACGACAGCAGCCTCACTGGAGTCCAGCTTTAGAAAAACTCACTTAAATTTGACTTCTAGAACCAGGAGGAGTTTGGCTGTGGTTCTTACCTTTGGCATGGACAAACAGAACCCAGCAGAAGTGAAAGAGCTCAGGCACAGTGCAGGGGTGTCGTCTGCAAAACAAAAGTGCACATTTAGTGATTATCAATATAGATCATTCAGACTAAAAAAAAAATATATTTTTTTATTTATTTATTTGTTTAAAGGGGACATATTATATTGACACTTTGCAGCTGATATCATTGACATCACAATGACCCCGTTTGATTTTTAACAAACGTGACTAACTGAAAAACTGTTGGCTAATGCTAGCTAGTTTGTGACTGTAATGCTATATGTTTAACGAAACAAATCAGCTCACTTGTTGTAGTTCCAACTAAGTCAGTGCTTTCTGGTAAAATAAAGCTCAGATTTACTGTAAGTGTACAAAGCCTTAGACAGAGCAGTGCCTATAGTTATCATCCCACCCCTAGAAATTTTGATGACATCAGCTGCAAAGTACTTATAAGAGCAGGTGTCTCTGTTCCCCTCACCTCTGCTTCCTGCTGCGGTGGACTCGGGCAGGCTCTTCACTCGGAGCTTTGAAAATGGCTTTGAAAATGGGCACGTATTTCCTGAAGATGACGGCAGAGACAGTGAAGTTTCTTTCCAGTTTGTCTGTGCTCCGACAAAAGTCCTCAGGCAAGTTCACCATGTCCTGCCACTTCTTCATCTTGTTAAAGAACTCAATCAGGCTGAAGGAGAGGAGGAGGAAGGACACACCAGGTAAAACAACTTGTAATTGTTATTCAGTTATTATTAAAGATAGGGCATTTTACTTCTATGAGGTACAGTATGAACTGTTAACACATCACCGTGTTGTCCTTTGCTATTTTGAAAATGCTATGCTCACTGGAAACACATTAACATGTTTTATAAGTGTCACTTTTGTTTTTGACACTCAGAGTGTCACCCTACCTTTGCTCTCTGCATCGCATCCCGCTAATGATAACATTTGTCAAGTTGTATGCAGTTTTGTATCATGTTTTAGTATATTTATGGAGAATTGTCATGTGGGAGCATGGGTGACATAGGCGTATTGCTAACCATAAGGGGGATTCCAATAGAGCCAGAGAGAGATCTCTAAATGACTGAAACATGCATGGATCACGTCTAAAACCTCTTCAGGCATATTTTTGATGAGGCAACAACATAAAATAATAGAAAGTTCCAAAAATGTATTTTGCATAATACCTCATTACTAAACACATGGGTTGATATTGTCCCTATGGTTAAAAAAAAACAACTTAATGAATCTGTGCCATCAACCCGTCAGCCACCAGTGAACACTCACCACATTCATACATATATTTATATTCTGGCATAATCCATAGAATTGTCAAGGCATTTTAAAAGGAAAAAGTAGCATATTCACAATTTTGTTAGTCGACACAAACTATCACAGTAAATATTGTACTGAGATGCCTATCATGAAAGTACTATTCCCTAGTTTTTATATTCACCTCATGGGGGCGCTGCGCAGGATCCTGGTCAGAGACACATAGTTTCCCTCAGACGTGCCTTTGCTCACAGTGGGGACTGAAGAACGACAGGCAACATACAGAGCACACACCAACCAGTGTCTCTCATCTCCCTGAAAAAAAAAAAAAAAAAAAAAAAAAAACATTACAAATCGAAATAAGGCTTGTAAAGCTACACTATGTCACTTTTGTGATGGAGTATCCGCTATCTGCTGTCTCCAAGGAGATGTTAAAGCTTTGTCTAGAATGTTCCACAGTATGGCATTAAACCTATCTAGGATCAAACCAAATCTACATTAGGACTCAAAATGGGCCTAAACCTGGACCAAACCAGTACATGTATGAAAGGACATGCTATCTCCATGGAGACAAGAAGGTGACAGACCTGTGGAGAGGCGACCGCGTTCATATCTGTCTCAAGGTATTTATTTTAGCAATAAAAACAACTGTAAATGAAAACAAAAATACAAGACTGAATACTGTGGAACATTCTGCAAAGCTTTAGCTACAGATTTTGCACTGTAACAGCAGTTCTAATGTCTATGGAATATGGTGGATGCACAGGGAGCAGAGCTAGCTGTCAAACACTACCATACACCACTCAAATCCCCATAGGTTTTCAAAAAGTATTAAATAAACACATAGAGTTAAATGACTGCAAAAGATATACAGGTTCCATATTATGCTATTTTCTAATCTATGTAATAAAATCATTTCCTCATCAAAAACATTCACAAGTTTAACACAGAAATCCTGCATATTAATGCTGATTTCTTTCTAAATGAAAAGACTCCTATTCCACCTTGTGATGTCATGTACGAAAGTGCTCCATAATGCTTTTAAGCTCCATTCACTAAAATTATTTGGATGACTATAAAATACAGGGTTACTCAAACATGTGTGAATGAAACACAACCCCAGTAAGTAAGTAAGTTTATGATGGGGTAACAACATTCTAACATGGCTCATAATAAATCAATTTATTATGAAATCCAATAAATCCATTTTGTGTACACTGTAAAATCTAACATTAGGGTTAACTTGCATTCAGCTAGTTTACTTTACTCACAACTACAAATTTGTGGATCTTAATGATTGTGGTAAAGTAACAGTTACTTTCAAGGTTCAACTTGAATGAAACGAGTAACTTCAACAGTGATGTATTATTGCCAAGAGTCCAGCTCCATTTTCCAGTCTGTTCCGGTCCTCCTTTTGCCACCTCCCTGTTTTTCCTACAGCTGCCACTCATTCCCTGATCCTCCCAGGGCGTCCCTATATCCTCCCTCTGTTCAATCAGTCTCTATATCCTCCCTCTGTTCAATAAGTCTCTATATCCTCCTTCTGTTCAATCAGTCTCTATATCCTCCTTCTGTTCATTCACTCTTTGTCAGATTACACCTGTTTTTTTTTCTTCACCATTTTTGAGCCCTAAGTGTAGCAGTCTTGGTTGAGTTGACACTGAATGACCGAGCTCTATTATTTTATTGTCACACATGTTACAATGTGTTTTGAACTTAAGCTGAACAAAAGTTTTGCAATGTTTTTTTTTTTTTCAAAGACTAATAAATCTTCTAGTTCTTGTGTAGCTGATGCAGATCTAAATGGCATTATTGTAGAATAGAACCTGTTTTTACTCTAACTTGTGTGTAAAAGTAACATTTACTTGCTGATTTCAAGGCAATCAGTTTCAGTAGTTTTACCAAGTAAGATGAACTTACTCTTAAAGTAATGGTTACTACATATTTCAGATTTGAGGTTGGCACAGCTTCACAACATGAGTTCTGTGAATGAAAACTAAAGTTCACTTCACTTGCTGTACCTGGTTAGATGAAAGAGGAATTTACTGAACACTACACTGAGGAATTACTTGTAACTCAGCTTTAGATTCACAGTTCACTTTAGTCCAATTTTCAAGACAATCGGTTTCCCAGATATTTTTCAAGTAAGATCTACTTATTAGATTTTACAGTGTGTAATATAGGTCCGTTAAAGTGTATCCCAGGCATTTCAGGTGTAACTTTTGCATTACACAGTTATAGTGTTTATGGAGCGTGCTATACATGCACAGGAGGCGTAGCTAGCTGTCAAACACTCTTATACAGCGGCCAGAATCTCAAATTAAACTCTCAAACATTCTTAAAACTTTGCATTGCTTTTGTACCTCCAGAGTGAAATTCCTGCTGATATTTTCGTACGTTTTCCAGGCTTCGGTGCTCGCCTCTTCGTCCATATTCACAGCGCGACACAAGTCTTCAAACCCGGCTTTAGCCTTCTGCAAATACTGGTCCTCTTCGCTCATTTTAGCTAAAGTTACGCACGAATCCAGACACTTTTGTAAAGACGAACAAGCTATAGAACGCCTGGAATAGTTTTAACCGTGTATTTCCTCATAAATTGCCGTGAATATGTTATTAACGTGCAATAAGGTTCACGGTCCCGAGTGGAGCCATTTAAATGTCCTGCTTCGACTGACAGCTCTGGGTTTTTGAGCGTAACGGCCTAAGTGCGTAAACGGAGATACGTCATTTAAAAGCGTAACTACAATAGAGAATAGGAAATCAGGCGTATCGTAACTGAGCTTTACAGCAGTGACCAGAGGGGCGGGGCGCGGAGCTCAACGTGTTTTTCGTCACATAATAAAAATAAAAGCGCACTTTACGTAATTGTAACATTATTTGCATATTTAAGGTCCTATAATGCACAAAATTGATTCTTGTGAGTTTTAAGAGAATGCTATTACTTCATCAAAACATACCTGGAGTTGTGATTCATTATTTCATTCATTCAGTTTGAGTAACCCTTTATTATTAGTTTTTCTACGTCTCCAAAGCTCAAAATCTGTTCCACCTTGTGATGTCATGAAGCACTAGTTTTCAAGTTAACAGTTACCTTTTACTTTTAGTTCAGTAGAGATTAGCAATTTCAGGTCTGAAATTATCCAAGTGATTCTAAGGAAGGTGTATGGAGTAAAAACACACTTTCTGGATTACCATATGAAGGTGGAACAGGGTGTCTAGACGTCCTTATTTACCCAGTTTTGAGCTCTGTGTCCCCTGTTCCAGCAGATTTATCCAAAATCAGTGATTTGACCCTGTTTTATACAAGAAATGTCCCAGGTGTCTCTGTTTCTGACCCATCTTATTCCTGCCAACAGTAAAGAGAAACATAAGCTGTCACTTGTTTAGGTACAATACAGAAAAGCCACTTAAAAACACAAAACACAAAGAAAATGTGACTGTAGAAAAAATTGAATGTGACTATGCTAAGTCACATTAGTGCTGAGTGCATAACAGTTATCCTTAATTACGCACTTGTAGCACAGTTTTATTATTATCAACCACCTTATACCAAGGCATGTCCCAGTTTTTTATTTTGAAAATATGGTCACCCTGTAATAGAAGTGTTTTCTATTTGAGAGAACAACTCAGTTAAAATCTGCAGGGATTGTACTGTACATTAAATATGTGAAAGAAATTAAACACAACTCCAAGTATGTCTGTAATGGAGAAACAACATTATGACATAAATCAGAAAATATGAGCAATATGAGCTGAGATCAAACTACAACATATCTGATACATAGAATACCGGTTGCCTATTTAGTTCAGAAAGTAATGTCCCCAAATACAATAAAACATCATTACTAAAGCTTATTTTACTTAAAAATGGTCTATCTTGCATTTATACAGTTAGTATAAGTATACGTATTTTTAAAAAAAATACATAGAAAAACATGCATTACTGTGAGTGGGCTTGTCTCTGCACAGATGTGGACCTGTAAACTGACATAACTTACAGTACCTGTTGTCTCTATGGAGATAGACAAGTTTAATGCCATACTATGAGACAATGCAGACAAATCAGCAACATCTCCATGACAAACAGACAAACAGGAGGCAGATTCTTCACAAAAGAAAAGTTGCTTAGTGTATCTTTAAAATTGCATATTGCTTTTTAATCTACTTTTTAGCAAGTTAATATAATCATTAGCTCCTACTTAAACACGCATAACTCCTAAAATAGGCAGGAGGACAATCTTTTTATTTAAGCCATTGTTCCATCCAAATATATCCAGGCTTTATTTGCACATTGGTTGAGCTTAACATATACAAATAAATAAATAAATAAATAAATAAATACTAACAATGTTTTTGATATAATTCTCCTGTTAAACCACTAGATGGCACCAGTTCATAATACTTAAGCACTTGTGTTCATCAAGTTTAACTAGATGTCAGAATGTGTTCAAATAAAAACGCTGTAAAACTATAATCAGTGTTCACTATTTGTATTTGTGGTTGGGACAGTTTTACTCTTATACTTGTTTTAATGCAGTTTAAAGGTGCAGAAACTTAGAGGATCTGCCACTTGCTTGATGTTAGTACTTTTACTAAAACGTTTCATCGTATGGCATTAAACTTGGTGCCTATGTTTTTTTTATTGCTCAAAAATACCCGAACAACAACTACTCTTAAAATGTACTAATAATTGGTATATTCCATGATTACTATAACCTTAAATACATTTTCATACATTTTCCAGTGTTCATGAACATTTATTTCATTGTTGTAAATTGTAATAAATTAAGATTTCTTTGCATTTTGCGATTAAAAGTGAATCATTCCAAAACAACACGTTTAGACAAGGCAGAGACAGAACATGTCTGACATTAGTATCTGCTGCTAATCCCAGCGAGTAAAGGGAGCAAGACATATGAATTTACTGTATTTTTTTTTTCATGTGAGCAGGAATGAGTGAAATAGAAGAAGGATCAACAAATATGTTTACAAACTGTCTTAATTATGGACAGAGACATCGCACTGTGGCTTTTCTACATGTATGTCTATGCTAGAATGTTCAGCAGTTACCATAGTGACACAATTCCATGCAAGCAGTACCCACCAAAAAGTTTCAGATTATCCAAAAACTTAAGAAAAAATACAACATTTATTTAAACACATTTGCAGGATTTAAGCACATTTCAAAAAGTGCAAACGGTTCTGTTTAAGTGTTTGATTTTCAACCAAAAGGTGAGAACTAACTGAAAAACTGTTGGTTAAAGCTAGCTAAACTCAAACATTTAATGATAAAAAACAATCAAGAAACAGTTTAAGAAGGACATATCATATCGACATATAATGAGGATGCTGAACTACAAGATCCCCTCTGGCGTGGGAATGGTCACAACAAATTGAAGACACAAAGGAAAGGCCCAAAGGAAAAAAAAAAAAAAGTTGATTGACTTTGTTCAGCCTCCAAAACAAATACAAATATCATCAAAGAGGAGCGCACAGACTGACCTTAAACAGAAGAGAATCCGCACAAATGCTGATACCCTCCCAAAAGCAGATATCTGTCTTCTCCTCATACACAACTTCATGATTCTCCTCACTCCAGCATCATTTCAATTCTTCTTAACATTATCCACACTCACAACCAACTTTCAGACATGGTGGAAAGCTCATCGGACAAATTATTAAAAGACTTTGTGAAGACCCCCTGTCAACAACCCCTGAAGAAGAAGATGAACCATCACCCAAGGGAGAAGGTACAGGCCTGTCAAAATGCAAATTGTAACATAAGGTGAAGTTGTTATCATTGTCATACAAAAGTTTAATTCAACTCTTGTATTACGCAAAAAGCTTTTATCCATGTTAGAATGTTACTTCATCAAAACATACCTGGAACTGTGTTTTGTTTCATTCACACATTTTTGAGTAATCCTTTATAATTAGTCTACATCCTCAAAGCTTAAAATGCTCTGCTTTGTGATGTCATGAAGTGTACTAGTTTTGAAGTTAGCTACCGTTGATCTTTTGTTTTAGCAGGAAATTCCAAAGCTGAAATGATCCACATTATTTTAGGGAAAGAGCATGGAGTTTAAAAACACAGTGGAGCACTTCTTGTATTACCACATGACATCACAAAGAGGAAAAGAGTATTTTCACTTTGAGAGAGCAACTCTGAACTAAATATGAAGAGTTTGTGTGTTAAACATGTGTGAATGAAAAGAAAACAACATTACAACATTAACATAGATGGGAAAATAGCATAATATGGGCCCTTTACGTACAGCAGATATGTCAAACCCAGGCCCGGGGGCCAAATTTGGCCTGGGATATAATTATCTTTTGGTCCGCGAGATCTTATCAAATATTTATTAAAGCTGGCCTGCCGGACATTATTTATTTAAAATGTTGTTATTATTTTATATTATGCTTGTTCTAGATTCAATGTTTAAGCAAAACTATTATTAGCATTATAAGCAAAATATTTATTTTAATAAGAAAATGTTTAACATTACATATCTCAAAAGAAGAGAAAACATTCAGATGTTGTTGAAAATTTTCAATAAATATATAGTTTGTTCCACTACTTGGTCCCAGTTTTAATTTTGGGCCTCTGTGAATTTGAGTTTGACACCCCTGATGTACAGTCTAGTCTACATCAAAATTTTTCCATTTAGAAAATATCATATTTGGTTTTAAAGCATTCATCATCCCAGTGTGTCATCATTCTGAAATCCATGGATAATTGGGTTAACCAAATATTTACATGACATGTCTGTATGGTTTTTACATTTAATCCAAATAGTTGATTACTCATGTGACAATGACCAGTTTATGTTTAAAAATATATTCAAGCTTTTCATGAGGATTCCAACAAAAATGATCACAATCATTACATTTGTCTATATTATACACACATCATATAAATATTCTCTATCTAAAAGCCTACAGCTGTGACATTTCAATCTTTATTTGGTTTAAAGCAGAACTATTCTGCAAAATGGACTTTTCAGAGCTTTTAATCATGTTATAATTGTTTCCCCTCACTACTGACCCCCTGAAGTTGTATTTGGAGTGATACCTTCATGTTTGAGCAATCTTTATTTTCAAGATCAACCACCGTTTTCACCGCCACTGAGACACTCCCACTGCTCTGTACTTAACTCATTCTCCAACTTTATTTTATTTTCAGTGATATGCATAGGATTCTTTAGCATCAGTCAGTCATTTTGGCACAAATTTTAAAAAGTCCTCTGCTGTGTGATATGCAGATATCCATCACCAGGGGCTGACAGCTGCACGGCTCTTTGTTGTGATGACATTTACAGTAACTTCAACTCCCATTGCAGTTTTCTAATACAGTCAGTCATCTAACTTGTTTTTTCATTACGTTGTTTTTGAGACTATTACATAAGGAGGCACGGGGGTCATAGATGGTAACAAAAGCAGACACAAGCTCAAAAGGCGTACTTTAAAAAGTGTTCAAAATCTAAATTTATAATAGAAATAACTGTTTGTTGACTAATCAAAAAAATAATCAATGACTAGTCAAGACAGTGGTGGAAGAAGTACTAGTTTTGTTTTTTAAATACAAATACCATAGCCAAAAAAACTAAAGGAAAAGTATCAGTATCACATGAAAAAAAAAGGAGGAGCAGAGGAGAAGAGGAGCAAAGAAGAGAGGAGAGGAGGAGAGAGGAGCAGGTGAGGCAGGGGAGGAGAGGGGAGACGAGCAGAGGAGGAGAGGAGCAAAGAAGAGAGGAGAGAGAGGCAGAGGAGGAGGTGAGCAAAGGGGAGAGAAGAGAGGAGGAGAGAAGAGAAGAGGAGAGGAGCAGGAGGAGACACAAGCTTAGTCTGACTGGGACAGTCTCTCCTCAGGCACTGATTTTGACCAAAATGTCCTTATAACGAGGACTATAAGAATTATTTTATATTACAATTCAGGACTTGTCAAACATCCTTTGCTGCTGTCCCTGTACTTGTGTAGCTGTTAAATAAAGTGTGATTCTTTTATCTGAGGTGTGCTCACGCATGAAGCATTTGATTGACAGCTTAAAAAAAGAGGAATGAGGAGAGGAATCAAGGAGAAGGAAGCAAGGAAAGAGAAATGAGACACATCCTGTGTGTTTAAATGGGAGGGCTCAGTGTCCTGGTAAAAAGGTGAAGGAGGAGGATGAGATGCCAGCTCCTACAAGACACTTGTGCAAGAAGAATGTCTAGGCAGTTTGGGGTGTGGTTAGGCCTGTCACCATAATTACTATATACACTTCAATACATGACAGATGGAACAATCATTTTTGAATTCAGTATTTATTGTGTATACTTTATCTCATTACTAGTGGGAGATTTTGGGTTATTTTTGGGCAGTAAAATCAGATTTGAGCTGTAGAAGGTTGAATTATGAACGTCTATGACTCATTACACATGCAAACTAATTACTGTTGTGTTTAATTCTGCTATTTACTGCATCTCATACTGTAAAAAGCTCAACAGGTTATTGACCTGACATGTTTTGGCGGTAGGACTGCTCTCCTAATCAGAGGTGGACTAAGGACGTGTGATGTCACCCATAGTCTTTGGTTGCAACCAAATGAAGCTTATCGACGCCTGCAGTTATATCAATCTGCAACCAGGGGCCATATTTGGAAATCTGAGCGTGAAACCACAGAGGATTTGACGGTTATTAATGTTCATATATTAATTTAGGGACAAAATAGTGAAATAAAAACACCATGTAGAAATATAAACATTTAAAAGGCAAAATGAGGAGCCTGGCAGCAGTAGTTACAAAGAGAGGGGTGACATTTTTTCAATTGTAGTCAATTACAGCTGGAGCTCAAAGGAACCACTTCGCATCTATCCTCACTTCCTATTTGGAAAGCAGCGGGTAGCGAGGTGGCTATATTGATTTATAAATACGGCCTGTGGTTAGTCTGACAGATCTGGCAGACCAGACTGTGGTGCCCATGCCTGCTGTCGCCTCTGCATAAGCAGAATCTCAGGTGGTTGTTGGTTGTTATGGCAGACATGGGTTCTCTTATTCATGTCCAGTCAAGTCTTTGACACATTGCTTTCCATAACGTCTGCAAACTATGTTTAGATAATTAATTTAGTCTCCTTTTTAGACTTTTTAGCTTTGCTTGGAAGAATAATTCTTATAAGCAATGTGATCCAGGGCTTTGATTCTCTAGTCGTTTAGCTGACTATTTCAGATAAACTGTACTGGTAGACTCATTAGTCACTTACTTTCCTACTTACCCAGATACCAAGGATTTGCAACAATTGTGTTTTGGCATTTCCCTTTGGCTGGCTGAAGGAAAAAATAAAGCACTGTCTAACCATTTAGTACTGACAAAAATCTTTTGGATTTCATCCTGTTTTGTAGAACCAGAAAGTCTCTTACAACACCAGCCTGTACAAGAGTCCGTTCGTGGAGTCGTTTGAGGAGAGTCCTCTGCTGGGAGTGGTGTTCACTTACATATCCGGCTCCATCCTCTACGTATTCGGCCTCCTCCGTGACTTCCTGTGTCACTGGAACATCGAGAAGTGCCACATGGCCCAGGAGAGAGAGCAGCAGAAGGTGTTGCTGGGTTTCAGATGACATCAAGATATTCTATGGGCCAATAATATTTAAAGGTGCACTATGTAACTTTTTGGTTGGGGAAGGATGGTTGCTTTGCTCTGCTTGGAATGTTCTACAGTATGACATTAGATAGCATTACAATTACTCAATTACAGATGTTTCTATAGCTCAAAAATTCAGAGAAAAACAGGACTGTCAGTGGTGTCACCTCTCCTCATATCTGACCTGTTTGGTCTCCATGAAGATAGAAAGGTTTAATACCATGCAACATTACAGACAAAGCAATAACATCTCCACTGAGAAAAGCATTTGATGGACCCTCCACTATAAAAGTTACACAACGCACCTTTAATACAGATGGGGCAGCTAAATTGAAAGTTTTTGTTGTAATATAGCATGGTCTTGGGTCTAGTCAATAATAGAAATCATTAAGTTTCATATTTGGGAATTTACTTTTCTGATCTTATGGAAAAGTACAATGCCCCCCCTTCCCCCACTGCCCCACCCCCATCTCAGTGTATGACAACATCTCACTATTTCACAATATTTAATACAGTTGGGGGCAGCTAAAATGAATTGTTCAACTGCAGATTTTTAGAGGAATATATCATAGGATACAATCCATAGCATTGCGAGTGCGAGGAGTGCGGCGCAGTGCGAATGCAGTGAGAAGTGCAGTGCGAGAAATTAAAATTCACTTGTTTTCTTGCAGGATTTTGTCCCTCTGTATGATGACTTTGAGGGCTTCTTCACTCGAAACATCTTCAGGAGGGTTCGGGACACTGGTTTTCGCCCCATCTGCAGCTCCCCAGGAGTCAAGATGGATCTGGTGCACCGAGTGTCTCCAGACTACAACTGGACTTTTGAGTGAGTATGTTCACTTTAAGGATGAAGTACACATTATTGTTTCTGCAGAAAAAAATGTTCTCTGCATTTGACCCATCCTTCAGTGTTGCTGGAGCAACCTGTCAGGAGTAGTTTAGTCCCCAGGGACTTGAGCTAGGGTGGGTCAGGACCATGGTCTGTATAAAGAAGTGGACTAAGGGAGTGCGATGTCACCTACAGCTTTTGGTTCCAGCCAAATTAACCTCATCAAGGCTTGCAGTTATAGGGGCGAATTTGGAACTGAGTTCCATATTTGGAATTCTGTATAATAGCAACCAAATAGTCAGTGCAGAGTGAAACTGTTGAAAATAATGCCCCTTCCTGCTCACACTGCTGGTGCAGATGCGGTCAATCAAACCTGTTTCTAAGGCTAGTGGGGGCAATGTCAAGGACATTGGGCACCTCATTGGTCTGCTATTAATGATGACAATTAACGATTAATGATAAAAGATAAAAAAAGTGATGATTATGATGATAATGATGAGTCTGACAGCAGCAGTTACAGAGAGAGAGATGATGTGCATTAGTGCCAGAGCCGATGGTGTCAGAAACACGCCCATGCTCATTATCTACTTGGAACACAACAGCTAACAGGTTAGCTATGTGTAGCACCTATGCTAGTAGGGAATAAGCTACTGGACCAGTTATAGGTTCGTAGGAGTGGTGAGTGACATGTAAAAGTCGCAGTCAGAACAATTTTGAATGGAAAGCCGGCAAACTTTAATAACAGTTGACAGACATACAATTAACAAATACTGCAGGTGCTTAATTTATACAAAGTACCTTTAAAGTCTCTGTATTGTTTCACCCTTGACCTTTCAGGCTAAGTTCAACAATAGATTTTAATTTTAGTTCTATTTGTGTCTTAATTTTTCCTTCCTTTAATATGACCGGTCATTTAATTTAGAGGGCTTTTGGTTGAGAATCTAATTTTACTGGCTTAATTTTAGGTTTAAGCTCTAATTTAGGCTCAATTTATCCACCCTGTGCACTTTTCAAATCAATTCTGTAACTTTTAAAATTATACCTTGTGTCCTTTTAAAGTTTACAAAATTGCCATAGATTCAACAAAACAATACAGTATGCGTAGCAAAAACAGAACAGTCCTTTTAAATGTCCTTTAACTTAGCAAACGCTTTTAGTGCTCCTTAGCACCGTTCCCCGTCAGTGGGAAAGTGCTCCTCAGTGTCTCTGAAATCCACGAGGAAAACTGTCAATCTCCTACCGCAACCTTGGTGGTGTGTTTGTGGGTGTGAAGGTGCTCTATGCGCCGTCCTTTCCCGCGTTTCCTGGGTAGGCTCGCCTTCCGTGTGTCTGTGTCTCCGTGTCTCTGCGGGAATTCAGGGTCCGGGACCTTCTTCTCCCACGTTTCCCCGGGGGGGAATAAAACCTGGCCAAAAAACTCCTAGTAATTGTCGGAAACCGTGTAACTCCGAGTTTTGCTCACACCCCTCCTCCAGCCTGGTTAGACAACAAGTTTGCGTCTCTGTAGTTTGCGCTAATAGCTTCTCTGCCGTGCGCTCGTTCGCTCTGCCGTAACAGGCCTCGCTCCTGCTACGCAGCCTCTCGTGGGTGGGGGAGGGGTGTTCGAAAAACTTTATCGATAACAAAAAAAAGTTTACAATATTCTTTTTAAACAAAAATAAATAAAACCATGAATTTGTCTTTTAAATGTTATTTATATTTTTTCTCATGTTATTTATAACTGTTTTAATCAAGTTTTAAATCAAATTATTTATTAGTATTTATTGACCCTTTTTACTTTTTATCATGTACTGCTCTGTTACTATTGGGTCTATTCGTAACGGGGGTTACATCCTCCCCTCCTTTTCCCATGTACGTCCTCGTACATGTTTTACACAGTTTCTACCTTTATAATTTTGGGAGAATTTAAAGAGTCCGTAAATGCCATGGCTAGACCCTGAAATAGGGACTGGACTACAGTAACTAGTGGGTTGCCTAGTTCAGGGTAAGTCAATCTATGAGCAGGTTCCCTATGTCTGGTTGAGCGTCTCAGGGGGTCAGTGAAACTGTCACTATGGTCAGTGGCGTCTGGGCACTGGTCTGTGTCAGTAACAGTCTCGGCTGGCACAGCAGGGATGTCTTTGAGTTGACTGCCTCTTTCGCAGGATGCTTCAGTTGAAACTTGTTCTTTAGGATCCATGTAAGGTAAGTTTTCTTGTTCAGGGTAAGTATCGACTTGGATTTCTTTGTCACTTTCACTTTGACTCCTTTCAGGTAAGTTTCTTTCAGGTTCAATTTCAGGTAAGGACTCTTTCAGTAGGTTTGACCTCTTTGGTATGTCTGCCTCATCCGGGAGGTTTGTCTCATCTGGTAAGTTTGTCTCATCAGGTAAGTTTTGACTCTCTTCAGTTTCAAGGAAAGCTTTGGGCGTTTCCACACCATCCCCAGTTTCAAGTGAGCAATTGTAGCTTTTGGTTTCTACTATTAAGTCACGATAGTTATAAAAATAGCCAGAATCGGAATCTTCACAATCAGTCTCTCGTTCAAAACTCTCAGTTTGTTGCCGTGTTTTTGGTCGCTTTGGTTTTTGTTTCGCAGGTTGATCTATTTCCTCAGAGCTGACAGGAAGAAAACCGCAGGGCAGTAGGAGATCACGGTGAAGAGTTCTCTGAGGACCGTCCTTTGTCTCGGGCTTTATGACATAGACAGGAAGATTACTTGACTGTTTCACAATGACATAAGCTTCGGGCTCCCACCTGTCGGCTAACTTGTGCTTGCCTCTTATGCGAACATTTCTAACAAGCACCCTATCGCCTTCCTTTAAGGTGGAATCAATGATATGTTTATCAAATCTGGCTTTGTTGCGGCTGGCTGATTTCTTTGCCATCTCAGCTGCTATTTTGTAGCTGGACTCGAGGTGTGACTTGAGGTTGCGAACATACTCTGAGTGGGAACTTGACTGATGGTCAACTGGCAGACCGAAAGCGAGGTCTACAGGGAGCCGGGGCTGTCGGCCGAACATTAATTCATAGGGTGTAAAGCCGGTCACTTCATTCTTAGTACAGTTATAGGCATGCACTAAGGGTCGGACATGTTCACGCCAGTGGGTCTTTTTGTGGTTCTCCAGGGTGCCAAGCATGTTGAGAAGTGTTCTGTTGAACCGCTCAACGGGGTTCCCTCTCGGGTGGTAAGGAGTAGTTCGAACCTTTTGAATGCCAGCAAGTTGACAGAGCTCCTTTATCGTGCGGGACTCAAAGTCCGGGCCCTGGTCACTGTGCAGTCTCTCTGGAAACCCATAGTGTGAGATGAAATTTTCCCAGAGGCATCGAGCAACTGTGCGCGCTTTCTGGTTTGAAGTTGGCAGGGCCAGAGCATACTTTGTGAAGTGGTCTGTTATCACTAACACATCCTTTGTGTTGCTTGAGTCTGGCTCTAGAGTTAGAAAATCGATGCACACCAACTCAAGTGGACGGGTGACAACAATGTTCACAAGCGGTGCAGCTCTCTCTGGTTGGGCTTTGCGGCGTGTGCAACGTTCGCAGGTCTTGACTTTGAGTTCAACGTCTGAAGCCATTTTGGGCCAATAGAACCGCTTTCTCACAAGATCCAATGTTCTCTCAACACCCATGTGTCCCATATCATCATGTAAGCTTTTTAGGACAAGGGGTCGTAACTCTTTTGGCAGCACGAGTTGATATTGCGTCTGGGCACTCTCTTGCCTTGTGCGATAGAGAACTCCATCTCTAAGGACTAACTTACTCCATTCCCTTAACAACAGGCCAAGTTCAGGGAGCTCTTTCTTTGCAGTTAGTGGGGGCTTTTCTCCCAGCACAATCTGATTGATTATTTCACGGATGCTGGTATCTGCTTGCTGTTTTTCTTTCAGGTCAGACGTGGTGAAATGAGGAATGACTGGCAAGCCACCAAGCTGCTCCTCATCTTCATAGCTTTGGGGGACAGCTTGGGGGTTGATAGCGAGAGTCAGAACCAGAGGGTTGTTAGTGGTGGGCTTTTCTGGTTCATCGATTAAGGTTGAATGGACAAGATGCTTCTCACAGATGGCTCGGATCGTGCTCTGTTCAACAAGGTTTTGATGGTTTGTGTCAGGTAAGTGTCTTTGTGTGAACTGCTGTATCCTTTCTAACTCTTTCTTTGACAGCATGTCATCAGGTTGTGTGCTGTGTGGTCGTCTGGACAGTCCGTCCGCATCCTGATTTTGCTTTCCTGCCCTATACTGCAGTTGGAAATCAAACGTGGACAGTGCAGCCAACCACCTGTAACTCGTAGCATCGAGTTTGGCAGTAGTCAGGACATATGTTAATGGGTTGCTGTCTGTGACCACAAGGAATGGGCGTCCGTAAAGGTAATCTTGAAATTTTTCGGTGACTGCCCATTTTAGAGCAAGGAACTCCAACTTGTGTGCGGGGTATTTTGTTTCACACTTTGACAACCCACGGCTTGCAAAGGCGATGACACGTTTCTGGCCTTGTTGAGTTTGGTAAAGGGCGGCTCCCAACCCTGAAGTGCTTGCGTCCGTGTGCACGGTAAAAGGGAGTTTGGGGTCGGCAAACCCAAGCACTGGGGCACTCGTCAGTTTGTCAATGATGGTGTCAAATGCCCTTTGACAATCCACGGTCCATCTCACTCCAAAAGGGTCTTTGGGATTGTGGTATTGGGTTGTTTCGGATTTGGTGCTTGTCTTTTTCCGTAGAGGCGGGTATCCGCCAGTGAGCTGGTTGAGAGGTCGCATGATTTTTGAGTAATCTTTTATGAATCTGCGGTAATAACCACAAAATCCCAAGAATGTCCGTAACTCCTTCAAGTTTGTTGGTTTTGGCCAGGTTTTTAGTGATGAGATCTTATTTGGATCAGTTTCGATTCCTTTTTCTGAGATAATATGGCCGAGGTATTTTACTGAGCTCTGGAAAAACCTGCATTTCTGCGGCGAAAGTTTCAGGCCATACTCTTTCAATCGACCAAGGACTCGCAAGAGGCGCTCTTCGTGCTCCTCTAATGTCGAGGAGAAGACAGTTAAATCATCAAGGAACACAAGGGCCTGTTTCAGGTTGAGCTCTCCTACACAGCGTTCCATGAGCCTCTGGAAAGTGCTAGGGGCATTCGTTATTCCTTGAGGCATTCTATTAAACTCAAAAAATCCAAGGGGGCAGACAAATGCAGTTTTTTGTTTATCAGCCTCCTCCATTTCAATCTGATAGAACCCTGATTTCAAGTCTAAAACTGAGAACCATCTTGAGCCACTCAAGGCCGAGAACGACTCCTCGAGATTGGGTAAGGCATAAGAGTCTTTGACGGTTTGTAAGTTTAGCTTCCTATAGTCAATGCATAATCTGACATCTCCATTCTTTTTCCGTACGACTACGATTGGAGAGGAGAAGGGGGATTCAGATTCGCGTATGACTTTGGCTTCAAGGAGCTGTTGCAGGTGGTTACGTACCGCTTCCAAATCTTGTGGGTGAATAGGCCTTGCCCTGTGTTTGAAAGGTGTGGGGTCACTGAGAGTGATGTGGTGCTTGATTTTTCCAGTGTGACCGAAATCGAGCTCGTGCTGGGCAAACACCTCTGGCAGTGAGTTTAACTTATTGCTTATTCTTTGCTTCCACTCACTGGAGATGGGGGAATCGCCAAAATCAAACTGTAGATTTGACTTGTCTTGGGGTTTGGGATTCTCTGTTTTGTTATTTGCAGGTTGGACACTTTGGATAGCATGAATCTCTGCTATGATTGTCTTTGGGGTGAGTGTGATGGCGTGATCTGATTCATTTTTGAGGATGACAGGTATGCAACGGGGCAGCTTGGATGGAAGGGTTACCAACCCATCTTCGACAAGGAGACCACCAGGTAAGGATGTTGCTGTTGGTGCTTCAACGATCACCCATTTTTCACTTTCTGGTATTCTGCAATTTACTGATCCTTCCAGAACCTTTGTCTGTCCAGCTCCAATAGTTTCACAATTCGTACTGCGTAGTCTGACTTCGCCCAAGTTTGATTCAACTGAATGTTTTTTCCTGGCCGCAAGCGTTTTGAGAACGGCTTTGTATCCGTAAGGAAGTGAACGTTGCTCTCTGGGTTCTACAACCAGTCCGTACTGTTCATACAGGATGTCCAAGGTGTTTGTGCCTATCAGCATTGAAGGTGAGTTGGGGCTTAAATTCGGAACGATTAAGGCTAGGGTGGGCACTTCAATGTCCACACCCAGTGAACTTTTTGGAAAGGTAATGACAGTTTTGATAAAGCCAAGATAAGGGACATTCTGGCCATTGGCACCTTCTACCTCTAACAGGTCGTTTAAGCTGTGGACAGGTAAGTAAGACAGTTTTTCTTCATAGAAGGACTGGGAGATTGTCGTTACTTGTGAGCCTGTATCCAATAGACAGCCGCACACGTGATCACCGATAGCTACTTCGGCGGTACATTTTGCTCCAATGAGACCCTTCGGGAGGGAAATGGGCTTTTCAGCTTGGGTGTAACAGTTTAAGGCACGCTTCTTTTTGGGACACTTTGTCTTCAGTTCAGCCTCAATTTGTCCCATAACTGGGGCTGTACTCAGTTTAAAGGATTGTGTTCTTGACCATTTACTTTGTCCCATGCCATTTGTTTTTCCCTTAACAGTTTTCTTTTTTCAGCTACAAGAGGTGAGTTTGGCTCATTTTCGCACTGGGGCTTGATGTGCCCATCCTCCCCACATCTAAAGCAGTACCAGGGTTTTGGTCGGTTACTTGAGCGGATGTCAGGCCTTTGCTCTGAGGATTGTGGCTTTCGAACTTTGAAGCTCTCAGAAGGTACTTTTGGCTTGGTCAAGGTCGTGGGTCTTGGCTTGACCTTACTGGGTTCTGAATCTTTTTTGTTTTTCAATGCTGTAAGGTGGGACTGTAGACTGGCGATTTGCTTTTTAAGGTCCTGGATTTCGGACAATGGATCAACAACTTCCGACGATTGGCGTTCTGGGCTTTGGGACTGGGCACCTTGATAGTGGGAGAACACTTTTGGTTTTGAGGTATTTAAGTGCTGTTTCATTCGTGACAATTTTGACATGCGCCTTTTTTCAGCAGTTCGGAGCATGAGAAGGAGTTCTGCAAAGGTAGGTGGTGTTTGCCTTTTTTGTTCAAGCTGAAGCTCCGCTATCAGATCATTATCCCAACAGCCTCTTATGAACTGTTTTAGCAGCTGCTTGTCAAGTTCACCTGAAGGGATGCCACCCCTTATGAAAGTTGTATTCAGCATGACCTGGAGTCGCTGTAGGTATGATGAAGGCTCTTCACCATGGTTTTGCATGGTGTTCAAGTATTTTGCAAAAAGGTCATCACCATCTTCGACTGTACCAAAGGCAGAATCAAGGATTTTCAGGTATGTAGAAGGGGGTGAATCTGTAGGTAAATGCTTTACCAAGTCAACAGCAGGCGAAGAGAGACTTTCTAAGAGTCTTCTGGATTTGGATGCATCAAGTTGTTTAGGGTCTTTGAGAAGAAGTTCGACACTTGATCGCCAACTTTCATAGTCTACTTCATTGTTTGGGCGAGGACAACGGCCAGAAAACAGTCTTAGTCTGAAAGGAGTGTTCATCTGTGTGTTGAAATCTTCAGATTTTAGCACGTGCTCCACTATCACTTTTTGGAGCTCTGGTGGATTGACATCTGAAGGTGTTAGAGTGGATGTCTTTGTATTGATCAGCACAGGTGGAGGACTGTTAACAGCAGCATGGATCTGTTGGTGGATGGGTTCAGCAGTTGGCGGGTTATCTCGCATTGGACTGAGAGGCACATTGGAATGAGGGACTTGGGGTGAGTCACCATGGTCATTTGTGTTGTCATAGTCGTCAGAATCAACAGCTTGACTAATGGAGGAAAGTTCGTCTCTCAGTACATCTGCAAAGTCTCTGCCTGTCAGTTTTGCTATGTCTCTCAGTTCAGTCAGATAAGTCTGAGTAGCAGTCTTGCTAACTACAGGGGCGTACACTGAACTCAATGCTTCAACGAGATAAAGAATGCTAGGTTTGTCTTTGGGTGAGAATCTGTGAGGTAGCAAGTTAGACAGGGCCTGTACTGATGCACCTGATGCATACTCAATAATGGACTGCTTGCCCTTCTCTGGGTGGGAAGAATCTACAGGTACTATGGCCTGGATGGACCCATACTGTTTAAGGAAATCAATGAGCTCCTCATCTACCTCAGTGCCAGTTAAACCAGTAATAAGAAGTGAATTTGGTATCTTAACGTTGCTCTGTTGCACGGCTTCCATATCTGTTCTATTTCAGGTAAATCTGGGCTCACTAACATGCACGAACCACTCCTGGCTGGCTCGCCAAGAATTTGTAGCACCTATGCTAGTAGGGAATAAGCTACTGGACCAGTTATAGGTTCGTAGGAGTGGTGAGTGACATGTAAAAGTCGCAGTCAGAACAATTTTGAATGGAAAGCCGGCAAACTTTAATAACAGTTGACAGACATACAATTAACAAATACTGCAGGTGCTTAATTTATACAAAGTACCTTTAAAGTCTCTGTATTGTTTCACCCTTGACCTTTCAGGCTAAGTTCAACAATAGATTTTAATTTTAGTTCTATTTGTGTCTTAATTTTTCCTTCCTTTAATATGACCGGTCATTTAATTTAGAGGGCTTTTGGTTGAGAATCTAATTTTACTGGCTTAATTTTAGGTTTAAGCTCTAATTTAGGCTCAATTTATCCACCCTGTGCACTTTTCAAATCAATTCTGTAACTTTTAAAATTATACCTTGTGTCCTTTTAAAGTTTACAAAATTGCCATAGATTCAACAAAACAATACAGTATGCGTAGCAAAAACAGAACAGTCCTTTTAAATGTCCTTTAACTTAGCAAACGCTTTTAGTGCTCCTTAGCACCGTTCCCCGTCAGTGGGAAAGTGCTCCTCAGTGTCTCTGAAATCCACGAGGAAAACTGTCAATCTCCTACCGCAACCTTGGTGGTGTGTTTGTGGGTGTGAAGGTGCTCTATGCGCCGTCCTTTCCCGCGTTTCCTGGGTAGGCTCGCCTTCCGTGTGTCTGTGTCTCCGTGTCTCTGCGGGAATTCAGGGTCCGGGACCTTCTTCTCCCACGTTTCCCCGGGGGGAATAAAACCTGGCCAAAAAACTCCTAGTAATTGTCGGAAACCGTGTAACTCCGAGTTTTGCTCACACCCCTCCTCCAGCCTGGTTAGACAACAAGTTTGCGTCTCTGTAGTTTGCGCTAATAGCTTCTCTGCCGTGCGCTCGTTCGCTCTGCCGTAACAGGCCTCGCTCCTGCTACGCAGCCTCTCGTGGGTGGGGGAGGGGTGTTCGAAAAACTTTATCGATAACAAAAAAAAGTTTACAATATTCTTTTTAAACAAAAATAAATAAAACCATGAATTTGTCTTTTAAATGTTATTTATATTTTTTCTCATGTTATTTATAACTGTTTTAATCAAGTTTTAAATCAAATTATTTATTAGTATTTATTGACCCTTTTTACTTTTTATCATGTACTGCTCTGTTACTATTGGGTCTATTCGTAACGGGGGTTACATATGTCCTTATACATATATAATGTATGGTCAGGACTCACCCTTGGTCTTCTCTCAATGATTTCCATGATGGAGTCTCCTGAAATGGTTTTCACTTTGCAGCTGTGCCTTGTCAGGGTCAAGGAATGGCAAGACTTCAAAGCAGCAACACTTCCACCAGCTCTTCTTGGGGGGGGATCCCACGGCATTCCCAGGCCAGCTGAGAGACATACTCCAGCTTGTTCTGGGTCTTCCCCAGGGCCTCCTCCCGGTGGGACGTGTCTTGAACATCTCTCCAGGGAGACGTTCTGAGACATCTCAACTGGCTCCTCTCGATGTGGAGGAGCAGCGGCTCTACTCTGAGCTTCTCTAAGGGAGAAAAAGCTCCTCTAAGGGAGCAAAACTCAACCGCTTGTATCCACAATCTTGTTCTTTCAGTCATTACCCAAAGATCATGACCATAGGTGAGGGGAGGAACGTAGATTGACCAGTAAATTGAGAACTCTGCCTTAAGACTCAGCTCCTTCTTCACCACAATGGTCCGATACAGCGAACACATCACTGTAAACGCTACACCGATCCGCCTGTCAATCTCATGCTCCATCATCCCCTCACTCGTGAACAAGACCCCAAGATACTTGAACTCCTCCACTTGAGACAGTGTCTCTCCACCGACCCGGAGAGGGCAAGCCACCTATTCTGGTTAAGAACCATGGCCTCGGATTTGGAGGAGCTGATCTTCATCCCAGCTGCTTCACACCTGGCAGTGAACTGTCCCGGTGCATGTTGTAGGTCTTGGCCTGATGAAGCCATTAGCACCTGCGGTGACAAAGGGCAGCCCTGGCAGAGTCCAACATGCACTGGGAACAGATTTGATTTACTGGTGGCAATGCCAACAAAGCTACTGCTCCAGTCATACAGGGACTGGACCTCTCTAAGCAAAGGGCCCCAGACCCCATACTCCTAGAGCACCCCCACAGGACACCATGAGGGACACGGTCAAATGCCTTCTCCATATCCACAAAGAACATGTGGACTGGTTGGGCAAACCTCCATGGATCCTTGAGCGCCTGATGGAGAGTGTAGTGCTGGTCCAGTGTTCTGCGACCAGGACAAAAACCACACTGCTCCTCTTGGATCCAAGGTTCGACTATTGGCTGGATTCTCCTCTCCCATACCCTGGAATAGACCTTACAGTGGAGACTGAGGAGTGTGATCCCCCTGTAGTTGGAACGCAATCTGGTCCCTCTTCTTACCCGGAACAGATGCCCAAGCCACCTCCTCTCAAAGCGGAAGAGCTCTGAGTCTCCCCTTCTTTTGATCCCTGTGTTAAGTCACTCCCAGATGTGTCAACTTGCTGTGTACAGTTTTGGATCATACTTTTATACATTTATGGTTGTGGAGGAGCATGGGTTCTGTAAGCTTGTGGCAGAGCCTTGTACAGGATTATACTTATAAATGTTAAGACAGTTCGAATAGTGCCCAGGAGAGATCCCTAAAATATTCAAACATGCATGGGTGACAAAATCTTAGCCCTCTCCCAGAGGGGTCTGGGGCTGGTACAGTTTGGCCCCAGATGTGGTTAATGACCAAATGAGATGAATGGACAAGAGAGACAGCAGACCAGGTGAAAGGAAGATGGCAAAATGTAGATATAAACATAAAATAATAATCTCTCACTAAACCCTGACTTGATTTTGTGATAAACTGCTATATTTCCAGTTATGGCATCTTAAATTTTGTGTCGATGTGCTCTGCAAAACAAAGCCAACAATTACAAGTATCATTCAAATACGATTTAGAATTAATTTTTTAAGAAAGCATGAGTTATGTTTTTGTGATGTCATGTCTCAAGGAGCAGAGCCCTGCCCTTGGACCTGGAGCCTAAAGCATGGAAACACAACTGGGCTGGAGGGAGAAACTCCCTCAGTGAACTGTGCCAGTGGAAAAGAGCCGACCTCCAGTCGTAAAGCATTGACCTTGTGCTTGTGATAAAAAGGAGGAGGAAAGCCACATGGACTCTTACAGTAAAACATTGTAGCAATATGTCATATGTCAAGATGATGTTATGAGAATAGAGTTTTGGTTGCATTGCTGTTTTGAGGCCAGATTGATGTTATCCTTCTGTTTATAAGCATTAGCATGACTAGTTAAGAGAGCTTTTGAAATGTGTTTGTTTTTATTCTCAGTTATTTTTTACACTTAGTGATATAACGCGGTGGCTTTTTCATTTTTATTATTTCATTAAATTAGATGTAATTTTAAATCTTAAAATTGTCAGATTTTTTTCAGCAATTCAAAGTCAACATTTCATTTACCAAGTCAGTAACAAAGTCTTTTAAATGTTAAGACGGTTTCATTTGTTACTTTTCCAGGTACACAGGTAAAGTGGTGAAAGATGTCATCAACATGGGCTCGTACAACTACCTGGGCTTTGCAGACAAAACTGGAGCTTTCACTGACGCTGCCCTAGAATCCACTCTCAAGTACGGGGTCGGAGTGAGCAGCTCCAGATGTGAGATGGGTAAGGCCAAATAGAAAACAGGGTACTAAAGGAGAAAAATAAAAGGTACAAAGTGACCGTAGTGTGCCTCCATAAAAGTCTGACAAAATTCAACTAAATTAAGTGGTTCAGAAGCACTGGACAAAAGCAAAGTTTAAAGCTCCCCCCTCCCTTTGCTCCTCATGCTAAGACACTACCCTTTCACAGCACTATCACAACACAATCAACATGCATCCCATTAATGAATATATGAATTACTAATACATCACCACTTTTTTAAATATTTCCCAAAACGATATTGTTTTAACAGTTGGCAGTTGTCCCCTTGATTTAATTTTTGCCATAGAGAAAATGACCTGATTTGAAAAATGAAATATTTCTAAAATACATTGTTTTAGGAAACCTGGAAATTCATGAAGAGTTAGAGCAGCTGGTTGCCCGGTTTCTTGGTGTGGAGACAGCGATGGTGTTTGGCATGGGCTTTGCTACAAACTCCATGAACATTCCTGCTCTTGCGAGAAAGGTGAGATTTAAAGGGCCCATATTATGATATTTTTGATCTATGTTATAATGTTGTTTCCTCATCACAAGTATACCTGGAGTTGTTTTTTGTTTCAGTCACACATGTTTAACAACCACATGAAATGCTCCAAAGTATTGTGCGGTGAAATTATGCTGGGGATGCATCTCTAGTGGTGGAAAGTTCATCAGTTACCACGGAGATACACATTATCAAACAGACAAAGAGGTTTTACAATTGTCTGAAAATCCAAGAAAAAAACTAAACAAAATGGATTAAAACAACACACTTTCAAGTTAGGTTTAGATGTTTGATTTTCAACAAAAAAAGTGAGAGCATGTAACTGAAAAACTGTGCTCCCACTTGACATGTTCTCCATAAAAATAAAAAGGCATGATACAAAATTGTACACAGCAACTTGACAAACCTGATGTGATGTGCAGTAATTTCATTAGCTGGCTGATTCTGTTGTCATAGTGCTCTTTTCTTGTCTCTTTAATTGCAGGGTTGTCTCATTTTAAGTGACAAGTTAAACCATGCTTCTGTGATCCTGGGGGCCCGACTGTCTCGCTCTACAATCTGAGTCTTCAAACACAACAGTGAGTGACTCTGAAATGACTCGCATTGAAAAATTGTGTCCCAAATGTAGCTTAGAATGATGCTTTAATGCGCACCTGTTATTCAAAATGCAAACGTTTTAGAGCTTTTAACCATAGCTGTTTCCCCTTATCATTTACTCACCAGAAGTTGTATTTGGAATGATTTGTCATGTTTGAGCAATCTTTAATCACTTATTTTCAAGATGCCACTGCTTTCTACTTACTTTGTTCTCAGTCTTTTTAATCTGTGATAGATAAGACACTTTATTGATCTTGAATTTCCTTCAAGGGGGTGCTATGATATTCTGCTCACTCACTACACCAGACTATTTAGGGACAGAGGCGTTCATTCTCCAACTCTTCTCTTTGTTTGGTCTCACATTTGGCAGATATGCAGAGCTTGGAGAAGCTGCTCAGGGAAGCGATTGTTCACGGACAGCCGAGAACTCGTCGACCCTGGAAGAAAATCCTCATTGTGGTGGAGGGCATTTACAGGTACACGCCATAACCATAGACTGTATATACTAGTATAAATGAACATAGCTAACAATTAGTTGCTGTGTTCCAAATAGGAAGTAAGCATGAGCGGGCATCCTGCTCTATCAAATTCACTTTCTATTGAAAAACTGTTGCCCCTGTCTTTATAACTTGCTTTCAAACTTGTCATTTTGGTCTTAAATGTTCGTATTAACCCACTGTACAAGAATCTTGGATTTTTATTTCACTATTTTGTCCTTAAATTAAGAAGTTTGTCTAATCCCTCTGTCGTCCAGGTAGGGTCCACAGCAGAGGATAGCATAGCAATTCAATTCTGTCAACTGGACAAATGTATTTTTTAAAATTTTAAATATGTTTGGCAGCTCATCCAAGATGCTTCTTCCAAACTGAAGCATCGCTCCAGATTGGCTGTTTGGTTGCTGTATTTCCTGTTGTTGTCTTGCAGTATGGAGGGGTCCATTGTGCGCCTGCCTGAGATAATAGCTCTGAAGAAGTGTTACAAAGCATACCTCTATCTAGATGAGGCTCACAGTATTGGGGCCGTAGGACCACGCGGCCTGGGGGTGGTGGACTACTTTGGCTTAGACCCCAAAGACGTGGACGTCATGATGGGGACATTTACCAAGAGCTTTGGCTCAGCTGGAGGATACATTGGAGGCAAAAAGGTTTGTCATATTCTTGAATGAAATAAGGCAAACCCTACTTTATTGCTGGATTGCAGTAACCTGGCTTATGCCAGATTGATATGTGTGTCACTCTGAATTGACTTGAACACATTATCAGTCTGAGATGGCTCTCAGTGAAAGTAATGGGAATGTCATGACAGTTGTTTTTCTGATTGGTCAAAGCATCATAACAGTGGAAACACCTCTTAATGGGCCCTATCACACTAGCAGGGGCATGTGAAGATGGATTCTTGTGAGTTTGTGAGCTCATAAATATCACGAGAATCCATCTTGCTGTGCAAAATTATGGTTTTAGATGACATCACAACATTCATGACATTCTATCAACCAATAATATTTAATACAGAGGCAACTAAAATTAATATTGTTAAAATGTTATAAATCAATATTATAGATAAAGTTGTAGTAGTAGTGCTTTTTGACTGTTCAGCTTTCCCCTTGAAAGGAAGGGCTTCACATTGGTTGGTTTCACTCAGTAACAGATAACATCCTTAATCATGCCATAACATAATATAACATATTTTTATATATATTATAAGTTAATTTAAACAAATCTTCAGACATCCAGGAATAAGATATTGTATTAGTATTATTTCTTGTTGATCTTTACTTAACAAAAACTACAATGTGTCAAATGACTGTGTGTATATTTTTCTGACAGGAGCTGATTGACTACTTGAGGATACATTCCCACAGTGCACTATACGCCACCTCGATGTCACCCCCTGTGGCTCAGCAGATCATAATCTCTATGGAGAGGATGGGACACAAAGAGGTATGTTAAAAGAGAATACTAGTATTTATAATACTGTATATTGCAGACCTACATGCAGATCATGACAAGGCAACCCCCCAAAAAATCTCCTACGACCCACCTGACTGTCACAACCCAGTCTTTAGCAAAAATTGCTGTATCAGACTGGTATTGTATTGGCAAGTACACCAAGGCCAAGTATCGTATTGGATCGGATCCCTAAAAAAATATTGTATCATGTCGTAACAACACTAGCTTAAAGTAAAAAAAAACTTTGAAAAAGAGGGTATGTCCAAGCTCTATGTTTAATGATGTACTATAGAACATGCTGTCATCTCCATGGAGAAGAGGTCCAATAGAAAAGTTACACAGTGCAACTTTGAGTCCACATACAACAATACACAAGCACTAACACACTTTGGCTGAACTAATTACTTGAGTGGGGAAACCTAAAATGTCTTAACTAGTGTAAAAGGTTACATTTTGTTTTTCTTTACTAATAACTCATGACTGTTCTTTTCTCTCAGGTGCAGAGCGTCTGAGGCAGCTTTCAGAAAACACCACCTACTTCCGCCAAAGAGTCCGTGACATGGGCTTCATGGTCTATGGCAACGAGGATTCCCCTGTGGTCCCCATAATATTTCACATACCAGCTAAAACCGTGTAACTTTTTCTTCTGTTTCATTTTACATTAATGAAGTGTTTTGCCCTATTGATCATTTTCAGTGACATGACTCTGGAGGTTGAAGGGACATCATGTCTATGGAGGAATGTCCAGCAGTTACAGCAATGTCTCAATGCACACACTGGCAAACACTGCCAAAAGGTTTTAAGACAGTCTGAAAAGTCATGAAAAAATACAAAAGACAACATATGTTATGAGGTTCTTTTTTCAGACCAAGAGTTTGTTTGATACCTGACAGTTTTGACTGCTCACTAGGCCTCTTCTTCAGAGTGGTCACATGATGTTGCTCTGACGTGTCCTGTCAGCTGATTTCACTCTTTTACTTGGAGAAAGCGCGCTAGTGAGCAGTCCAAACTGTCAGGTATGAAAACAAACTCTTGGTCTGAAAAACAGAACCAAATAACATAAATTATCGGAAGACCAAATGAACTTCATTGGACTACAAAAGGCAAGATTTTTTTTAACAATCTTTGATCAGTATGAGTGTTCATGGCGTTTGATTTTCAACAGAAAGCGTGAAGGTGAAAACTTGACTAACACGAGCTATCTTGTGACTGCAATGTTATTTGAGAGGGACTTGCTTCACAGCACAAACCATCTCGCTTGTTGCAGTTCCAGCTAAGTCCCTTCTTTTTGACTAGACAAAACTCAGAGTAAAGTCTAACTTGAGAATAGTGCTCAGACAGAACAGTGCCTCTAGCTAGCCTCACTCCTTCTACAGAATGACATGCATTATCTGAATGGTATCAATATCTAAAATGCCTTTATCTTGCAGGGCTTTTGGGAGGGAGATGTTAAAGAGGAACATTGGCGTGTTGGTGGTGGGGTTTCCAGTCACAGCCGCCACCAAGAGTAGAACACGTATCTGTATCTCGGCCGCTCACACCAGAGACATCCTCGACACGGTTAGTCACAACCAACTCAGCATTGGGCACACTCACAGACTCACCTTTTCCACATGAGAGGGCCTCAATTATGCATTACACATGCAGTTGGAACTACCTTAGACACCTTAGCCTTGGTATTTCCTGTTGTATTTGTGTGCTGAGTGGGCTTGCCTCTCCACATATACCTGAAAGTTGGCCATGTGGTGCCAGGTGCTTGTTTCCATGGAGATAAATAAATGTAATGCCTTTCCGTGGAACATTCTACACAAGGTATAACCACTCCATGAAGACAAGAAAATAAAAGTTACATAGTGGACTATTAAAGTGGACAAGTGGTCAGTGTCAAAGTACAAAAAACTATTTATTCAAAGACAGGATATTATGCTAAATACTTTTTTTTTTCCTTTCTACCATGTTATGTGATCCCTGCATGTTTGAGTATTTTAGTGATCTCTCCCATGGCCCTATTTGAATCCTCCTTATGGGTTCTGTTTCAATGCTGAGTCCCCAAGCCACCAGTGCTCCTTCATGACATCACATGGTGAAGATGGAACAGAGCATTTTGAGCTTTGGGGATGTAGACAGCCTAATAATAGGGTTACTCAAACATTTGTGAATGAAACAAAACACCACTCCAGGTATATTTTTGATGAGTTAACAGCATTAAACTGAAAACCTAATTTGTTTCCCAGACACTTGAAGTGGGCGACCTGCTGCAGTTGAAGTACTCTCGGAGTAAGCGGCCCCTCCCCTCTCTGAGCCTGCTCCAGGACTGAGCCTTTGCCCACGTCTCAGTTCGCTTTCCATTCTTCTCCTTGATTCCTGCCCTCATTAGGCCTGTCATGATAATTACTGTCAGTTTATCATTCAGTATGTGAAAGCTGGAACAACATTTTTCACTACATGCATGTGAGTTTTCTTTGTGCTATAGGGGACTTTTGTTTATGTTTTTGTTGTCAGTCATAAGATTGGAGCTGTTTCCTCATACATTTCCTGCAGATACAAGGAGAGGAGGTGAGGAAAGAGAAATAAAGTGTATGATAAGCTCCTCAATGCTAATCCCTCAGACGACATTCTGTGCAGATATTATATTATATTTGATATTTAAATGGTGGTGGTTGAAACTCATTTGTTTATGTCAAGTAAGATGTACTCATTGTGTTAAGTAAATACAGTAGTAGTAATAGTTTATGTAGGAAAATGAGGTAAATGTTATAATGTCAGGTCTATGTGATTTTTTCACATCATCATTATGTGTATATTATAACATTTATGCTGTATTATATACTGCATAAATGTTACTTAATTACTATTACTTATTACTCTACAGGTATTTTTACTTATTACAAAATACAAAATGATAAAAAATATGACTTGGCTCATGCTAGCAGATGCTGCTCCTTATTGTCATACCTGAAAGACAGTGTCATAGTTTCCACAGTTTGTATTTGTAAAAGTTACAGCAGGCCTTTAGTTTAAAGTAGTGTGCTTACCTCATGTTGTAGGCAAAATGACTCCTGTGAGAAAATGTTACTTAACCTGAGAGACACAAGTAGCACACATCTTTGTGACACATTTGCATTGACACTTTAGCTAGTGGTGGGCACAGTGAGGCTCAAGGAAACGGCAAAACATTTGAACCAAATGTGTCAAGGCTTCGAAGCACAGTTCTCACACTTCTCCACAGTGACATTTAGTGGTAATGTTTTAATACTGTCAAATGCACACCGACATCCTGTGTGAGGGGTTCAAAGTATGGCCCTGTTCTGCATGTGTGTTTAACATGAAGAAACCACTAGATGGCAGCAGTTCATAATAGTTAAAGCACTTGTGTGCATCAAACGTAATGCATTTAACGCTTTTAAATGGGGTGTTAACACTGTTATTTACTGAAGTCAGATGTTTATGATATGTTCAAATAAAAAAGCTGTAAAAACTATAATCAATGTTCACTCTTTGTATTTGTGTTTGGTACATTTCTACTTTTACACTTGTTCTAATGCAGGTTAAAGGTGTAGTAATTTAGACGATCCTCCACTGGCTTATCTCCATTGAGATGCTGTTGCTTTCACTGGAAATGTTTCATAGTATGGCATTAAACTATATACGTTTTTATTGCTTAAAAAAAACTACTATTCTTAAAGACAGTTGGGTTGCCTATTCACAGATCTGACCTGTACCTTGGCCTGGTGGCACCTCGTGTTTGTTTCTGTGGTGATAGATATGTTTAATGGAGTACTGGAACATTGCAGGCAAAACAATAACATGCAGCAGATAGCGGACACTCCATTTTCATAGTATCCTTAATTACAGTCTGGTTCAACAACTTTTATTAGCAACAATTATTTCTAATGAGAATTCTATAATAACAATGATTTTCTCACACCAGACCATTTCCAGTTATTGTTTGTCTTGCCCAGTTTATCAACACATTTCTCTCTGGGGACACTTCACATTTGAATAATCGTACATATTTATAGTAGCAGGAATTCCTCACGCATGGGATTTTCCCCACAGACTTTTAGAGTGTTTGGAATGTGTTTAAAAGGTAAGAGGAGAGTGCAGAGAAGAGGGTTACATGGAGTAGATGAGAGGGTGAGAGGAGAGGTGCAGAGGAGAGGGATAGCTGGAGCAGAGGAGAGGGTCAGAGTATAAGGAGAAGAAGGACAGATGGAGCAGAGGAAAGGGTCAGATGGAGCAGAGGAGAAGGTCAGAAGAGTAGAGGAGAGGGTCAGAGGAGCAGATGATGAAGTGGAGAAAGCCAGATGGAGGAAAGGAGAGCATTACAGGAGCAGATAATGAAGGTCCGATGAGCAGAGGAGAGGGTCCGAAGAGCAGAGGAGAGGGTCCGAAGAGCAGAGGAGAGGGTCAGAGGAGCAGAGGAGAGGGTCAGAAGAGCAGAGGAGAGGGTCAGAAGAGCAGAGGAGAGGGTCAGAAGAGCAGAGGAGAGGGTCAGAAGAGCAGAGGAGAGGGTCAGAGGAGCAGAGGAGAGGGTCAGAAGAGCAGAGGAGAGGGTCAGAAGAGCAGAGGAGAGGGTCAGAAGAGCAGAGGAGAGGGTCAGAAGAGCAGAGGAGAGGGTCAGAGGAGCAGAGGAGAGGGTCAGCTGGAGCTGGAGAAGCAAAGGATCAAGTGGGGTTGTTTCGATCATAAGGTGGGATGTTTCCTGTGGAGGTGATAAACTGCATTAGAATGAGAAGGTTCACAGGTTTAACAAGAACCAAACCTCCTCAGACCCCATCCAAAATCACAATTTCTTAGTAAAAAACAGGTTAAAACAACAAAAAATTAAGAACAATTGAGTCCAAACTGATTTGTCACCTTTTTACATTTCAGTGTTCTATGTCAAATAAAGATGCAGTATATAACTTTTCGGTTTATTGATTTGTCGCTTACTTGTCTCCTTGGAGATGTTTTTTTTTTTTTTTGCCTAGAAAGTTAAACACTGCAAATGTGTTGACCTGGTTTATGGTTAATAACTCAGATGAAACCCAACATGAACAAAAATGTATTTATACTCTGAATTCTACATCCCCAAAGCTCAAGATACTCTGTTCCACATTTTGACATCATGTAGTGGTAGTTTTCAAGATAACAGCTACCTTCTACCTTTTGTTCAGTAAAGATTGGTCATTCCAGGGATGAAATTATGCAAATGACTCTAGTGTATGTAAGAACCTCAGCCTAAATGTGCAGCATTTGTGTGTTAAACATGTATAAATGAAACAAAACCCAACTCCAGGTCTGTTTGTGATGAGAAAACTACACTAGAATAGCCCCTTTAAACAGACCGTTGATAGTAGTATTTTTTTCATATCGCACGCATAAAACTAAGCAGGTACATAAAGCGTCTCGCGGGTGCACGGGATTCCAAACTGAGGCCAAGTTGCTGAAAGAATTAAAATAAACAGTCTCACGGTGGGAGAGATGTAGAGAAAGGAGAGGGAGAGAGAGAAGAGAAGAGAAAGGGGGGGTGAAAGGGGATGGAGAGAGAGAGATAAAACGAGAGAAGTAGAGGAGCAGGTGCAATAGCTCTTGTTAATGGCATTAAATTTACACTTTAGAGAGAGAGGGAGAGATGCTGGGAAGGAGGGGGCAAGGAAGGAACAGATAGACAAGGAGTGAGAGAGAGAAAGACGAAGAAGGCAGAGAGAGAAAGAAAGAATGGTGAGAGCTTTACTTTAAACTCCTCTTTTCTTTATGTCTTGAATGACCATAGAGCATATCATAAAGGAATTCAAAAATATCCACACAATTTTAAACACAAAGGCTTATTGTATTGCCTGAAATGTTCCACAGTGTAACGTTTATCACCACGGAGACAAGAAGTTCTCACAGTAAGAATGCATGTTTCAAGATACAGTATTTTGAGCTATAAAAACACCAGGAACTGAATAAATGCAAACTAGATATGTTTTAATGCCACACTGAGGGACATTATAGGCAAAGCAATAACATCCCCATGGCGACAAGCAGATGACGCCCCAACAAAGTGACATGGTGCACCTTTAAGTCTTCTTTCAGCAGTTTGTAACACCCCCGAACGTGAAGGTGGGCGGTTGGATCCCTGTCCTTTGGCAACACACCTCTCTCCGTCTGAATGCGTGATCGGTTCTGTGTTACGTGATCCGAGCAGTCGTGAGCGGAGTGAATGAAGTGTGAACGAGAGCAAGACTCTTCGAGGAAACGTGGAGGAGCAGAGCGGATTATCCACGGCAGGGTTTAATGATTCGATTTGGGATTGTGTTAAATAAATGTGTTCTTTTCACAGATTCAGTCATCGAAGTCTATCTGCACCAGTAGCTCCTCACGCACAAGTGAACACAGCGAGGTCCTGTATGACACAAAATGGATCCCTGTGAGCTTCGAGCCGTGTTATAATGTTGTTATCTCATCGAAAAACATACCTGGAGTTGTGTTTTGTTTAATTCACATGTTTGAGTAACGCTTTATTACGTCTCCAAAACTCAAAACGTTCTTCTCCATCTCGTGATGTTATGAAGCGATAGTTTTCAAGTTATGTATATTACACAAATTTGACACTTGTGACCTTCAAGTTGTGTTATAATGTTGTTACCTTGTCAAAAACATACCCAGAGTTGCATTTTTTTTCATTCACACATGTTTGAGTTATCCTGGTTTATTAGTCTATCTATATCTCCAAAGCTCAAAATGTGTGTATGGAGGTGTATGTGGTTTAAAAACACAGTGGATCACTTCACTACACTACCACATGATATCACAAGTTGGAGCAGTGTTTTCTGTTTGAGAGAAGCACTTGCAGGATTTGTAGGATTTCTGTTTAAAACGTGTGTGAATGAAACAAAACACAACTCGTTTTTAATGAGAAGACAACCAAATCCACTTTCAGATCCACTTTATTTATTTAGTACATTTTACAAAAAAAGCAGTTTAGAAAAGTGCTGCACAGAGATCATAAAATGAAGACCATAAAAAGGTAAATTGCTAAAATTTGGTCATATCAGTCCTAAAATAAACACAGTAAAATCAAATAAAAGCAAAACCATAAAAATCATAAAATAGCAGTAAATAAGTTAAGACACAGAAGGCCACACACAGGAAACTTTAAATCAACTCTAAAACAAACTGGAAGGCAGTGCAATAACGCTAAAATAGGGGTACTGTGCTCACGTTTTTTGGTTGCAGTTAAAAGTCGCGCAGCAGAGTGACTGACGCTGGAAAAAATGTACAGTCGTCTAAACGAGAAGAGATAAAAGCATGTGTGACCTGTTCAAATGATTTAAAAGATAATAAAGGTTTAATTTTAGATAAAAGCTGCAAATGATAAAAGCCAGATTTTACAACCACATGTACCATATGTTTCTGACTGTAAGTCGCACTTTTTCATGGTTTGGGTGGACCTGCAACTTATACTGTTGTGACTTATGTATTGAAATTTTTACACTGAGAGGGCGCTCTAGGCTTGTGTGTCAGTATCTACTACTCCTGTTACTCCTGTACCACTGTCACTTTGCGCAAGTCTCCTGCAGAAAGAGCTGCTGTTCTGTCTGTATCATGTCAGTTGATCTCACCATTACTTCTGTACCACTGAACATCTGAAATTTAAACAAACTTATAAAGACACCAAAACCAGAGGAAGCAGCGCTCCGTTTACCTGCAGAGGTCGTGGAGTTGCTCAGAAGTGACACCGAGGATGAAGAAATGGATTTAGTGATTTGAAGTGAGATGGAGAGTTTGGTAAACTTGTTCTGTTCTGTTGTTTATATTATAATTATCTAAAGAACTGTTCATATGTGACGTTAACAGTCTGTTTTTCATCCAAAAGGATCGATTTATAATCCGGTGTGATTTATATGTTTTTTTCTTCTTCATTGAGCATTTTTTGGCTGGTGCGATTTATAGTCCCAAAAATATGGTACTTTCTCACATTTAAAATTACTGTATAGTGACGCCATGGTTGCTGACAGACTGTTTCACATCTGTTACAGTGGGCCCAGGTCAGTGAGGGGGTTGGTATTGTCACAATCACGTCAGTTTTGCCCTCATTTAGACTTAAAATGTTGTGGGCCAAATAAGTACGTTTTCTAAGTTGCAGGTAAATTTGGCAATCATCTGCATGGAAGTGATATTGAATGCCACAACATTGTAACATAGATCAGAAAATAGTAACACTGGCCCTTTAATTATTTATTATGCTGCGAAATTAGCATTAGCAGTAGCCTCAAAACAAGCAGAAGCCTCCTGGTTAACTGGAACTAGCAGGCTACCGTAGTATTTACCAGACCCTGTCCTGCTCAGCTTCAGGACATGTATCCTCTGCATTTGACCCGTCTTTGAATAAATGTAGTAGTGCACCCGGGGAGCCAGCTGGAGCTTTATTATGCATGTTCTGGGTTCAAACAGGTGGGCTCAGGTGCAGAAATAAACGTTGTATTATTATTTTGATTGACAGAAAGAGCTAATCAGGATTCTGCAAAGAAACTTTATTATTGGACATTAAGTATTCAGAAAGAAAGCGTTCTCTCAAACAGAAAGCGTTTAGTTCCACCTTGTGATGTTGTGTGGAAATACAGGAAGGGCTCTACTGTGTTTTTTTCGTATACCTTCACTGAAATATTTGGATGATTTCAACACAGGAACTGCCCATCTCTACTGAACTAAATATAAAAAGTGTTAAAAGGTTGTTAATTTGAAAGCTACCACTACATGACATCACAAGGTGGAACTGAGCATTTTGAGCTAGTAGACAGACTAATAATAAAAGATTACTCAAACATGTGTGAATGAAATAAAACACATATAGGTCTGTTTTTGAGGAGGTGACAACATTATAACATTTCTTAACATCACAAGAATCGATTTTGTATATATATTCTAATCTTGTTAATTTTAAAGCCATAGTATGTAACCTTTTGCTTTTATTCTTGAGAAATAGAGAACAGTGGTTGTGTTTATTATACTGAGCCAGAACCAAAGCAATGTTGTTTACTCCATTCAGTGTAGTGAAGACTGCAGTGAGTACTACATTGGAGAAACCAAACAGCCACTTCATAAGAGGATGTACCAACACAGACGAGAGAGCAATAGTGGACCTCAATCTGCTGTTCATCTCCACCAAAAAGTCACGGGCGACTCCTTTGAGGATAGTGACGTACAGATCTGAGTCATACAAAAGAATTGGTTTGAGAAGGGATTTAAAGAGGGCATTTTTGTTAAGAAAGACAATGCATCTTTGAACAGAAATGGAGGCCTCGGACATCATCTGTCTCCTAGTTATAACTCTACCCTCAGACCTAAATCAAAACAAATAAAACACTATTGATAGCCAGGTAAGGTGAATGATTGATTCTGCTAATATGACCCCATGCCCAGTGCAGTTCAATAGGCCTAACTAACACACAAAAACTTCAAGTTTCAGAGTAGCTTCAGTGTAGTTATCCCCTCCCTGCAGACAGATATAAGGCAGTGTCCACCAGCATTTTGACCAGAACTGAAGAAGCAGCTTGAATGAGCTGCAAAACGTTTTTGACCAAAATAAACTTTTGTCCAGTTAATAAATTGAATTTCTCCTTTACCATGCAATGGCAAATGTAGAAAAAGCATTAGAAAAACCTGAAACCCGAACCTGAAAAAACATATATACATACGCAAAAAATAAACAAACAAATAAATAAAAAAAATTACCTATCTTTACGGAAACAAGGAGAAGCAGGTTACTCCAAGAGACAGGTCAGAACTGTGGAAAGGTGAGTCCGCTCACACATCTTTTTAAAAATAACAATACCCCAGATACTGAAGGAATGCAAGATATATGAAATTTATACCATAAAACATGGACTATTCTAAGCAAATCAATAACCTCTCCATGGAAACAAACAATAGGCAAATCCCCTAGCAAAAAAGTGACACAGTGCATCTTTAAAGATTGAGAATTGTCGTCATTTGAATTATATAAAAGACGCTTCCTCACAGAGCACTGGTTTCGGTCTGAGTGTGGATGATGAATCGAACCTGAATAAATGGTCTTAACCCACACACTCCTCCTGTTTGTGTCTTTGAACTGCTCGTGATGCGTTCGAGGGAATGGGTTATTTTGCCTTTGACCTTTGAAGAAGAAAATAGCGTCTCAGGGGCTGTATACAGAGAGTTAACCAGATGTAAAGCACATGATGGAGCAGTGAGGAGAGGAGTGTACACCAAGAACAAGATCAAGACCAAGACTAGACCAGGACTAAGATCAGGACTAAGCCAGGAGTAGAACAAGACTAAGGGCTAGCAACCCATCCTCATGGAAAACTGTATAATAGAAACATTGGTCCACCTGAAAAATGTATGTATTTCACAATTTGGCCTCTTAAATTGTGACACTGTCAGTTTTCTGTGCCATTCATTTCTATAGGAATCACGTGACTTTCAATTTTCTTGCAACGTCAGAAAAAAAAAAGGCCAACCTTTCTAAAGTTTTCTTAGTTAAAAAACCTTTTAACAACCGATTTAGAAACTGAATAAATTTTTTTTTCGTTTTTCTAGCGAGAAATGTGGTATTCTGTTTCGATATCTGTAGACACTGTCATTACACAAGCTGTAATTCATGAGTTTGATCGATGATTTCTGAAACGCCGGAAAAAAAAAATCTGTGTTATTGATACAATTTAGTTTGCCCTGTTAGCTAACAGCTATTGTAACAAATCTGTTTTTTTGATACAGTTTACTCCGCACCGTTCACGTTGCTATAACAACGCCTAGCTAAAAAGCTATATTATAGCTGATTTAGAAACTAAATAAAACATTTTATCATTTTCTAGCAACAAATGTTGGATTATGTTTCTATGTCTGTAGACATTGTCATTATACCTGTTATAATTAATGAGTTTGATCGATGATTTCTGAAACGTTGAAAGAAATCTGTGTTATTGATACAATTTAGTTTGCCCTGTTAGCTAACAGCTATTGTACAGGTGATTTGGAAAGTAAATAAAACATTTTGTAACTTTTCTAGAGAGATATATATGTGGTATTATGTTTCAATATCTCTACACATTGTCATTAAAAGTTATAATTAATGAGTTTGATCGATGATTTCTGAAATGCCGAAACAAATCTGTTTTATTGTTACAGTTTGCTTTGCACCGTTCGCGTTGCTATAACAACGCATAGCTAAAAACCTATTTTATTTGTAATTTAGAAGCTAAATAAAACATTTTATATAATTTTTCTAGCGAGATATGTGGTATTCTGTTTCGAAATCTGTAGACATTGTCATATCACGTTATAATTAATGAGTTTGATCAATAATTTCTGAAATGCTGAATGAAATCTGTGTTACTGATACAGTTTACTTCGCACCATTAGCTAAAAGCTATTATACAGATGATTTGGAATGTAAATAAAACATTTTGTAACTTTTCTAGAGAGATATATGTGTTACTCAATTAACACACCAAAAAACAAAGAGACATGGATGAACTGAAAACTTTTATTAAATTTCAAAATCTTTGAACTGTTGGAAATGGAAAAAAAAAATAAACGGCCTGGACAAGTCCATGTCTTTGCTGAAACAAAATTAATTACATTTTTGTGTCTATTTTTTATTTTTTTTTTTACATTATTAACTGATTTTTAATATAAAATTACCAAGTTTCACATGGAAGCCATTCCACAAGCACCTGTAAAAAAATAAATCATGTGTTGATAGTTTAGTGTAAAATGTACTAGAAGGTAGGAAAAAAAAAGTGAATTATGCAAGCTTGTTAGCTCAGTGAATGACCTCTCCTCCTCTGAGTAACGGAACATACATATTAGTGAGACTTAATTTACATGATTCAGTTAGCCTTCTCAATATATTGGTCACATTTTCTGCAAAACAAATAATTCCTATAGTATTTTTCCATTTGTATTTTTCTACACTACACTTTAACATTAACTTAAATATTAACATTCTATTTAGTTACATTATCACTAGTTTTCATATATTGGTGTAAAGTCTCTGGTAAAGTATAGCATTAGAGTAAACTAAAACATATACAAAGCTGTTTTCTGTGCAAAAGCAAAGCACATGTGACCTTTTCCTTAATGTGCAAAATTTACAGAACACTGGAGTGGCAGAATGCATGCTGAAAATTTTTACTCAAGTGAAAGTATTGTTACTTGTGCTGGATGGCTGAAGGAATACAGATACCAAAGCAGGACTTAACAGTCCTATTTGAGGGGTACTGGTGTTGTACTACATGTTGCTAGTTGGACTCAGGACCTTCTTCCTTTAAGGCTGCAGCTCTAACCACTGTGTGTTACTTTCTGATTGTTTCATATGAATTTTACTCACTGCATTGTGACCAAGACAGACCTTGATGTACTTCTGAAAATGTACTTCTTATATATTATTTGTTATTAGAATAAGATGGAGCAGAGCAGCAGC